>NC_088356.1:38269650-38593732 GCF_036884655.1 Musa acuminata AAA Group | reverse complement strand
AAACAAATTTGTGTTTCGGGTGATTGGAGTCTATTTTGCTTGTAGAAAGTTGGATCATAAAATAAAAGACTGCCCTTTGAACAATAAGAAAGAGTCACTGCCTCATAAATCATCAGCCCATGTCAGAGTGTATGCTATCACTGAATATGATTCTGAAACTTTTGAAATTAGTGACCGAAGGTATTATGCATGTTTATGAAAGAATGCAAATATTTGTTTGACCATGGGTCCCATCTATGATTTGATTCGGAATATTTTGCCTATCACTTGGGTATTCAACCTAGACCACTACATTATGTGCTATATGTAAATACGATCATTGGAGATTCTTTGATAACAAACTTGAATCTGGTCCTCTTGCCTGATTTTTGTTGGAGAACTTGAATTTTTGCTGATTTAGTTCTCCTAGAGATTTGAAACTTTGATAATATACTTGGTATGGATTGACCATCTTATTATCATACCAGTATGGATTGATATATAACAAATGATCACTTTTTGCATATTAGATCAGCCCATCTTTTATTTTGAAAGTATTGGACATGATTTATCTCTTTGCCTAATGTATCCCAGGATGACTTACTTGGATTACCTCCAAACGTGATTTTGCTTTTGATTTGGTCCTTGGGACAATCCCAATACCTAAGCCTCTCTACAGCATGATATCATTTGAATAAGTGGAATTGGAAAAGCAACTATAAGGACTATTACATGAGGATTTTGTCTGACTTAATATTCCATCATGGGGTGCTTCGGTGTTAGTTAAAAAGATGGATGGAACATTGAGGCTTTATATTGATTATAGACAGTTGAATTAGGTGACCATAAAAAAATGAGTATTTTCTGGAGTAACGACTTGTTTGATTAACTGTAGGGTGCGCAAGTATTTTTAGAAATTGATTGAAGGTCGGGTTACCGTCTATTGAGGATCAAGGAGGGGAATATTTCGGTCACTCGTGGATAATTATGTAATTGTATTGTATTGATGAAACTATTTAAGAGCAGGAGGAGGAAATAAAGATATCATAATCCCCATCTTTTCATCGATTGAGTTATGATCAATTTAGAGGACTAAATTTTCTTTTAAGGAGGGGAGAGTGTAATATCCCTCGCTTTTGAAAATTATTAATAAAGATTTATTTATAAATCGGGGGACCTATATGTAAATATGGAAATTTCAAGGACTAAACTGCTAAGTTGTAAAAAGAAGAAAATAAAGAAAACCGAAAATTTCGGTTTTATCCCACCGCCTCCCACGCTCTCTCTGTTTCTTCGAGAAACAGAGAGAGGCGGTGGGGCGTGGGGAGAAGAAGAAGAGAAGTAGAGGGAGAAGAGAAGAAGAGGGAAAAGAAGAGAGGAAGAAGAGGGAGAAGAGAAGAAAAGAAGAAGTAGAAGAGAGGGAAGATGGAGAGGAGAAAGAGAGGCAGCTGCAGCAGCTAGGGCTGCAGCACCTCTGTTTCCCACAGGTGGAAAGAGAGGAGAAGATGTGTGGGGCGTTGAGGATGAAAGCGGAAGAAGAAGAAGAAGAAGAGAGGAGGATAGCTGCGGCAAGGCTGCAGCGAGGAGGTGTGTGGCTTTGGGGAGGAAAAGGGAAGAGGAGAAGAAGAGAAGGAGAAGAAGAGGGAAAAGAGAGGGAAGATGGAGAGGAGCGAGAGGTGGCAGCAGCTAGGGCTGCAGCACCTCTGTTTCCTGCAGGTGGAAACAGAGGAGACGTGTGGGGTGTCGGGTAGGAGAAGAGCAGAAGAAGAAGAAGAGGAAGAGAAGAAGAAGGGGAAGCAGGAGAAGAGGTTGTGATACCTCTGTTCCCTGCAGAGGAAACAGAGGAGAGGGTGTGTGTGACGCCGGGAAGAAGAAGGGGAGGAAGGAGAAGAAGAGAAGAAGAAGAAAGGAAGGAGAAGGAAGAGGAGAAGGGAAAGAAGTAGCTGCGGCTGCGGCTGTGGTAGCTGCAGCTATGGCAGGGAAAGAGGAAGAGAAAGGAAGAAGGGAAGGAGAGGAAGAAGAGAAGGGAAAGAAGGGGCTGCGGCTGCGGCGATGGCAGCTGCAGTTGGAAGAGAAGAAGGAGAGGAAGATGAGCAGGGGAGGAAGAAGAGGCTGTGGCCGCGGCTGAGGCTGCGACTGCAGCAGTGCAGCTGGGAAAGAAGAGAAGGAAAGGAAGAAGAAGAGAAAGGAAAAGGGAAGAAGAGAGGAAGAGGAGAAGGAGAGGCAGCTGTGGCAGTGGCAGCTGCAGCTGGAAGAGAAGGAGAGGAAATAGAGCAGGGGAGAAAGAAGAGGCTGCGGCTGTGGTGGCTGCGGCCATGGTTGCGACTGCGACTGCGGCAGTTGCAGCTGGGAAAGAAAAGAAAGGAAAGGGGGAAAAAGGGGCTGCGGACGGGATTGCGGCCGCAGTGGCAGCGACTGCGTATGCAGCAGTTATGTCTGCGAGAGAAGGGAGGAAGGAAGGTAGTGCGGTGGAAGGGGCTGCGATTGTGGCAGCGGCAGCGGCGGCGACTGTGGCAGCTGCGTTTAGGAAAGAAAAAGAAGGAATGAGAGTAAGAGAGAGCAGGTGACTGTGCCTCGATGTTCGACATGTGGTGTAGTTGCGAAGAAAGGAAGAAAATGAGAGCACAAAACGAAACAGAGAGAGAACACGGAGGAAAAGTAGAAAAAGGATTCGAGCGTACACCTTCTTCGAATCTTTGGATCAAAACCTTCAAAAGGCAAGTGTTCTAACCCCATCCTACAGCAGTATTTGACTCTGTTTTTATGTTGATTCAAAATAAGTTGGAAGATTTTTATTTAGAAACTGATATGTTTCTCTTTGGACATAGAACTATGGATTCTGAAAGTTTTCGGTAAACTGACCCCTAAGCACTGTTTCAGCCCTAAGTTTTAGTACAGAATGAGAATTCAGGCAGGAACTATTTTTTTTTGAAATTAGACTCGTATGTCTTTCTTTTGACACCGATTTTGTAGATTTTGGACACCGAATACTTACCCAAAAATTTGTTTCAAAAGAGCCTATAGACGCTGTAAAACAGAGTTCAAGATTTCTGACCTTTCGATACTAAAACGCCTATAACTCCCTGTTGAAAATTCTGATTTGTACCAAACTGATTTTATTTGAAACTAGACTTGAAATTCTCTCTTTTGACATATAGTTTGAAAATTTTGGAGTTCAATTGCTCACCCTATCGTCTGTTGAATCCGATCCTATAAAGTCTGCAAACCAGAGATTGTGATTTTGACCTTATGTTACCAAATCAGAGGTAACTCTGTGTTGGGAGCCCTGTTTCATATGAAATCTGTTCCATCCGAATATAGACTGATATATGGTTCAACCATAGCCTTCTTATGGGTATTGGAGCATATTTGTTATTCTGAAATATTTGTTTGGTGTGCCACTGGAATTCTGTCCGAAATCGAGCTTTGGTCGATTTCGCGTATTCTGTTCCATTTCCTTTGGATACTTGAATTCGCCTAACCTTCTTATTGGAATTGAGCTGGTTATGATTGCTTGGAATCCCTGTACACTCTTGCTTTCAATTCTTTCCCTAAAATGAATACTTTTGTGAGAGATTTGTTCCTTGCATCACATTGTTTTTGAAAAGGCACATGTACGTTTGGTTGTTCCGCGTGTGCTTCCGTTATATGCTGCATTTTGTTGAAACCGCCTTCTTGTACTCTGGTGTGTGGGATGGTTTGGACCTTTGCCAGAAATGGTAAAGGGTATGCGCTGATTTGCCCGCTATGTGGGGTCCCGCTATGTGGGATATTCTGGTATGCGCTTATTTGCCCGCTATGTGGGGTCCCGCTATGTAGGATATTGCTTAGAGCCTGCGATGCTCTGCCGGCCCCCTTTGACTTCACCTAGACGTGGGTGGATGGAGCTCCCAGACGTGGGAGACTTTTGTCAGGTGGTCATTCAGAAATGGATGAATCACATTCTGACTGAGATCCCACTACACCCTCTATATGTTTAATATGACATCCAGAGTCTTGGTGAGTTATTTCTGTTCCTGCTCTGGATAAATATGATATGATTGCAACGTCAAGGACGACGTTTGAGCTTCTGTACGACATATGAGTTTGATATGCTCTGAAATGCTTCATTCACTGTTGAGTTTGCTTCGTAATGTTCCATATGTCGTTGATGTGTTTTGGAACATTTTATATGCCATTGATAAGCTCCAATATGTTTCCTTTGTTTCTGATATGCTCCAATTACTCTATGCCCCATCTGTCAGGAACCAAATATGTATGATTAAAAGGACAATTGTGATTCTGCTCCTAATGATATTATGTCTACGAAATCGTATATTCAGCTTTGTGCTTTGAAACTGTATCTCTTTGGAAATTGTACTATTTTGATATGGATATGTTAGTCACTTGCTGAGCTCTTTATGCTCACCCCGTTTGTTGATAAATTTTTCAGGATAGCGTATCGCTTGCTTAAATGTTAAGAATGGGCTGAGGCAGTGG
This sequence comes from Musa acuminata AAA Group, assembly GCF_036884655.1. Classification (NCBI taxonomy): domain Eukaryota; kingdom Viridiplantae; phylum Streptophyta; class Magnoliopsida; order Zingiberales; family Musaceae; genus Musa; species Musa acuminata. The sequence continues at coordinate 38,589,274 of NC_088356.1, read as the reverse complement.
AAAGTTTAGAAGACGTTGGGCAGAACTTTTGTTAGCATATATGTAGTTGTGTATAAGCTACCTTGCATCTAATGAAATGTGACTATGAATCTAAACCTGTGGATTTTGTGTAAGTTAAAGGATCCCTCATGTATAGGGTTTTGGAATGTTAAATTAAATTTGTGTAATGATATGAACTTATGGTAAATCGATGATTGTGGTGACTGCATAGATTTCCCCACTTGTGGATTTATATGGTGGTTTTTATTTTGATGAGTCGAGTTCAGATTGTATGAATTATCGAGTGATGTGTGCTATGTTTATGAATTGCACAGGGTTATGAATTGGTAGATTATAGAAGTGAAATTTTTGATCTGAATGTTTTCTTAGTGACCTCAAATGTGTGTTTGGATCCTGGGTTAGTTGTGTTGGAAAATTTTTTTTAATATTGTCGATATTTTGTCGGGTCGTGACAGAGGTGGTATCAGAGCATTGTTTGAGGATTACTGGAATATTTGATATGTTGACGTGCAAAATATATTGAGGTCTAATGAACTATAGTGATTGGTGGAAATTTTCTTTGATGCATTTTAGGAATTAGGGATGATGAGGACATTTGATCCTCCTATTTCATTTGTTTCTGATTAATTAAGGGGAATGAAAGGATTGATCGGGGATATTCAATCAGAGTGGCGCAGCAGAAGCATGATGAACCTAATTTCATTGGTGGTAGAAAAATGGATGATGCAAATGGAGAAGATGTTTGATATACAAAATTGTTCTAATGATCAAAAGATTTCTTTTGCTACCTTATATTGGAAGTAGAGGCTGATTATTATTGGCAACAATGAAAAGAATTTTTGGAGATATATGGCAAGAATGATAAGGATAAGTTTAGCAATAAAAATATGATTGGAAATGAATCAGAAAGTAATAACAAGAGAGTCAAGACCTTTGGATTTGAAATGGGAAGTCATCACAAAAGACTCAATCATGTGTGAATTTTAAGTTAAATTATGAAACAAATTTGTGTTTCGGGTGATTGGAGTCTATTTTGCTTGTAGAAAGTTGGATCATAAAATAAAAGACTGCCCTTTGAACAATAAGAAAGAGTCACTGCCTCATAAATCATCAGCCCATGTCAGAGTGTATGCTATCACTGAATATGATTCTGAAACTTTTGAAATTAGTGACCGAAGGTATTATGCATGTTTATGAAAGAATGCAAATATTTGTTTGACCATGGGTCCCATCTATGATTTGATTCGGAATATTTTGCCTATCACTTGGGTATTCAACCTAGACCACTACATTATGTGCTATATGTAAATACGATCATTGGAGATTCTTTGATAACAAACTTGAATCTGGTCCTCTTGCCTGATTTTTGTTGGAGAACTTGAATTTTTGCTGATTTAGTTCTCCTAGAGATTTGAAACTTTGATAATATACTTGGTATGGATTGACCATCTTATTATCATACCAGTATGGATTGATATATAACAAATGATCACTTTTTGCATATTAGATCAGCCCATCTTTTATTTTGAAAGTATTGGACATGATTTATCTCTTTGCCTAATGTATCCCAGGATGACTTACTTGGATTACCTCCAAACGTGATTTTGCTTTTGATTTGGTCCTTGGGACAATCCCAATACCTAAGCCTCTCTACAGCATGATATCATTTGAATAAGTGGAATTGGAAAAGCAACTATAAGGACTATTACATGAGGATTTTGTCTGACTTAATATTCCATCATGGGGTGCTTCGGTGTTAGTTAAAAAGATGGATGGAACATTGAGGCTTTATATTGATTATAGACAGTTGAATTAGGTGACCATAAAAAAATGAGTATTTTCTGGAGTAACGACTTGTTTGATTAACTGTAGGGTGCGCAAGTATTTTTAGAAATTGATTGAAGGTCGGGTTACCGTCTATTGAGGATCAAGGAGGGGAATATTTCGGTCACTCGTGGATAATTATGTAATTGTATTGTATTGATGAAACTATTTAAGAGCAGGAGGAGGAAATAAAGATATCATAATCCCCATCTTTTCATCGATTGAGTTATGATCAATTTAGAGGACTAAATTTTCTTTTAAGGAGGGGAGAGTGTAATATCCCTCGCTTTTGAAAATTATTAATAAAGATTTATTTATAAATCGGGGGACCTATATGTAAATATGGAAATTTCAAGGACTAAACTGCTAAGTTGTAAAAAGAAGAAAATAAAGAAAACCGAAAATTTCGGTTTTATCCCACCGCCTCCCACGCTCTCTCTGTTTCTTCGAGAAACAGAGAGAGGCGGTGGGGCGTGGGGAGAAGAAGAAGAGAAGTAGAGGGAGAAGAGAAGAAGAGGGAAAAGAAGAGAGGAAGAAGAGGGAGAAGAGAAGAAAAGAAGAAGTAGAAGAGAGGGAAGATGGAGAGGAGAAAGAGAGGCAGCTGCAGCAGCTAGGGCTGCAGCACCTCTGTTTCCCACAGGTGGAAAGAGAGGAGAAGATGTGTGGGGCGTTGAGGATGAAAGCGGAAGAAGAAGAAGAAGAAGAGAGGAGGATAGCTGCGGCAAGGCTGCAGCGAGGAGGTGTGTGGCTTTGGGGAGGAAAAGGGAAGAGGAGAAGAAGAGAAGGAGAAGAAGAGGGAAAAGAGAGGGAAGATGGAGAGGAGCGAGAGGTGGCAGCAGCTAGGGCTGCAGCACCTCTGTTTCCTGCAGGTGGAAACAGAGGAGACGTGTGGGGTGTCGGGTAGGAGAAGAGCAGAAGAAGAAGAAGAGGAAGAGAAGAAGAAGGGGAAGCAGGAGAAGAGGTTGTGATACCTCTGTTCCCTGCAGAGGAAACAGAGGAGAGGGTGTGTGTGACGCCGGGAAGAAGAAGGGGAGGAAGGAGAAGAAGAGAAGAAGAAGAAAGGAAGGAGAAGGAAGAGGAGAAGGGAAAGAAGTAGCTGCGGCTGCGGCTGTGGTAGCTGCAGCTATGGCAGGGAAAGAGGAAGAGAAAGGAAGAAGGGAAGGAGAGGAAGAAGAGAAGGGAAAGAAGGGGCTGCGGCTGCGGCGATGGCAGCTGCAGTTGGAAGAGAAGAAGGAGAGGAAGATGAGCAGGGGAGGAAGAAGAGGCTGTGGCCGCGGCTGAGGCTGCGACTGCAGCAGTGCAGCTGGGAAAGAAGAGAAGGAAAGGAAGAAGAAGAGAAAGGAAAAGGGAAGAAGAGAGGAAGAGGAGAAGGAGAGGCAGCTGTGGCAGTGGCAGCTGCAGCTGGAAGAGAAGGAGAGGAAATAGAGCAGGGGAGAAAGAAGAGGCTGCGGCTGTGGTGGCTGCGGCCATGGTTGCGACTGCGACTGCGGCAGTTGCAGCTGGGAAAGAAAAGAAAGGAAAGGGGGAAAAAGGGGCTGCGGACGGGATTGCGGCCGCAGTGGCAGCGACTGCGTATGCAGCAGTTATGTCTGCGAGAGAAGGGAGGAAGGAAGGTAGTGCGGTGGAAGGGGCTGCGATTGTGGCAGCGGCAGCGGCGGCGACTGTGGCAGCTGCGTTTAGGAAAGAAAAAGAAGGAATGAGAGTAAGAGAGAGCAGGTGACTGTGCCTCGATGTTCGACATGTGGTGTAGTTGCGAAGAAAGGAAGAAAATGAGAGCACAAAACGAAACAGAGAGAGAACACGGAGGAAAAGTAGAAAAAGGATTCGAGCGTACACCTTCTTCGAATCTTTGGATCAAAACCTTCAAAAGGCAAGTGTTCTAACCCCATCCTACAGCAGTATTTGACTCTGTTTTTATGTTGATTCAAAATAAGTTGGAAGATTTTTATTTAGAAACTGATATGTTTCTCTTTGGACATAGAACTATGGATTCTGAAAGTTTTCGGTAAACTGACCCCTAAGCACTGTTTCAGCCCTAAGTTTTAGTACAGAATGAGAATTCAGGCAGGAACTATTTTTTTTTGAAATTAGACTCGTATGTCTTTCTTTTGACACCGATTTTGTAGATTTTGGACACCGAATACTTACCCAAAAATTTGTTTCAAAAGAGCCTATAGACGCTGTAAAACAGAGTTCAAGATTTCTGACCTTTCGATACTAAAACGCCTATAACTCCCTGTTGAAAATTCTGATTTGTACCAAACTGATTTTATTTGAAACTAGACTTGAAATTCTCTCTTTTGACATATAGTTTGAAAATTTTGGAGTTCAATTGCTCACCCTATCGTCTGTTGAATCCGATCCTATAAAGTCTGCAAACCAGAGATTGTGATTTTGACCTTATGTTACCAAATCAGAGGTAACTCTGTGTTGGGAGCCCTGTTTCATATGAAATCTGTTCCATCCGAATATAGACTGATATATGGTTCAACCATAGCCTTCTTATGGGTATTGGAGCATATTTGTTATTCTGAAATATTTGTTTGGTGTGCCACTGGAATTCTGTCCGAAATCGAGCTTTGGTCGATTTCGCGTATTCTGTTCCATTTCCTTTGGATACTTGAATTCGCCTAACCTTCTTATTGGAATTGAGCTGGTTATGATTGCTTGGAATCCCTGTACACTCTTGCTTTCAATTCTTTCCCTAAAATGAATACTTTTGTGAGAGATTTGTTCCTTGCATCACATTGTTTTTGAAAAGGCACATGTACGTTTGGTTGTTCCGCGTGTGCTTCCGTTATATGCTGCATTTTGTTGAAACCGCCTTCTTGTACTCTGGTGTGTGGGATGGTTTGGACCTTTGCCAGAAATGGTAAAGGGTATGCGCTGATTTGCCCGCTATGTGGGGTCCCGCTATGTGGGATATTCTGGTATGCGCTTATTTGCCCGCTATGTGGGGTCCCGCTATGTAGGATATTGCTTAGAGCCTGCGATGCTCTGCCGGCCCCCTTTGACTTCACCTAGACGTGGGTGGATGGAGCTCCCAGACGTGGGAGACTTTTGTCAGGTGGTCATTCAGAAATGGATGAATCACATTCTGACTGAGATCCCACTACACCCTCTATATGTTTAATATGACATCCAGAGTCTTGGTGAGTTATTTCTGTTCCTGCTCTGGATAAATATGATATGATTGCAACGTCAAGGACGACGTTTGAGCTTCTGTACGACATATGAGTTTGATATGCTCTGAAATGCTTCATTCACTGTTGAGTTTGCTTCGTAATGTTCCATATGTCGTTGATGTGTTTTGGAACATTTTATATGCCATTGATAAGCTCCAATATGTTTCCTTTGTTTCTGATATGCTCCAATTACTCTATGCCCCATCTGTCAGGAACCAAATATGTATGATTAAAAGGACAATTGTGATTCTGCTCCTAATGATATTATGTCTACGAAATCGTATATTCAGCTTTGTGCTTTGAAACTGTATCTCTTTGGAAATTGTACTATTTTGATATGGATATGTTAGTCACTTGCTGAGCTCTTTATGCTCACCCCGTTTGTTGATAAATTTTTCAGGATAGCGTATCGCTTGCTTAAATGTTAAGAATGGGCTGAGGCAGTGGAAAGTTTAGAAGACGTTGGGCAGAACTTTTGTTAGCATATATGTAGTTGTGTATAAGCTACCTTGCATCTAATGAAATGTGACTATGAATCTAAACCTGTGGATTTTGTGTAAGTTAAAGGATCCCTCATGTATAGGGTTTTGGAATGTTAAATTAAATTTGTGTAATGATATGAACTTATGGTAAATCGATGATTGTGGTGACTGCATAGATTTCCCCACTTGTGGATTTATATGGTGGTTTTTATTTTGATGAGTCGAGTTCAGATTGTATGAATTATCGAGTGATGTGTGCTATGTTTATGAATTGCACAGGGTTATGAATTGGTAGATTATAGAAGTGAAATTTTTGATCTGAATGTTTTCTTAGTGACCTCAAATGTGTGTTTGGATCCTGGGTTAGTTGTGTTGGAAATTTTTTTTTAATATTGTCGATATTTTGTCGGGTCGTGACAGAGGTGGTATCAGAGCATTGTTTGAGGATTACTGGAATATTTGATATGTTGACGTGCAAAATATATTGAGGTCTAATGAACTATAGTGATTGGTGGAAATTTTCTTTGATGCATTTTAGGAATTAGGGATGATGAGGACATTTGATCCTCCTATTTCATTTGTTTCTGATTAATTAAGGGGAATGAAAGGATTGATCGGGGATATTCAATCAGAGTGGCGCAGCAGAAGCATGATGAACCTAATTTCATTGGTGGTAGAAAAATGGATGATGCAAATGGAGAAGATGTTTGATATACAAAATTGTTCTAATGATCAAAAGATTTCTTTTGCTACCTTATATTGGAAGTAGAGGCTGATTATTATTGGCAACAATGAAAAGAATTTTTGGAGATATATGGCAAGAATGATAAGGATAAGTTTAGCAATAAAAATATGATTGGAAATGAATCAGAAAGTAATAACAAGAGAGTCAAGACCTTTGGATTTGAAATGGGAAGTCATCACAAAAGACTCAATCATGTGTGAATTTTAAGTTAAATTATGAAACAAATTTGTGTTTCGGGTGATTGGAGTCTATTTTGCTTGTAGAAAGTTGGATCATAAAATAAAAGACTGCCCTTTGAACAATAAGAAAGAGTCACTGCCTCATAAATCATCAGCCCATGTCAGAGTGTATGCTATCACTGAATATGATTCTGAAACTTTTGAAATTAGTGACCGAAGGTATTATGCATGTTTATGAAAGAATGCAAATATTTGTTTGACCATGGGTCCCATCTATGATTTGATTCGGAATATTTTGCCTATCACTTGGGTATTCAACCTAGACCACTACATTATGTGCTATATGTAAATACGATCATTGGAGATTCTTTGATAACAAACTTGAATCTGGTCCTCTTGCCTGATTTTTGTTGGAGAACTTGAATTTTTGCTGATTTAGTTCTCCTAGAGATTTGAAACTTTGATAATATACTTGGTATGGATTGACCATCTTATTATCATACCAGTATGGATTGATATATAACAAATGATCACTTTTTGCATATTAGATCAGCCCATCTTTTATTTTGAAAGTATTGGACATGATTTATCTCTTTGCCTAATGTATCCCAGGATGACTTACTTGGATTACCTCCAAACGTGATTTTGCTTTTGATTTGGTCCTTGGGACAATCCCAATACCTAAGCCTCTCTACAGCATGATATCATTTGAATAAGTGGAATTGGAAAAGCAACTATAAGGACTATTACATGAGGATTTTGTCTGACTTAATATTCCATCATGGGGTGCTTCGGTGTTAGTTAAAAAGATGGATGGAACATTGAGGCTTTATATTGATTATAGACAGTTGAATTAGGTGACCATAAAAAAATGAGTATTTTCTGGAGTAACGACTTGTTTGATTAACTGTAGGGTGCGCAAGTATTTTTAGAAATTGATTGAAGGTCGGGTTACCGTCTATTGAGGATCAAGGAGGGGAATATTTCGGTCACTCGTGGATAATTATGTAATTGTATTGTATTGATGAAACTATTTAAGAGCAGGAGGAGGAAATAAAGATATCATAATCCCCATCTTTTCATCGATTGAGTTATGATCAATTTAGAGGACTAAATTTTCTTTTAAGGAGGGGAGAGTGTAATATCCCTCGCTTTTGAAAATTATTAATAAAGATTTATTTATAAATCGGGGGACCTATATGTAAATATGGAAATTTCAAGGACTAAACTGCTAAGTTGTAAAAAGAAGAAAATAAAGAAAACCGAAAATTTCGGTTTTATCCCACCGCCTCCCACGCTCTCTCTGTTTCTTCGAGAAACAGAGAGAGGCGGTGGGGCGTGGGGAGAAGAAGAAGAGAAGTAGAGGGAGAAGAGAAGAAGAGGGAAAAGAAGAGAGGAAGAAGAGGGAGAAGAGAAGAAAAGAAGAAGTAGAAGAGAGGGAAGATGGAGAGGAGAAAGAGAGGCAGCTGCAGCAGCTAGGGCTGCAGCACCTCTGTTTCCCACAGGTGGAAAGAGAGGAGAAGATGTGTGGGGCGTTGAGGATGAAAGCGGAAGAAGAAGAAGAAGAAGAGAGGAGGATAGCTGCGGCAAGGCTGCAGCGAGGAGGTGTGTGGCTTTGGGGAGGAAAAGGGAAGAGGAGAAGAAGAGAAGGAGAAGAAGAGGGAAAAGAGAGGGAAGATGGAGAGGAGCGAGAGGTGGCAGCAGCTAGGGCTGCAGCACCTCTGTTTCCTGCAGGTGGAAACAGAGGAGACGTGTGGGGTGTCGGGTAGGAGAAGAGCAGAAGAAGAAGAAGAGGAAGAGAAGAAGAAGGGGAAGCAGGAGAAGAGGTTGTGATACCTCTGTTCCCTGCAGAGGAAACAGAGGAGAGGGTGTGTGTGACGCCGGGAAGAAGAAGGGGAGGAAGGAGAAGAAGAGAAGAAGAAGAAAGGAAGGAGAAGGAAGAGGAGAAGGGAAAGAAGTAGCTGCGGCTGCGGCTGTGGTAGCTGCAGCTATGGCAGGGAAAGAGGAAGAGAAAGGAAGAAGGGAAGGAGAGGAAGAAGAGAAGGGAAAGAAGGGGCTGCGGCTGCGGCGATGGCAGCTGCAGTTGGAAGAGAAGAAGGAGAGGAAGATGAGCAGGGGAGGAAGAAGAGGCTGTGGCCGCGGCTGAGGCTGCGACTGCAGCAGTGCAGCTGGGAAAGAAGAGAAGGAAAGGAAGAAGAAGAGAAAGGAAAAGGGAAGAAGAGAGGAAGAGGAGAAGGAGAGGCAGCTGTGGCAGTGGCAGCTGCAGCTGGAAGAGAAGGAGAGGAAATAGAGCAGGGGAGAAAGAAGAGGCTGCGGCTGTGGTGGCTGCGGCCATGGTTGCGACTGCGACTGCGGCAGTTGCAGCTGGGAAAGAAAAGAAAGGAAAGGGGGAAAAAGGGGCTGCGGACGGGATTGCGGCCGCAGTGGCAGCGACTGCGTATGCAGCAGTTATGTCTGCGAGAGAAGGGAGGAAGGAAGGTAGTGCGGTGGAAGGGGCTGCGATTGTGGCAGCGGCAGCGGCGGCGACTGTGGCAGCTGCGTTTAGGAAAGAAAAAGAAGGAATGAGAGTAAGAGAGAGCAGGTGACTGTGCCTCGATGTTCGACATGTGGTGTAGTTGCGAAGAAAGGAAGAAAATGAGAGCACAAAACGAAACAGAGAGAGAACACGGAGGAAAAGTAGAAAAAGGATTCGAGCGTACACCTTCTTCGAATCTTTGGATCAAAACCTTCAAAAGGCAAGTGTTCTAACCCCATCCTACAGCAGTATTTGACTCTGTTTTTATGTTGATTCAAAATAAGTTGGAAGATTTTTATTTAGAAACTGATATGTTTCTCTTTGGACATAGAACTATGGATTCTGAAAGTTTTCGGTAAACTGACCCCTAAGCACTGTTTCAGCCCTAAGTTTTAGTACAGAATGAGAATTCAGGCAGGAACTATTTTTTTTTGAAATTAGACTCGTATGTCTTTCTTTTGACACCGATTTTGTAGATTTTGGACACCGAATACTTACCCAAAAATTTGTTTCAAAAGAGCCTATAGACGCTGTAAAACAGAGTTCAAGATTTCTGACCTTTCGATACTAAAACGCCTATAACTCCCTGTTGAAAATTCTGATTTGTACCAAACTGATTTTATTTGAAACTAGACTTGAAATTCTCTCTTTTGACATATAGTTTGAAAATTTTGGAGTTCAATTGCTCACCCTATCGTCTGTTGAATCCGATCCTATAAAGTCTGCAAACCAGAGATTGTGATTTTGACCTTATGTTACCAAATCAGAGGTAACTCTGTGTTGGGAGCCCTGTTTCATATGAAATCTGTTCCATCCGAATATAGACTGATATATGGTTCAACCATAGCCTTCTTATGGGTATTGGAGCATATTTGTTATTCTGAAATATTTGTTTGGTGTGCCACTGGAATTCTGTCCGAAATCGAGCTTTGGTCGATTTCGCGTATTCTGTTCCATTTCCTTTGGATACTTGAATTCGCCTAACCTTCTTATTGGAATTGAGCTGGTTATGATTGCTTGGAATCCCTGTACACTCTTGCTTTCAATTCTTTCCCTAAAATGAATACTTTTGTGAGAGATTTGTTCCTTGCATCACATTGTTTTTGAAAAGGCACATGTACGTTTGGTTGTTCCGCGTGTGCTTCCGTTATATGCTGCATTTTGTTGAAACCGCCTTCTTGTACTCTGGTGTGTGGGATGGTTTGGACCTTTGCCAGAAATGGTAAAGGGTATGCGCTGATTTGCCCGCTATGTGGGGTCCCGCTATGTGGGATATTCTGGTATGCGCTTATTTGCCCGCTATGTGGGGTCCCGCTATGTAGGATATTGCTTAGAGCCTGCGATGCTCTGCCGGCCCCCTTTGACTTCACCTAGACGTGGGTGGATGGAGCTCCCAGACGTGGGAGACTTTTGTCAGGTGGTCATTCAGAAATGGATGAATCACATTCTGACTGAGATCCCACTACACCCTCTATATGTTTAATATGACATCCAGAGTCTTGGTGAGTTATTTCTGTTCCTGCTCTGGATAAATATGATATGATTGCAACGTCAAGGACGACGTTTGAGCTTCTGTACGACATATGAGTTTGATATGCTCTGAAATGCTTCATTCACTGTTGAGTTTGCTTCGTAATGTTCCATATGTCGTTGATGTGTTTTGGAACATTTTATATGCCATTGATAAGCTCCAATATGTTTCCTTTGTTTCTGATATGCTCCAATTACTCTATGCCCCATCTGTCAGGAACCAAATATGTATGATTAAAAGGACAATTGTGATTCTGCTCCTAATGATATTATGTCTACGAAATCGTATATTCAGCTTTGTGCTTTGAAACTGTATCTCTTTGGAAATTGTACTATTTTGATATGGATATGTTAGTCACTTGCTGAGCTCTTTATGCTCACCCCGTTTGTTGATAAATTTTTCAGGATAGCGTATCGCTTGCTTAAATGTTAAGAATGGGCTGAGGCAGTGGAAAGTTTAGAAGACGTTGGGCAGAACTTTTGTTAGCATATATGTAGTTGTGTATAAGCTACCTTGCATCTAATGAAATGTGACTATGAATCTAAACCTGTGGATTTTGTGTAAGTTAAAGGATCCCTCATGTATAGGGTTTTGGAATGTTAAATTAAATTTGTGTAATGATATGAACTTATGGTAAATCGATGATTGTGGTGACTGCATAGATTTCCCCACTTGTGGATTTATATGGTGGTTTTTATTTTGATGAGTCGAGTTCAGATTGTATGAATTATCGAGTGATGTGTGCTATGTTTATGAATTGCACAGGGTTATGAATTGGTAGATTATAGAAGTGAAATTTTTGATCTGAATGTTTTCTTAGTGACCTCAAATGTGTGTTTGGATCCTGGGTTAGTTGTGTTGGAAATTTTTTTTTAATATTGTCGATATTTTGTCGGGTCGTGACAGAGGTGGTATCAGAGCATTGTTTGAGGATTACTGGAATATTTGATATGTTGACGTGCAAAATATATTGAGGTCTAATGAACTATAGTGATTGGTGGAAATTTTCTTTGATGCATTTTAGGAATTAGGGATGATGAGGACATTTGATCCTCCTATTTCATTTGTTTCTGATTAATTAAGGGGAATGAAAGGATTGATCGGGGATATTCAATCAGAGTGGCGCAGCAGAAGCATGATGAACCTAATTTCATTGGTGGTAGAAAAATGGATGATGCAAATGGAGAAGATGTTTGATATACAAAATTGTTCTAATGATCAAAAGATTTCTTTTGCTACCTTATATTGGAAGTAGAGGCTGATTATTATTGGCAACAATGAAAAGAATTTTTGGAGATATATGGCAAGAATGATAAGGATAAGTTTAGCAATAAAAATATGATTGGAAATGAATCAGAAAGTAATAACAAGAGAGTCAAGACCTTTGGATTTGAAATGGGAAGTCATCACAAAAGACTCAATCATGTGTGAATTTTAAGTTAAATTATGAAACAAATTTGTGTTTCGGGTGATTGGAGTCTATTTTGCTTGTAGAAAGTTGGATCATAAAATAAAAGACTGCCCTTTGAACAATAAGAAAGAGTCACTGCCTCATAAATCATCAGCCCATGTCAGAGTGTATGCTATCACTGAATATGATTCTGAAACTTTTGAAATTAGTGACCGAAGGTATTATGCATGTTTATGAAAGAATGCAAATATTTGTTTGACCATGGGTCCCATCTATGATTTGATTCGGAATATTTTGCCTATCACTTGGGTATTCAACCTAGACCACTACATTATGTGCTATATGTAAATACGATCATTGGAGATTCTTTGATAACAAACTTGAATCTGGTCCTCTTGCCTGATTTTTGTTGGAGAACTTGAATTTTTGCTGATTTAGTTCTCCTAGAGATTTGAAACTTTGATAATATACTTGGTATGGATTGACCATCTTATTATCATACCAGTATGGATTGATATATAACAAATGATCACTTTTTGCATATTAGATCAGCCCATCTTTTATTTTGAAAGTATTGGACATGATTTATCTCTTTGCCTAATGTATCCCAGGATGACTTACTTGGATTACCTCCAAACGTGATTTTGCTTTTGATTTGGTCCTTGGGACAATCCCAATACCTAAGCCTCTCTACAGCATGATATCATTTGAATAAGTGGAATTGGAAAAGCAACTATAAGGACTATTACATGAGGATTTTGTCTGACTTAATATTCCATCATGGGGTGCTTCGGTGTTAGTTAAAAAGATGGATGGAACATTGAGGCTTTATATTGATTATAGACAGTTGAATTAGGTGACCATAAAAAAATGAGTATTTTCTGGAGTAACGACTTGTTTGATTAACTGTAGGGTGCGCAAGTATTTTTAGAAATTGATTGAAGGTCGGGTTACCGTCTATTGAGGATCAAGGAGGGGAATATTTCGGTCACTCGTGGATAATTATGTAATTGTATTGTATTGATGAAACTATTTAAGAGCAGGAGGAGGAAATAAAGATATCATAATCCCCATCTTTTCATCGATTGAGTTATGATCAATTTAGAGGACTAAATTTTCTTTTAAGGAGGGGAGAGTGTAATATCCCTCGCTTTTGAAAATTATTAATAAAGATTTATTTATAAATCGGGGGACCTATATGTAAATATGGAAATTTCAAGGACTAAACTGCTAAGTTGTAAAAAGAAGAAAATAAAGAAAACCGAAAATTTCGGTTTTATCCCACCGCCTCCCACGCTCTCTCTGTTTCTTCGAGAAACAGAGAGAGGCGGTGGGGCGTGGGGAGAAGAAGAAGAGAAGTAGAGGGAGAAGAGAAGAAGAGGGAAAAGAAGAGAGGAAGAAGAGGGAGAAGAGAAGAAAAGAAGAAGTAGAAGAGAGGGAAGATGGAGAGGAGAAAGAGAGGCAGCTGCAGCAGCTAGGGCTGCAGCACCTCTGTTTCCCACAGGTGGAAAGAGAGGAGAAGATGTGTGGGGCGTTGAGGATGAAAGCGGAAGAAGAAGAAGAAGAAGAGAGGAGGATAGCTGCGGCAAGGCTGCAGCGAGGAGGTGTGTGGCTTTGGGGAGGAAAAGGGAAGAGGAGAAGAAGAGAAGGAGAAGAAGAGGGAAAAGAGAGGGAAGATGGAGAGGAGCGAGAGGTGGCAGCAGCTAGGGCTGCAGCACCTCTGTTTCCTGCAGGTGGAAACAGAGGAGACGTGTGGGGTGTCGGGTAGGAGAAGAGCAGAAGAAGAAGAAGAGGAAGAGAAGAAGAAGGGGAAGCAGGAGAAGAGGTTGTGATACCTCTGTTCCCTGCAGAGGAAACAGAGGAGAGGGTGTGTGTGACGCCGGGAAGAAGAAGGGGAGGAAGGAGAAGAAGAGAAGAAGAAGAAAGGAAGGAGAAGGAAGAGGAGAAGGGAAAGAAGTAGCTGCGGCTGCGGCTGTGGTAGCTGCAGCTATGGCAGGGAAAGAGGAAGAGAAAGGAAGAAGGGAAGGAGAGGAAGAAGAGAAGGGAAAGAAGGGGCTGCGGCTGCGGCGATGGCAGCTGCAGTTGGAAGAGAAGAAGGAGAGGAAGATGAGCAGGGGAGGAAGAAGAGGCTGTGGCCGCGGCTGAGGCTGCGACTGCAGCAGTGCAGCTGGGAAAGAAGAGAAGGAAAGGAAGAAGAAGAGAAAGGAAAAGGGAAGAAGAGAGGAAGAGGAGAAGGAGAGGCAGCTGTGGCAGTGGCAGCTGCAGCTGGAAGAGAAGGAGAGGAAATAGAGCAGGGGAGAAAGAAGAGGCTGCGGCTGTGGTGGCTGCGGCCATGGTTGCGACTGCGACTGCGGCAGTTGCAGCTGGGAAAGAAAAGAAAGGAAAGGGGGAAAAAGGGGCTGCGGACGGGATTGCGGCCGCAGTGGCAGCGACTGCGTATGCAGCAGTTATGTCTGCGAGAGAAGGGAGGAAGGAAGGTAGTGCGGTGGAAGGGGCTGCGATTGTGGCAGCGGCAGCGGCGGCGACTGTGGCAGCTGCGTTTAGGAAAGAAAAAGAAGGAATGAGAGTAAGAGAGAGCAGGTGACTGTGCCTCGATGTTCGACATGTGGTGTAGTTGCGAAGAAAGGAAGAAAATGAGAGCACAAAACGAAACAGAGAGAGAACACGGAGGAAAAGTAGAAAAAGGATTCGAGCGTACACCTTCTTCGAATCTTTGGATCAAAACCTTCAAAAGGCAAGTGTTCTAACCCCATCCTACAGCAGTATTTGACTCTGTTTTTATGTTGATTCAAAATAAGTTGGAAGATTTTTATTTAGAAACTGATATGTTTCTCTTTGGACATAGAACTATGGATTCTGAAAGTTTTCGGTAAACTGACCCCTAAGCACTGTTTCAGCCCTAAGTTTTAGTACAGAATGAGAATTCAGGCAGGAACTATTTTTTTTTGAAATTAGACTCGTATGTCTTTCTTTTGACACCGATTTTGTAGATTTTGGACACCGAATACTTACCCAAAAATTTGTTTCAAAAGAGCCTATAGACGCTGTAAAACAGAGTTCAAGATTTCTGACCTTTCGATACTAAAACGCCTATAACTCCCTGTTGAAAATTCTGATTTGTACCAAACTGATTTTATTTGAAACTAGACTTGAAATTCTCTCTTTTGACATATAGTTTGAAAATTTTGGAGTTCAATTGCTCACCCTATCGTCTGTTGAATCCGATCCTATAAAGTCTGCAAACCAGAGATTGTGATTTTGACCTTATGTTACCAAATCAGAGGTAACTCTGTGTTGGGAGCCCTGTTTCATATGAAATCTGTTCCATCCGAATATAGACTGATATATGGTTCAACCATAGCCTTCTTATGGGTATTGGAGCATATTTGTTATTCTGAAATATTTGTTTGGTGTGCCACTGGAATTCTGTCCGAAATCGAGCTTTGGTCGATTTCGCGTATTCTGTTCCATTTCCTTTGGATACTTGAATTCGCCTAACCTTCTTATTGGAATTGAGCTGGTTATGATTGCTTGGAATCCCTGTACACTCTTGCTTTCAATTCTTTCCCTAAAATGAATACTTTTGTGAGAGATTTGTTCCTTGCATCACATTGTTTTTGAAAAGGCACATGTACGTTTGGTTGTTCCGCGTGTGCTTCCGTTATATGCTGCATTTTGTTGAAACCGCCTTCTTGTACTCTGGTGTGTGGGATGGTTTGGACCTTTGCCAGAAATGGTAAAGGGTATGCGCTGATTTGCCCGCTATGTGGGGTCCCGCTATGTGGGATATTCTGGTATGCGCTTATTTGCCCGCTATGTGGGGTCCCGCTATGTAGGATATTGCTTAGAGCCTGCGATGCTCTGCCGGCCCCCTTTGACTTCACCTAGACGTGGGTGGATGGAGCTCCCAGACGTGGGAGACTTTTGTCAGGTGGTCATTCAGAAATGGATGAATCACATTCTGACTGAGATCCCACTACACCCTCTATATGTTTAATATGACATCCAGAGTCTTGGTGAGTTATTTCTGTTCCTGCTCTGGATAAATATGATATGATTGCAACGTCAAGGACGACGTTTGAGCTTCTGTACGACATATGAGTTTGATATGCTCTGAAATGCTTCATTCACTGTTGAGTTTGCTTCGTAATGTTCCATATGTCGTTGATGTGTTTTGGAACATTTTATATGCCATTGATAAGCTCCAATATGTTTCCTTTGTTTCTGATATGCTCCAATTACTCTATGCCCCATCTGTCAGGAACCAAATATGTATGATTAAAAGGACAATTGTGATTCTGCTCCTAATGATATTATGTCTACGAAATCGTATATTCAGCTTTGTGCTTTGAAACTGTATCTCTTTGGAAATTGTACTATTTTGATATGGATATGTTAGTCACTTGCTGAGCTCTTTATGCTCACCCCGTTTGTTGATAAATTTTTCAGGATAGCGTATCGCTTGCTTAAATGTTAAGAATGGGCTGAGGCAGTGGAAAGTTTAGAAGACGTTGGGCAGAACTTTTGTTAGCATATATGTAGTTGTGTATAAGCTACCTTGCATCTAATGAAATGTGACTATGAATCTAAACCTGTGGATTTTGTGTAAGTTAAAGGATCCCTCATGTATAGGGTTTTGGAATGTTAAATTAAATTTGTGTAATGATATGAACTTATGGTAAATCGATGATTGTGGTGACTGCATAGATTTCCCCACTTGTGGATTTATATGGTGGTTTTTATTTTGATGAGTCGAGTTCAGATTGTATGAATTATCGAGTGATGTGTGCTATGTTTATGAATTGCACAGGGTTATGAATTGGTAGATTATAGAAGTGAAATTTTTGATCTGAATGTTTTCTTAGTGACCTCAAATGTGTGTTTGGATCCTGGGTTAGTTGTGTTGGAAATTTTTTTTTAATATTGTCGATATTTTGTCGGGTCGTGACAGAGGTGGTATCAGAGCATTGTTTGAGGATTACTGGAATATTTGATATGTTGACGTGCAAAATATATTGAGGTCTAATGAACTATAGTGATTGGTGGAAATTTTCTTTGATGCATTTTAGGAATTAGGGATGATGAGGACATTTGATCCTCCTATTTCATTTGTTTCTGATTAATTAAGGGGAATGAAAGGATTGATCGGGGATATTCAATCAGAGTGGCGCAGCAGAAGCATGATGAACCTAATTTCATTGGTGGTAGAAAAATGGATGATGCAAATGGAGAAGATGTTTGATATACAAAATTGTTCTAATGATCAAAAGATTTCTTTTGCTACCTTATATTGGAAGTAGAGGCTGATTATTATTGGCAACAATGAAAAGAATTTTTGGAGATATATGGCAAGAATGATAAGGATAAGTTTAGCAATAAAAATATGATTGGAAATGAATCAGAAAGTAATAACAAGAGAGTCAAGACCTTTGGATTTGAAATGGGAAGTCATCACAAAAGACTCAATCATGTGTGAATTTTAAGTTAAATTATGAAACAAATTTGTGTTTCGGGTGATTGGAGTCTATTTTGCTTGTAGAAAGTTGGATCATAAAATAAAAGACTGCCCTTTGAACAATAAGAAAGAGTCACTGCCTCATAAATCATCAGCCCATGTCAGAGTGTATGCTATCACTGAATATGATTCTGAAACTTTTGAAATTAGTGACCGAAGGTATTATGCATGTTTATGAAA
This sequence comes from Musa acuminata AAA Group, assembly GCF_036884655.1. Classification (NCBI taxonomy): domain Eukaryota; kingdom Viridiplantae; phylum Streptophyta; class Magnoliopsida; order Zingiberales; family Musaceae; genus Musa; species Musa acuminata. Next base: position 38,571,707 of record NC_088356.1, on the reverse strand, counting down.
GAATGCAAATATTTGTTTGACCATGGGTCCCATCTATGATTTGATTCGGAATATTTTGCCTATCACTTGGGTATTCAACCTAGACCACTACATTATGTGCTATATGTAAATACGATCATTGGAGATTCTTTGATAACAAACTTGAATCTGGTCCTCTTGCCTGATTTTTGTTGGAGAACTTGAATTTTTGCTGATTTAGTTCTCCTAGAGATTTGAAACTTTGATAATATACTTGGTATGGATTGACCATCTTATTATCATACCAGTATGGATTGATATATAACAAATGATCACTTTTTGCATATTAGATCAGCCCATCTTTTATTTTGAAAGTATTGGACATGATTTATCTCTTTGCCTAATGTATCCCAGGATGACTTACTTGGATTACCTCCAAACGTGATTTTGCTTTTGATTTGGTCCTTGGGACAATCCCAATACCTAAGCCTCTCTACAGCATGATATCATTTGAATAAGTGGAATTGGAAAAGCAACTATAAGGACTATTACATGAGGATTTTGTCTGACTTAATATTCCATCATGGGGTGCTTCGGTGTTAGTTAAAAAGATGGATGGAACATTGAGGCTTTATATTGATTATAGACAGTTGAATTAGGTGACCATAAAAAAATGAGTATTTTCTGGAGTAACGACTTGTTTGATTAACTGTAGGGTGCGCAAGTATTTTTAGAAATTGATTGAAGGTCGGGTTACCGTCTATTGAGGATCAAGGAGGGGAATATTTCGGTCACTCGTGGATAATTATGTAATTGTATTGTATTGATGAAACTATTTAAGAGCAGGAGGAGGAAATAAAGATATCATAATCCCCATCTTTTCATCGATTGAGTTATGATCAATTTAGAGGACTAAATTTTCTTTTAAGGAGGGGAGAGTGTAATATCCCTCGCTTTTGAAAATTATTAATAAAGATTTATTTATAAATCGGGGGACCTATATGTAAATATGGAAATTTCAAGGACTAAACTGCTAAGTTGTAAAAAGAAGAAAATAAAGAAAACCGAAAATTTCGGTTTTATCCCACCGCCTCCCACGCTCTCTCTGTTTCTTCGAGAAACAGAGAGAGGCGGTGGGGCGTGGGGAGAAGAAGAAGAGAAGTAGAGGGAGAAGAGAAGAAGAGGGAAAAGAAGAGAGGAAGAAGAGGGAGAAGAGAAGAAAAGAAGAAGTAGAAGAGAGGGAAGATGGAGAGGAGAAAGAGAGGCAGCTGCAGCAGCTAGGGCTGCAGCACCTCTGTTTCCCACAGGTGGAAAGAGAGGAGAAGATGTGTGGGGCGTTGAGGATGAAAGCGGAAGAAGAAGAAGAAGAAGAGAGGAGGATAGCTGCGGCAAGGCTGCAGCGAGGAGGTGTGTGGCTTTGGGGAGGAAAAGGGAAGAGGAGAAGAAGAGAAGGAGAAGAAGAGGGAAAAGAGAGGGAAGATGGAGAGGAGCGAGAGGTGGCAGCAGCTAGGGCTGCAGCACCTCTGTTTCCTGCAGGTGGAAACAGAGGAGACGTGTGGGGTGTCGGGTAGGAGAAGAGCAGAAGAAGAAGAAGAGGAAGAGAAGAAGAAGGGGAAGCAGGAGAAGAGGTTGTGATACCTCTGTTCCCTGCAGAGGAAACAGAGGAGAGGGTGTGTGTGACGCCGGGAAGAAGAAGGGGAGGAAGGAGAAGAAGAGAAGAAGAAGAAAGGAAGGAGAAGGAAGAGGAGAAGGGAAAGAAGTAGCTGCGGCTGCGGCTGTGGTAGCTGCAGCTATGGCAGGGAAAGAGGAAGAGAAAGGAAGAAGGGAAGGAGAGGAAGAAGAGAAGGGAAAGAAGGGGCTGCGGCTGCGGCGATGGCAGCTGCAGTTGGAAGAGAAGAAGGAGAGGAAGATGAGCAGGGGAGGAAGAAGAGGCTGTGGCCGCGGCTGAGGCTGCGACTGCAGCAGTGCAGCTGGGAAAGAAGAGAAGGAAAGGAAGAAGAAGAGAAAGGAAAAGGGAAGAAGAGAGGAAGAGGAGAAGGAGAGGCAGCTGTGGCAGTGGCAGCTGCAGCTGGAAGAGAAGGAGAGGAAATAGAGCAGGGGAGAAAGAAGAGGCTGCGGCTGTGGTGGCTGCGGCCATGGTTGCGACTGCGACTGCGGCAGTTGCAGCTGGGAAAGAAAAGAAAGGAAAGGGGGAAAAAGGGGCTGCGGACGGGATTGCGGCCGCAGTGGCAGCGACTGCGTATGCAGCAGTTATGTCTGCGAGAGAAGGGAGGAAGGAAGGTAGTGCGGTGGAAGGGGCTGCGATTGTGGCAGCGGCAGCGGCGGCGACTGTGGCAGCTGCGTTTAGGAAAGAAAAAGAAGGAATGAGAGTAAGAGAGAGCAGGTGACTGTGCCTCGATGTTCGACATGTGGTGTAGTTGCGAAGAAAGGAAGAAAATGAGAGCACAAAACGAAACAGAGAGAGAACACGGAGGAAAAGTAGAAAAAGGATTCGAGCGTACACCTTCTTCGAATCTTTGGATCAAAACCTTCAAAAGGCAAGTGTTCTAACCCCATCCTACAGCAGTATTTGACTCTGTTTTTATGTTGATTCAAAATAAGTTGGAAGATTTTTATTTAGAAACTGATATGTTTCTCTTTGGACATAGAACTATGGATTCTGAAAGTTTTCGGTAAACTGACCCCTAAGCACTGTTTCAGCCCTAAGTTTTAGTACAGAATGAGAATTCAGGCAGGAACTATTTTTTTTTGAAATTAGACTCGTATGTCTTTCTTTTGACACCGATTTTGTAGATTTTGGACACCGAATACTTACCCAAAAATTTGTTTCAAAAGAGCCTATAGACGCTGTAAAACAGAGTTCAAGATTTCTGACCTTTCGATACTAAAACGCCTATAACTCCCTGTTGAAAATTCTGATTTGTACCAAACTGATTTTATTTGAAACTAGACTTGAAATTCTCTCTTTTGACATATAGTTTGAAAATTTTGGAGTTCAATTGCTCACCCTATCGTCTGTTGAATCCGATCCTATAAAGTCTGCAAACCAGAGATTGTGATTTTGACCTTATGTTACCAAATCAGAGGTAACTCTGTGTTGGGAGCCCTGTTTCATATGAAATCTGTTCCATCCGAATATAGACTGATATATGGTTCAACCATAGCCTTCTTATGGGTATTGGAGCATATTTGTTATTCTGAAATATTTGTTTGGTGTGCCACTGGAATTCTGTCCGAAATCGAGCTTTGGTCGATTTCGCGTATTCTGTTCCATTTCCTTTGGATACTTGAATTCGCCTAACCTTCTTATTGGAATTGAGCTGGTTATGATTGCTTGGAATCCCTGTACACTCTTGCTTTCAATTCTTTCCCTAAAATGAATACTTTTGTGAGAGATTTGTTCCTTGCATCACATTGTTTTTGAAAAGGCACATGTACGTTTGGTTGTTCCGCGTGTGCTTCCGTTATATGCTGCATTTTGTTGAAACCGCCTTCTTGTACTCTGGTGTGTGGGATGGTTTGGACCTTTGCCAGAAATGGTAAAGGGTATGCGCTGATTTGCCCGCTATGTGGGGTCCCGCTATGTGGGATATTCTGGTATGCGCTTATTTGCCCGCTATGTGGGGTCCCGCTATGTAGGATATTGCTTAGAGCCTGCGATGCTCTGCCGGCCCCCTTTGACTTCACCTAGACGTGGGTGGATGGAGCTCCCAGACGTGGGAGACTTTTGTCAGGTGGTCATTCAGAAATGGATGAATCACATTCTGACTGAGATCCCACTACACCCTCTATATGTTTAATATGACATCCAGAGTCTTGGTGAGTTATTTCTGTTCCTGCTCTGGATAAATATGATATGATTGCAACGTCAAGGAGTCGTCCGCGACGTGCACAAAGGCGAGGGACGACGCACACAAAACGAGTGCGATCATACCAGCACTAAAGCACCGGATCCCATCAGAACTCCGAAGTTAAGCGTGCTTGGGCGAGAGTAGTACTAGGATGGGTGACCCCCTGGGAAGTCCTCGTGTTGCACTCCTTTTTGCGCCCCGAGCGGCCAAAAGACTTACTTAAAACTCTCCTTTAAGCTTTTCAATTTTTCCAGCATCATGGCCAACAGTAAATGTGTCATTAACATGTAAATGAAGTCATCATCTAAAAATTTCTTCGTAAACATACAATGATCAGACATGTATGGTTCCAGGATGGGTGACCCCATGGGAAGTCCTCGTGTTGCACTCCTTTTTGCGCCCCGAGCGGCCAAAACCTCTCCCGTCGACCTCCGAGGCGATGGTTTTGGGCCTCGGAATTCGCCGTGACCGCTACGCAGTCAGTCTCGTGGGGCTCGGAGAGAGCTTTCCGGAATGGGGCCGCAATAGCGATTCCGAGTTCGTTCGAGAAAGTCCCGATGGTTTCGGCGCGCGCTTGCCGTGTCCGGTACGCGGTCGGCCTCGTGGGCATCGGCGAGATCCGACGATGGCGATTCCGAGATCGTTCGAGAGGTTTCGGGGCGCGCAATGGGCTCCGGTCGTCGATATGCGCCGTCCGCGACGTGCACAAAGGCGAGGGACGAGGCAAACAAAACGAGTGCGATCATACCAGCACTAAAGCACCGGATCCCATCAGAACTCCGAAGTTAAGCGTGCTTGGGCGAGAGTAGTACTAGGATGGGTGACCCCCTGGGAAGTCCTCGTGTTGTACTCCTTTTTGCGCCCCGAGCGGCCAAAAGACTTACTTAAAACTCTCCTTTAAGCTTTTCAATTTTTCCAGCATCATGGCCAACAGTAAATGTGTCATTAACATGTAAATGAAGTCATCATCTAAAAATTTCTTCGTAAACATACAATGATCAGACATGTATGGTTCCAGGATGGGTGACCCCATGGGAAGTCCTCGTGTTGCACTCCTTTTTGCGCCCCGAGCGGCCAAAACCTCTCCCGTCGACCTCCGAGGCGATGGTTTTGGGCCTCGGAATTCGCCGTGACCGCTACGCAGTCAGTCTCGTGGGGCTCGGAGAGAGCTTTCCGGAATGGGGCCGCAATAGCGATTCCGAGTTCGTTCGAGAAAGTCCCGATGGTTTCGGCGCGCGCTTGCCGTGTCCGGTACGCGGTCGGCCTCGTGGGCATCGGCGAGATCCGACGATGGCGATTCCGAGATCGTTCGAGAGGTTTCGGGGCGCGCAATGGGCTCCGGTCGTCGATATGCGCCGTCCGCGACGTGCACAAAGGCGAGGGACGACGCACACAAAACGAGTGCGATCATACCAGCACTAAAGCACCGGATCCCATCAGAACTCCGAAGTTAAGCGTGCTTGGGCGAGAGTAGTACTAGGATGGGTGACCCCCTGGGAAGTCCTCGTGTTGCACTCCTTTTTGCGCCCCGAGCGGCCAAAAGACTTACTTAAAACTCTCCTTTAAGCTTTTCAATTTTTCCAGCATCATGGCCAACAGTAAATGTGTCATTAACATGTAAATGAAGTCATCATCTAAAAATTTCTTCGTAAACATACAATGATCAGACATGTATGGTTCCAGGATGGGTGACCCCATGGGAAGTCCTCGTGTTGCACTCCTTTTTGCGCCCCGAGCGGCCAAAACCTCTCCCGTCGACCTCCGAGGCGATGGTTTTGGGCCTCGGAATTCGCCGTGACCGCTACGCAGTCAGTCTCGTGGGGCTCGGAGAGAGCTTTCCGGAATGGGGCCGCAATAGCGATTCCGAGTTCGTTCGAGAAAGTCCCGATGGTTTCGGCGCGCGCTTGCCGTGTCCGGTACGCGGTCGGCCTCGTGGGCATCGGCGAGATCCGACGATGGCGATTCCGAGATCGTTCGAGAGGTTTCGGGGCGCGCAATGGGCTCCGGTCGTCGATATGCGCCGTCCGCGACGTGCACAAAGGCGAGGGACGACGCACACAAAACGAGTGCGATCATACCAGCACTAAAGCACCGGATCCCATCAGAACTCCGAAGTTAAGCGTGCTTGGGCGAGAGTAGTACTAGGATGGGTGACCCCCTGGGAAGTCCTCGTGTTGCACTCCTTTTTGCGCCCCGAGCGGCCAAAAGACTTACTTAAAACTCTCCTTTAAGCTTTTCAATTTTTCCAGCATCATGGCCAACAGTAAATGTGTCATTAACATGTAAATGAAGTCATCATCTAAAAATTTCTTCGTAAACATACAATGATCAGACATGTATGGTTCCAGGATGGGTGACCCCATGGGAAGTCCTCGTGTTGCACTCCTTTTTGCGCCCCGAGCGGCCAAAACCTCTCCCGTCGACCTCCGAGGCGATGGTTTTGGGCCACGGAATTCGCCGTGACCGCTACGCAGTCAGTCTCGTGGGGCTCGGAGAGAGCTTTCCGGAATGGGGCCGCAATAGCGATTCCGAGTTCGTTCGAGAAAGTCCCGATGGTTTCGGCGCGCGCTTGCCGTGTCCGGTACGCGGTCGGCCTCGTGGGCATCGGCGAGATCCGACGATGGCGATTCCGAGATCGTTCGAGAGGTTTCGGGGCGCGCAATGGGCTCCGGTCGTCGATATGCGCCGTCCGCGACGTGCACAAAGGCGAGGGACGAGGCACACAAAACGAGTGCGATCATACCAGCACTAAAGCACCGGATCCCATCAGAACTCCGAAGTTAAGCGTGCTTGGGCGAGAGTAGTACTAGGATGGGTGACCCCCTGGGAAGTCCTCGTGTTGTACTCCTTTTTGCGCCCCGAGCGGCCAAAAGACTTACTTAAAACTCTCCTTTAAGCTTTTCAATTTTTCCAGCATCATGGCCAACAGTAAATGTGTCATTAACATGTAAATGAAGTCATCATCTAAAAATTTCTTCGTAAACATACAATGATCAGACATGTATGGTTCCAGGATGGGTGACCCCATGGGAAGTCCTCGTGTTGCACTCCTTTTTGCGCCCCGAGCGGCCAAAACCTCTCCCGTCGACCTCCGAGGCGATGGTTTTGGGCCTCGGAATTCGCCGTGACCGCTACGCAGTCAGTCTCGTGGGGCTCGGAGAGAGCTTTCCGGAATGGGGCCGCAATAGCGATTCCGAGTTCGTTCGAGAAAGTCCCGATGGTTTCGGCGCGCGCTTGCCGTGTCCGGTACGCGGTCGGCCTCGTGGGCATCGGCGAGATCCGACGATGGCGATTCCGAGATCGTTCGAGAGGTTTCGGGGCGCGCAATGGGCTCCGGTCGTCGATATGCGCCGTCCGCGACGTGCACAAAGGCGAGGGACGACGCACACTAAACGAGTGCGATCATACCAGCACTAAAGCACCGGATCCCATCAGAACTCCGAAGTTAAGCGTGCTTGGGCGAGAGTAGTACTAGGATGGGTGACCCCCTGGGAAGTCCTCGTGTTGCACTCCTTTTTGCGCCCCGAGCGGCCAAAAGACTTACTTAAAACTCTCCTTTAAGCTTTTCAATTTTTCCAGCATCATGGCCAACAGTAAATGTGTCATTAACATGTAAATGAAGTCATCATCTAAAAATTTCTTCGTAAACATACAATGATCAGACATGTATGGTTCCAGGATGGGTGACCCCATGGGAAGTCCTCGTGTTGCACTCCTTTTTGCGCCCCGAGCGGCCAAAACCTCTCCCGTCGACCTCCGAGGCGATGGTTTTGGGCCTCGGAATTCGCCGTGACCGCTACGCAGTCAGTCTCGTGGGGCTCGGAGAGAGCTTTCCGGAATGGGGCCGCAATAGCGATTCCGAGTTCGTTCGAGAAAGTCCCGATGGTTTCGGCGCGCGCTTGCCGTGTCCGGTACGCGGTCGGCCTCGTGGGCATCGGCGAGATCCGACGATGGCGATTCCGAGATCGTTCGAGAGGTTTCGGGGCGCGCAATGGGCTCCGGTCGTCGATATGCGCCGTCCGCGACGTGCACAAAGGCGAGGGACGACGCACACAAAACGAGTGCGATCATACCAGCACTAAAGCACCGGATCCCATCAGAACTCCGAAGTTAAGCGTGCTTGGGCGAGAGTAGTACTAGGATGGGTGACCCCCTGGGAAGTCCTCGTGTTGCACTCCTTTTTGCGCCCCGAGCGGCCAAAAGACTTACTTAAAACTCTCCTTTAAGCTTTTCAATTTTTCCAGCATCATGGCCAACAGTAAATGTGTCATTAACATGTAAATGAAGTCATCATCTAAAAATTTCTTCGTAAACATACAATGATCAGACATGTATGGTTCCAGGATGGGTGACCCCATGGGAAGTCCTCGTGTTGCACTCCTTTTTGCGCCCCGAGCGGCCAAAACCTCTCCCGTCGACCTCCGAGGCGATGGTTTTGGGCCTCGGAATTCGCCGTGACCGCTACGCAGTCAGTCTCGTGGGGCTCGGAGAGAGCTTTCCGGAATGGGGCCGCAATAGCGATTCCGAGTTCGTTCGAGAAAGTCCCGATGGTTTCGGCGCGCGCTTGCCGTGTCCGGTACGCGGTCGGCCTCGTGGGCATCGGAGAGATCCGACGATGGCGATTCCGAGATCGTTCGAGAGGTTTCGGGGCGCGCAATGGGCTCCGGTCGTCGATATGCGCCGTCCGCGACGTGCACAAAGGCGAGGGACGACGCACACAAAACGAGTGCGATCATACCAGCACTAAAGCACCGGATCCCATCAGAACTCCGAAGTTAAGCGTGCTTGGGCGAGAGTAGTACTAGGATGGGTGACCCCCTGGGAAGTCCTCGTGTTGCACTCCTTTTTGCGCCCCGAGCGGCCAAAAGACTTACTTAAAACTCTCCTTTAAGCTTTTCAATTTTTCCAGCATCATGGCCAACAGTAAATGTGTCATTAACATGTAAATGAAGTCATCATCTAAAAATTTCTTCGTAAACATACAATGATCAGACATGTATGGTTCCAGGATGGGTGACCCCATGGGAAGTCCTCGTGTTGCACTCCTTTTTGCGCCCCGAGCGGCCAAAACCTCTCCCGTCGACCTCCGAGGCGATGGTTTTGGGCCTCGGAATTCGCCGTGACCGCTACGCAGTCAGTCTCGTGGGGCTCGGAGAGAGCTTTCCGGAATGGGGCCGCAATAGCGATTCCGAGTTCGTTCGAGAAAGTCCCGATGGTTTCGGCGCGCGCTTGCCGTGTCCGGTACGCGGTCGGCCTCGTGGGCATCGGCGAGATCCGACGATGGCGATTCCGAGATCGTTCGAGAGGTTTCGGGGCGCGCAATGGGCTCCGGTCGTCGATATGCGCCGTCCGCGACGTGCACAAAGGCGAGGGACGAGGCACACAAAACGAGTGCGATCATACCAGCACTAAAGCACCGGATCCCATCAGAACTCCGAAGTTAAGCGTGCTTGGGCGAGAGTAGTACTAGGATGGGTGACCCCCTGGGAAGTCCTCGTGTTGTACTCCTTTTTGCGCCCCGAGCGGCCAAAAGACTTACTTAAAACTCTCCTTTAAGCTTTTCAATTTTTCCAGCATCATGGCCAACAGTAAATGTGTCATTAACATGTAAATGAAGTCATCATCTAAAAATTTCTTCGTAAACATACAATGATCAGACATGTATGGTTCCAGGATGGGTGACCCCATGGGAAGTCCTCGTGTTGCACTCCTTTTTGCGCCCCGAGCGGCCAAAACCTCTCCCGTCGACCTCCGAGGCGATGGTTTTGGGCCTCGGAATTCGCCGTGACCGCTACGCAGTCAGTCTCGTGGGGCTCGGAGAGAGCTTTCCGGAATGGGGCCGCAATAGCGATTCCGAGTTCGTTCGAGAAAGTCCCGATGGTTTCGGCGCGCGCTTGCCGTGTCCGGTACGCGGTCGGCCTCGTGGGCATCGGCGAGATCCGACGATGGCGATTCCGAGATCGTTCGAGAGGTTTCGGGGCGCGCAATGGGCTCCGGTCGTCGATATGCGCCGTCCGCGACGTGCACAAAGGCGAGGGACGACGCACACTAAACGAGTGCGATCATACCAGCACTAAAGCACCGGATCCCATCAGAACTCCGAAGTTAAGCGTGCTTGGGCGAGAGTAGTACTAGGATGGGTGACCCCCTGGGAAGTCCTCGTGTTGCACTCCTTTTTGCGCCCCGAGCGGCCAAAAGACTTACTTAAAACTCTCCTTTAAGCTTTTCAATTTTTCCAGCATCATGGCCAACAGTAAATGTGTCATTAACATGTAAATGAAGTCATCATCTAAAAATTTCTTCGTAAACATACAATGATCAGACATGTATGGTTCCAGGATGGGTGACCCCATGGGAAGTCCTCGTGTTGCACTCCTTTTTGCGCCCCGAGCGGCCAAAACCTCTCCCGTCGACCTCCGAGGCGATGGTTTTGGGCCTCGGAATTCGCCGTGACCGCTACGCAGTCAGTCTCGTGGGGCTCGGAGAGAGCTTTCCGGAATGGGGCCGCAATAGCGATTCCGAGTTCGTTCGAGAAAGTCCCGATGGTTTCGGCGCGCGCTTGCCGTGTCCGGTACGCGGTCGGCCTCGTGGGCATCGGCGAGATCCGACGATGGCGATTCCGAGATCGTTCGAGAGGTTTCGGGGCGCGCAATGGGCTCCGGTCGTCGATATGCGCCGTCCGCGACGTGCACAAAGGCGAGGGACGACGCACACAAAACGAGTGCGATCATACCAGCACTAAAGCACCGGATCCCATCAGAACTCCGAAGTTAAGCGTGCTTGGGCGAGAGTAGTACTAGGATGGGTGACCCCCTGGGAAGTCCTCGTGTTGCACTCCTTTTTGCGCCCCGAGCGGCCAAAAGACTTACTTAAAACTCTCCTTTAAGCTTTTCAATTTTTCCAGCATCATGGCCAACAGTAAATGTGTCATTAACATGTAAATGAAGTCATCATCTAAAAATTTCTTCGTAAACATACAATGATCAGACATGTATGGTTCCAGGATGGGTGACCCCATGGGAAGTCCTCGTGTTGCACTCCTTTTTGCGCCCCGAGCGGCCAAAACCTCTCCCGTCGACCTCCGAGGCGATGGTTTTGGGCCTCGGAATTCGCCGTGACCGCTACGCAGTCAGTCTCGTGGGGCTCGGAGAGAGCTTTCCGGAATGGGGCCGCAATAGCGATTCCGAGTTCGTTCGAGAAAGTCCCGATGGTTTCGGCGCGCGCTTGCCGTGTCCGGTACGCGGTCGGCCTCGTGGGCATCGGCGAGATCCGACGATGGCGATTCCGAGATCGTTCGAGAGGTTTCGGGGCGCGCAATGGGCTCCGGTCGTCGATATGCGCCGTCCGCGACGTGCACAAAGGCGAGGGACGAGGCAAACAAAACGAGTGCGATCATACCAGCACTAAAGCACCGGATCCCATCAGAACTCCGAAGTTAAGCGTGCTTGGGCGAGAGTAGTACTAGGATGGGTGACCCCCTGGGAAGTCCTCGTGTTGTACTCCTTTTTGCGCCCCGAGCGGCCAAAAGACTTACTTAAAACTCTCCTTTAAGCTTTTCAATTTTTCCAGCATCATGGCCAACAGTAAATGTGTCATTAACATGTAAATGAAGTCATCATCTAAAAATTTCTTCGTAAACATACAATGATCAGACATGTATGGTTCCAGGATGGGTGACCCCATGGGAAGTCCTCGTGTTGCACTCCTTTTTGCGCCCCGAGCGGCCAAAACCTCTCCCGTCGACCTCCGAGGCGATGGTTTTGGGCCTCGGAATTCGCCGTGACCGCTACGCAGTCAGTCTCGTGGGGCTCGGAGAGAGCTTTCCGGAATGGGGCCGCAATAGCGATTCCGAGTTCGTTCGAGAAAGTCCCGATGGTTTCGGCGCGCGCTTGCCGTGTCCGGTACGCGGTCGGCCTCGTGGGCATCGGCGAGATCCGACGATGGCGATTCCGAGATCGTTCGAGAGGTTTCGGGGCGCGCAATGGGCTCCGGTCGTCGATATGCGCCGTCCGCGACGTGCACAAAGGCGAGGGACGACGCACACAAAACGAGTGCGATCATACCAGCACTAAAGCACCGGATCCCATCAGAACTCCGAAGTTAAGCGTGCTTGGGCGAGAGTAGTACTAGGATGGGTGACCCCCTGGGAAGTCCTCGTGTTGCACTCCTTTTTGCGCCCCGAGCGGCCAAAAGACTTACTTAAAACTCTCCTTTAAGCTTTTCAATTTTTCCAGCATCATGGCCAACAGTAAATGTGTCATTAACATGTAAATGAAGTCATCATCTAAAAATTTCTTCGTAAACATACAATGATCAGACATGTATGGTTCCAGGATGGGTGACCCCATGGGAAGTCCTCGTGTTGCACTCCTTTTTGCGCCCCGAGCGGCCAAAACCTCTCCCGTCGACCTCCGAGGCGATGGTTTTGGGCCTCGGAATTCGCCGTGACCGCTACGCAGTCAGTCTCGTGGGGCTCGGAGAGAGCTTTCCGGAATGGGGCCGCAATAGCGATTCCGAGTTCGTTCGAGAAAGTCCCGATGGTTTCGGCGCGCGCTTGCCGTGTCCGGTACGCGGTCGGCCTCGTGGGCATCGGCGAGATCCGACGATGGCGATTCCGAGATCGTTCGAGAGGTTTCGGGGCGCGCAATGGGCTCCGGTCGTCGATATGCGCCGTCCGCGACGTGCACAAAGGCGAGGGACGACGCACACAAAACGAGTGCGATCATACCAGCACTAAAGCACCGGATCCCATCAGAACTCCGAAGTTAAGCGTGCTTGGGCGAGAGTAGTACTAGGATGGGTGACCCCCTGGGAAGTCCTCGTGTTGCACTCCTTTTTGCGCCCCGAGCGGCCAAAAGACTTACTTAAAACTCTCCTTTAAGCTTTTCAATTTTTCCAGCATCATGGCCAACAGTAAATGTGTCATTAACATGTAAATGAAGTCATCATCTAAAAATTTCTTCGTAAACATACAATGATCAGACATGTATGGTTCCAGGATGGGTGACCCCATGGGAAGTCCTCGTGTTGCACTCCTTTTTGCGCCCCGAGCGGCCAAAACCTCTCCCGTCGACCTCCGAGGCGATGGTTTTGGGCCACGGAATTCGCCGTGACCGCTACGCAGTCAGTCTCGTGGGGCTCGGAGAGAGCTTTCCGGAATGGGGCCGCAATAGCGATTCCGAGTTCGTTCGAGAAAGTCCCGATGGTTTCGGCGCGCGCTTGCCGTGTCCGGTACGCGGTCGGCCTCGTGGGCATCGGCGAGATCCGACGATGGCGATTCCGAGATCGTTCGAGAGGTTTCGGGGCGCGCAATGGGCTCCGGTCGTCGATATGCGCCGTCCGCGACGTGCACAAAGGCGAGGGACGAGGCACACAAAACGAGTGCGATCATACCAGCACTAAAGCACCGGATCCCATCAGAACTCCGAAGTTAAGCGTGCTTGGGCGAGAGTAGTACTAGGATGGGTGACCCCCTGGGAAGTCCTCGTGTTGTACTCCTTTTTGCGCCCCGAGCGGCCAAAAGACTTACTTAAAACTCTCCTTTAAGCTTTTCAATTTTTCCAGCATCATGGCCAACAGTAAATGTGTCATTAACATGTAAATGAAGTCATCATCTAAAAATTTCTTCGTAAACATACAATGATCAGACATGTATGGTTCCAGGATGGGTGACCCCATGGGAAGTCCTCGTGTTGCACTCCTTTTTGCGCCCCGAGCGGCCAAAACCTCTCCCGTCGACCTCCGAGGCGATGGTTTTGGGCCTCGGAATTCGCCGTGACCGCTACGCAGTCAGTCTCGTGGGGCTCGGAGAGAGCTTTCCGGAATGGGGCCGCAATAGCGATTCCGAGTTCGTTCGAGAAAGTCCCGATGGTTTCGGCGCGCGCTTGCCGTGTCCGGTACGCGGTCGGCCTCGTGGGCATCGGCGAGATCCGACGATGGCGATTCCGAGATCGTTCGAGAGGTTTCGGGGCGCGCAATGGGCTCCGGTCGTCGATATGCGCCGTCCGCGACGTGCACAAAGGCGAGGGACGACGCACACTAAACGAGTGCGATCATACCAGCACTAAAGCACCGGATCCCATCAGAACTCCGAAGTTAAGCGTGCTTGGGCGAGAGTAGTACTAGGATGGGTGACCCCCTGGGAAGTCCTCGTGTTGCACTCCTTTTTGCGCCCCGAGCGGCCAAAAGACTTACTTAAAACTCTCCTTTAAGCTTTTCAATTTTTCCAGCATCATGGCCAACAGTAAATGTGTCATTAACATGTAAATGAAGTCATCATCTAAAAATTTCTTCGTAAACATACAATGATCAGACATGTATGGTTCCAGGATGGGTGACCCCATGGGAAGTCCTCGTGTTGCACTCCTTTTTGCGCCCCGAGCGGCCAAAACCTCTCCCGTCGACCTCCGAGGCGATGGTTTTGGGCCTCGGAATTCGCCGTGACCGCTACGCAGTCAGTCTCGTGGGGCTCGGAGAGAGCTTTCCGGAATGGGGCCGCAATAGCGATTCCGAGTTCGTTCGAGAAAGTCCCGATGGTTTCGGCGCGCGCTTGCCGTGTCCGGTACGCGGTCGGCCTCGTGGGCATCGGCGAGATCCGACGATGGCGATTCCGAGATCGTTCGAGAGGTTTCGGGGCGCGCAATGGGCTCCGGTCGTCGATATGCGCCGTCCGCGACGTGCACAAAGGCGAGGGACGACGCACACAAAACGAGTGCGATCATACCAGCACTAAAGCACCGGATCCCATCAGAACTCCGAAGTTAAGCGTGCTTGGGCGAGAGTAGTACTAGGATGGGTGACCCCCTGGGAAGTCCTCGTGTTGCACTCCTTTTTGCGCCCCGAGCGGCCAAAAGACTTACTTAAAACTCTCCTTTAAGCTTTTCAATTTTTCCAGCATCATGGCCAACAGTAAATGTGTCATTAACATGTAAATGAAGTCATCATCTAAAAATTTCTTCGTAAACATACAATGATCAGACATGTATGGTTCCAGGATGGGTGACCCCATGGGAAGTCCTCGTGTTGCACTCCTTTTTGCGCCCCGAGCGGCCAAAACCTCTCCCGTCGACCTCCGAGGCGATGGTTTTGGGCCTCGGAATTCGCCGTGACCGCTACGCAGTCAGTCTCGTGGGGCTCGGAGAGAGCTTTCCGGAATGGGGCCGCAATAGCGATTCCGAGTTCGTTCGAGAAAGTCCCGATGGTTTCGGCGCGCGCTTGCCGTGTCCGGTACGCGGTCGGCCTCGTGGGCATCGGAGAGATCCGACGATGGCGATTCTGAGATCGTTCGAGAGGTTTCGGGGCGCGCAATGGGCTCCGGTCGTCGATATGCGCCGTCCGCGACGTGCACAAAGGCGAGGGACGACGCACACAAAACGAGTGCGATCATACCAGCACTAAAGCACCGGATCCCATCAGAACTCCGAAGTTAAGCGTGCTTGGGCGAGAGTAGTACTAGGATGGGTGACCCCCTGGGAAGTCCTCGTGTTGCACTCCTTTTTGCGCCCCGAGCGGCCAAAAGACTTACTTAAAACTCTCCTTTAAGCTTTTCAATTTTTCCAGCATCATGGCCAACAGTAAATGTGTCATTAACATGTAAATGAAGTCATCATCTAAAAATTTCTTCGTAAACATACAATGATCAGACATGTATGGTTCCAGGATGGGTGACCCCATGGGAAGTCCTCGTGTTGCACTCCTTTTTGCGCCCCGAGCGGCCAAAACCTCTCCCGTCGACCTCCGAGGCGATGGTTTTGGGCCTCGGAATTCGCCGTGACCGCTACGCAGTCAGTCTCGTGGGGCTCGGAGAGAGCTTTCCGGAATGGGGCCGCAATAGCGATTCCGAGTTCGTTCGAGAAAGTCCCGATGGTTTCGGCGCGCGCTTGCCGTGTCCGGTACGCGGTCGGCCTCGTGGGCATCGGAGAGATCCGACGATGGCGATTCCGAGATCGTTCGAGAGGTTTCGGGGCGCGCAATGGGCTCCGGTCGTCGATATGCGCCGTCCGCGACGTGCACAAAGGCGAGGGACGACGCACACAAAACGAGTGCGATCATACCAGCACTAAAGCACCGGATCCCATCAGAACTCCGAAGTTAAGCGTGCTTGGGCGAGAGTAGTACTAGGATGGGTGACCCCCTGGGAAGTCCTCGTGTTGCACTCCTTTTTGCGCCCCGAGCGGCCAAAAGACTTACTTAAAACTCTCCTTTAAGCTTTTCAATTTTTCCAGCATCATGGCCAATAGTAAATGTGTCATTAACATGTAAATGAAGTCATCATCTAAAAATTTCTTCGTAAACATACAATGATCAGACATGTATGGTTCCAGGATGGGTGACCCCATGGGAAGTCCTCGTGTTGCACTCCTTTTTGCGCCCCGAGCGGCCAAAACCTCTCCCGTCGACCTCCGAGGCGATGGTTTTGGGCCTCGGAATTCGCCGTGACCGCTACGCAGTCAGTCTCGTGGGGCTCGGAGAGAGCTTTCCGGAATGGGGCCGCAATAGCGATTCCGAGTTCGTTCGAGAAAGTCCCGATGGTTTCGGCGCGCGCTTGCCGTGTCCGGTACGCGGTCGGCCTCGTGGGCATCGGCGAGATCCGACGATGGCGATTCCGAGATCGTTCGAGAGGTTTCGGGGCGCGCAATGGGCTCCGGTCGTCGATATGCGCCGTCCGCGACGTGCACAAAGGCGAGGGACGACGCACACAAAACGAGTGCGATCATACCAGCACTAAAGCACCGGATCCCATCAGAACTCCGAAGTTAAGCGTGCTTGGGCGAGAGTAGTACTAGGATGGGTGACCCCCTGGGAAGTCCTCGTGTTGCACTCCTTTTTGCGCCCCGAGCGGCCAAAAGACTTACTTAAAACTCTCCTTTAAGCTTTTCAATTTTTCCAGCATCATGGCCAACAGTAAATGTGTCATTAACATGTAAATGAAGTCATCATCTAAAAATTTCTTCGTAAACATACAATGATCAGACATGTATGGTTCCAGGATGGGTGACCCCATGGGAAGTCCTCGTGTTGCACTCCTTTTTGCGCCCCGAGCGGCCAAAACCTCTCCCGTCGACCTCCGAGGCGATGGTTTTGGGCCTCGGAATTCGCCGTGACCGCTACGCAGTCAGTCTCGTGGGGCTCGGAGAGAGCTTTCCGGAATGGGGCCGCAATAGCGATTCCGAGTTCGTTCGAGAAAGTCCCGATGGTTTCGGCGCGCGCTTGCCGTGTCCGGTACGCGGTCGGCCTCGTGGGCATCGGAGAGATCCGACGATGGCGATTCCGAGATCGTTCGAGAGGTTTCGGGGCGCGCAATGGGCTCCGGTCGTCGATATGCGCCGTCCGCGACGTGCACAAAGGCGAGGGACGACGCACACAAAACGAGTGCGATCATACCAGCACTAAAGCACCGGATCCCATCAGAACTCCGAAGTTAAGCGTGCTTGGGCGAGAGTAGTACTAGGATGGGTGACCCCCTGGGAAGTCCTCGTGTTGCACTCCTTTTTGCGCCCCGAGCGGCCAAAAGACTTACTTAAAACTCTCCTTTAAGCTTTTCAATTTTTCCAGCATCATGGCCAACAGTAAATGTGTCATTAACATGTAAATGAAGTCATCATCTAAAAATTTCTTCGTAAACATACAATGATCAGACATGTATGGTTCCAGGATGGGTGACCCCATGGGAAGTCCTCGTGTTGCACTCCTTTTTGCGCCCCGAGCGGCCAAAACCTCTCCCGTCGACCTCCGAGGCGATGGTTTTGGGCCTCGGAATTCGCCGTGACCGCTACGCAGTCAGTCTCGTGGGGCTCGGAGAGAGCTTTCCGGAATGGGGCCGCAATAGCGATTCCGAGTTCGTTCGAGAAAGTCCCGATGGTTTCGGCGCGCGCTTGCCGTGTCCGGTACGCGGTCGGCCTCGTGGGCATCGGAGAGATCCGACGATGGCGATTCCGAGATCGTTCGAGAGGTTTCGGGGCGCGCAATGGGCTCCGGTCGTCGATATGCGCCGTCCGCGACGTGCACAAAGGCGAGGGACGACGCACACAAAACGAGTGCGATCATACCAGCACTAAAGCACCGGATCCCATCAGAACTCCGAAGTTAAGCGTGCTTGGGCGAGAGTAGTACTAGGATGGGTGACCCCCTGGGAAGTCCTCGTGTTGCACTCCTTTTTGCGCCCCGAGCGGCCAAAAGACTTACTTAAAACTCTCCTTTAAGCTTTTCAATTTTTCCAGCATCATGGCCAATAGTAAATGTGTCATTAACATGTAAATGAAGTCATCATCTAAAAATTTCTTCGTAAACATACAATGATCAGACATGTATGGTTCCAGGATGGGTGACCCCATGGGAAGTCCTCGTGTTGCACTCCTTTTTGCGCCCCGAGTGGCCAAAACCTCTCCCGTCGACCTCCGAGGCGATGGTTTTGGGCCTCGGAATTCGCCGTGACCGCTACGCAGTCAGTCTCGTGGGGCTCGGAGAGAGCTTTCCGGAATGGGGCCGCAATAGCGATTCCGAGTTCGTTCGAGAAAGTCCCGATGGTTTCGGCGCGCGCTTGCCGTGTCCGGTACGCGGTCGGCCTCGTGGGCATCGGAGAGATCCGACGATGGCGATTCCGAGATCGTTCGAGAGGTTTCGGGGCGCGCAATGGGCTCCGGTCGTCGATATGCGCCGTCCGCGACGTGCACAAAGGCGAGGGACGACGCACACAAAACGAGTGCGATCATACCAGCACTAAAGCACCGGATCCCATCAGAACTCCGAAGTTAAGCGTGCTTGGGCGAGAGTAGTACTAGGATGGGTGACCCCCTGGGAAGTCCTCGTGTTGCACTCCTTTTTGCGCCCCGAGCGGCCAAAAGACTTACTTAAAACTCTCCTTTAAGCTTTTCAATTTTTCCAGCATCATGGCCAACAGTAAATGTGTCATTAACATGTAAATGAAGTCATCATCTAAAAATTTCTTCGTAAACATACAATGATCAGACATGTATGGTTCCAGGATGGGTGACCCCATGGGAAGTCCTCGTGTTGCACTCCTTTTTGCGCCCCGAGCGGCCAAAACCTCTCCCGTCGACCTCCGAGGCGATGGTTTTGGGCCTCGGAATTCGCCGTGACCGCTACGCAGTCAGTCTCGTGGGGCTCGGAGAGAGCTTTCCGGAATGGGGCCGCAATAGCGATTCCGAGTTCGTTCGAGAAAGTCCCGATGGTTTCGGCGCGCGCTTGCCGTGTCCGGTACGCGGTCGGCCTCGTGGGCATCGGAGAGATCCGACGATGGCGATTCCGAGATCGTTCGAGAGGTTTCGGGGCGCGCAATGGGCTCCGGTCGTCGATATGCGCCGTCCGCGACGTGCACAAAGGCGAGGGACGACGCACACAAAACGAGTGTGATCATACCAGCACTAAAGCACCGGATCCCATCAGAACTCCGAAGTTAAGCGTGCTTGGGCGAGAGTAGTACTAGGATGGGTGACCCCCTGGGAAGTCCTCGTGTTGCACTCCTTTTTGCGCCCCGAGCGGCCAAAAGACTTACTTAAAACTCTCCTTTAAGCTTTTCAATTTTTCCAGCATCATGGCCAACAGTAAATGTGTCATTAACATGTAAATGAAGTCATCATCTAAAAATTTCTTCGTAAACATACAATGATCAGACATGTATGGTTCCAGGATGGGTGACCCCATGGGAAGTCCTCGTGTTGCACTCCTTTTTGCGCCCCGAGCGGCCAAAACCTCTCCCGTCGACCTCCGAGGCGATGGTTTTGGGCCTCGGAATTCGCCGTGACCGCTACGCAGTCAGTCTCGTGGGGCTCGGAGAGAGCTTTCCGGAATGGGGCCGCAATAGCGATTCCGAGTTCGTTCGAGAAAGTCCCGATGGTTTCGGCGCGCGCTTGCCGTGTCCGGTACGCGGTCGGCCTCGTGGGCATCGGAGAGATCCGACGATGGCGATTCCGAGATCGTTCGAGAGGTTTCGGGGCGCGCAATGGGCTCCGGTCGTCGATATGCGCCGTCCGCGACGTGCACAAAGGCGAGGGACGACGCACACAAAACGAGTGCGATCATACCAGCACTAAAGCACCGGATCCCATCAGAACTCCGAAGTTAAGCGTGCTTGGGCGAGAGTAGTACTAGGATGGGTGACCCCCTGGGAAGTCCTCGTGTTGCACTCCTTTTTGCGCCCCGAGCGGCCAAAAGACTTACTTAAAACTCTCCTTTAAGCTTTTCAATTTTTCCAGCATCATGGCCAATAGTAAATGTGTCATTAACATGTAAATGAAGTCATCATCTAAAAATTTCTTCGTAAACATACAATGATCAGACATGTATGGTTCCAGGATGGGTGACCCCATGGGAAGTCCTCGTGTTGCACTCCTTTTTGCGCCCCGAGTGGCCAAAACCTCTCCCGTCGACCTCCGAGGCGATGGTTTTGGGCCTCGGAATTCGCCGTGACCGCTACGCAGTCAGTCTCGTGGGGCTCGGAGAGAGCTTTCCGGAATGGGGCCGCAATAGCGATTCCGAGTTCGTTCGAGAAAGTCCCGATGGTTTCGGCGCGCGCTTGCCGTGTCCGGTACGCGGTCGGCCTCGTGGGCATCGGAGAGATCCGACGATGGCGATTCCGAGATCGTTCGAGAGGTTTCGGGGCGCGCAATGGGCTCCGGTCGTCGATATGCGCCGTCCGCGACGTGCACAAAGGCGAGGGACGACGCACACAAAACGAGTGCGATCATACCAGCACTAAAGCACCGGATCCCATCAGAACTCCGAAGTTAAGCGTGCTTGGGCGAGAGTAGTACTAGGATGGGTGACCCCCTGGGAAGTCCTCGTGTTGCACTCCTTTTTGCGCCCCGAGCGGCCAAAAGACTTACTTAAAACTCTCCTTTAAGCTTTTCAATTTTTCCAGCATCATGGCCAACAGTAAATGTGTCATTAACATGTAAATGAAGTCATCATCTAAAAATTTCTTCGTAAACATACAATGATCAGACATGTATGGTTCCAGGATGGGTGACCCCATGGGAAGTCCTCGTGTTGCACTCCTTTTTGCGCCCCGAGCGGCCAAAACCTCTCCCGTCGACCTCCGAGGCGATGGTTTTGGGCCTCGGAATTCGCCGTGACCGCTACGCAGTCAGTCTCGTGGGGCTCGGAGAGAGCTTTCCGGAATGGGGCCGCAATAGCGATTCCGAGTTCGTTCGAGAAAGTCCCGATGGTTTCGGCGCGCGCTTGCCGTGTCCGGTACGCGGTCGGCCTCGTGGGCATCGGAGAGATCCGACGATGGCGATTCCGAGATCGTTCGAGAGGTTTCGGGGCGCGCAATGGGCTCCGGTCGTCGATATGCGCCGTCCGCGACGTGCACAAAGGCGAGGGACGACGCACACAAAACGAGTGCGATCATACCAGCACTAAAGCACCGGATCCCATCAGAACTCCGAAGTTAAGCGTGCTTGGGCGAGAGTAGTACTAGGATGGGTGACCCCCTGGGAAGTCCTCGTGTTGCACTCCTTTTTGCGCCCCGAGCGGCCAAAAGACTTACTTAAAACTCTCCTTTAAGCTTTTCAATTTTTCCAGCATCATGGCCAACAGTAAATGTGTCATTAACATGTAAATGAAGTCATCATCTAAAAATTTCTTCGTAAACATACAATGATCAGACATGTATGGTTCCAGGATGGGTGACCCCATGGGAAGTCCTCGTGTTGCACTCCTTTTTGCGCCCCGAGCGGCCAAAACCTCTCCCGTCGACCTCCGAGGCGATGGTTTTGGGCCTCGGAATTCGCCGTGACCGCTACGCAGTCAGTCTCGTGGGGCTCGGAGAGAGCTTTCCGGAATGGGGCCGCAATAGCGATTCCGAGTTCGTTCGAGAAAGTCCCGATGGTTTCGGCGCGCGCTTGCCGTGTCCGGTACGCGGTCGGCCTCGTGGGCATCGGAGAGATCCGACGATGGCGATTCCGAGATCGTTCGAGAGGTTTCGGGGCGCGCAATGGGCTCCGGTCGTCGATATGCGCCGTCCGCGACGTGCACAAAGGCGAGGGACGACGCACACAAAACGAGTGCGATCATACCAGCACTAAAGCACCGGATCCCATCAGAACTCCGAAGTTAAGCGTGCTTGGGCGAGAGTAGTACTAGGATGGGTGACCCCCTGGGAAGTCCTCGTGTTGCACTCCTTTTTGCGCCCCGAGCGGCCAAAAGACTTACTTAAAACTCTCCTTTAAGCTTTTCAATTTTTCCAGCATCATGGCCAACAGTAAATGTGTCATTAACATGTAAATGAAGTCATCATCTAAAAATTTCTTCGTAAACATACAATGATCAGACATGTATGGTTCCAGGATGGGTGACCCCATGGGAAGTCCTCGTGTTGCACTCCTTTTTGCGCCCCGAGCGGCCAAAACCTCTCCCGTCGACCTCCGAGGCGATGGTTTTGGGCCTCGGAATTCGCCGTGACCGCTACGCAGTCAGTCTCGTGGGGCTCGGAGAGAGCTTTCCGGAATGGGGCCGCAATAGCGATTCCGAGTTCGTTCGAGAAAGTCCCGATGGTTTCGGCGCGCGCTTGCCGTGTCCGGTACGCGGTCTGCCTCGTGGGCATCGGAGAGATCCGACGATGGCGATTCCGAGATCGTTCGAGAGGTTTCGGGGCGCGCAATGGGCTCCGGTCGTCGATATGCGCCGTCCGCGACGTGCACAAAGGCGAGGGACGACGCACACAAAACGAGTGCGATCATACCAGCACTAAAGCACCGGATCCCATCAGAACTCCGAAGTTAAGCGTGCTTGGGCGAGAGTAGTACTAGGATGGGTGACCCCCTGGGAAGTCCTCGTGTTGCACTCCTTTTTGCGCCCCGAGCGGCCAAAAGACTTACTTAAAACTCTCCTTTAAGCTTTTCAATTTTTCCAGCATCATGGCCAACAGTAAATGTGTCATTAACATGTAAATGAAGTCATCATCTAAAAATTTCTTCGTAAACATACAATGATCAGACATGTATGGTTCCAGGATGGGTGACCCCATGGGAAGTCCTCGTGTTGCACTCCTTTTTGCGCCCCGAGCGGCCAAAACCTCTCCCGTCGACCTCCGAGGCGATGGTTTTGGGCCTCGGAATTCGCCGTGACCGCTACGCAGTCAGTCTCGTGGGGCTCGGAGAGAGCTTTCCGGAATGGGGCCGCAATAGCGATTCCGAGTTCGTTCGAGAAAGTCCCGATGGTTTCGGCGCGCGCTTGCCGTGTCCGGTACGCGGTCGGCCTCGTGGGCATCGGCGAGATCCGACGATGGCGATTCCGAGATCGTTCGAGAGGTTTCGGGGCGCGCAATGGGCTCCGGTCGTCGATATGCGCCGTCCGCGACGTGCACAAAGGCGAGGGACGACGCACACAAAACGAGTGCGATCATACCAGCACTAAAGCACCGGATCCCATCAGAACTCCGAAGTTAAGCGTGCTTGGGCGAGAGTAGTACTAGGATGGGTGACCCCCTGGGAAGTCCTCGTGTTGCACTCCTTTTTGCGCCCCGAGCGGCCAAAAGACTTACTTAAAACTCTCCTTTAAGCTTTTCAATTTTTCCAGCATCATGGCCAACAGTAAATGTGTCATTAACATGTAAATGAAGTCATCATCTAAAAATTTCTTCGTAAACATACAATGATCAGACATGTATGGTTCCAGGATGGGTGACCCCATGGGAAGTCCTCGTGTTGCACTCCTTTTTGCGCCCCGAGCGGCCAAAACCTCTCCCGTCGACCTCCGAGGCGATGGTTTTGGGCCTCGGAATTCGCCGTGACCGCTACGCAGTCAGTCTCGTGGGGCTCGGAGAGAGCTTTCCGGAATGGGGCCGCAATAGCGATTCCGAGTTCGTTCGAGAAAGTCCCGATGGTTTCGGCGCGCGCTTGCCGTGTCCGGTACGCGGTCTGCCTCGTGGGCATCGGAGAGATCCGACGATGGCGATTCCGAGATCGTTCGAGAGGTTTCGGGGCGCGCAATGGGCTCCGGTCGTCGATATGCGCCGTCCGCGACGTGCACAAAGGCGAGGGACGACGCACACAAAACGAGTGCGATCATACCAGCACTAAAGCACCGGATCCCATCAGAACTCCGAAGTTAAGCGTGCTTGGGCGAGAGTAGTACTAGGATGGGTGACCCCCTGGGAAGTCCTCGTGTTGCACTCCTTTTTGCGCCCCGAGCGGCCAAAAGACTTACTTAAAACTCTCCTTTAAGCTTTTCAATTTTTCCAGCATCATGGCCAACAGTAAATGTGTCATTAACATGTAAATGAAGTCATCATCTAAAAATTTCTTCGTAAACATACAATGATCAGACATGTATGGTTCCAGGATGGGTGACCCCATGGGAAGTCCTCGTGTTGCACTCCTTTTTGCGCCCCGAGCGGCCAAAACCTCTCCCGTCGACCTCCGAGGCGATGGTTTTGGGCCTCGGAATTCGCCGTGACCGCTACGCAGTCAGTCTCGTGGGGCTCGGAGAGAGCTTTCCGGAATGGGGCCGCAATAGCGATTCCGAGTTCGTTCGAGAAAGTCCCGATGGTTTCGGCGCGCGCTTGCCGTGTCCGGTACGCGGTCGGCCTCGTGGGCATCGGCGAGATCCGACGATGGCGATTCCGAGATCGTTCGAGAGGTTTCGGGGCGCGCAATGGGCTCCGGTCGTCGATATGCGCCGTCCGCGACGTGCACAAAGGCGAGGGACGACGCACACAAAACGAGTGCGATCATACCAGCACTAAAGCACCGGATCCCATCAGAACTCCGAAGTTAAGCGTGCTTGGGCGAGAGTAGTACTAGGATGGGTGACCCCCTGGGAAGTCCTCGTGTTGCACTCCTTTTTGCGCCCCGAGCGGCCAAAAGACTTACTTAAAACTCTCCTTTAAGCTTTTCAATTTTTCCAGCATCATGGCCAACAGTAAATGTGTCATTAACATGTAAATGAAGTCATCATCTAAAAATTTCTTCGTAAACATACAATGATCAGACATGTATGGTTCCAGGATGGGTGACCCCATGGGAAGTCCTCGTGTTGCACTCCTTTTTGCGCCCCGAGCGGCCAAAACCTCTCCCGTCGACCTCCGAGGCGATGGTTTTGGGCCTCGGAATTCGCCGTGACCGCTACGCAGTCAGTATCGTGGGGCTCGGAGAGAGCTTTCCGGAATGGGGCCGCAATAGCGATTCCGAGTTCGTTCGAGAAAGTCCCGATGGTTTCGGCGCGCGCTTGCCGTGTCCGGTACGCGGTCGGCCTCGTGGGCATCGGAGAGATCCGACGATGGCGATTCCGAGATCGTTCGAGAGGTTTCGGGGCGCGCAATGGGCTCCGGTCGTCGATATGCGCCGTCCGCGACGTGCACAAAGGCGAGGGACGACGCACACAAAACGAGTGCGATCATACCAGCACTAAAGCACCGGATCCCATCAGAACTCCGAAGTTAAGCGTGCTTGGGCGAGAGTAGTACTAGGATGGGTGACCCCCTGGGAAGTCCTCGTGTTGCACTCCTTTTTGCGCCCCGAGCGGCCAAAAGACTTACTTAAAACTCTCCTTTAAGCTTTTCAATTTTTCCAGCATCATGGCCAACAGTAAATGTGTCATTAACATGTAAATGAAGTCATCATCTAAAAATTTCTTCGTAAACATACAATGATCAGACATGTATGGTTCCAGGATGGGTGACCCCATGGGAAGTCCTCGTGTTGCACTCCTTTTTGCGCCCCGAGCGGCCAAAACCTCTCCCGTCGACCTCCGAGGCGATGGTTTTGGGCCTCGGAATTCGCCGTGACCGCTACGCAGTCAGTCTCGTGGGGCTCGGAGAGAGCTTTCCGGAATGGGGCCGCAATAGCGATTCCGAGTTCGTTCGAGAAAGTCCCGATGGTTTCGGCGCGCGCTTGCCGTGTCCGGTACGCGGTCGGCCTCGTGGGCATCGGAGAGATCCGACGATGGCGATTCCGAGATCGTTCGAGAGGTTTCGGGGCGCGCAATGGGCTCCGGTCGTCGATATGCGCCGTCCGCGACGTGCACAAAGGCGAGGGACGACGCACACAAAACGAGTGCGATCATACCAGCACTAAAGCACCGGATCCCATCAGAACTCCGAAGTTAAGCGTGCTTGGGCGAGAGTAGTACTAGGATGGGTGACCCCCTGGGAAGTCCTCGTGTTGCACTCCTTTTTGCGCCCCGAGCGGCCAAAAGACTTACTTAAAACTCTCCTTTAAGCTTTTCAATTTTTCCAGCATCATGGCCAACAGTAAATGTGTCATTAACATGTAAATGAAGTCATCATCTAAAAATTTCTTCGTAAACATACAATGATCAGACATGTATGGTTCCAGGATGGGTGACCCCATGGGAAGTCCTCGTGTTGCACTCCTTTTTGCGCCCCGAGCGGCCAAAACCTCTCCCGTCGACCTCCGAGGCGATGGTTTTGGGCCTCGGAATTCGCCGTGACCGCTACGCAGTCAGTCTCGTGGGGCTCGGAGAGAGCTTTCCGGAATGGGGCCGCAATAGCGATTCCGAGTTCGTTCGAGAAAGTCCCGATGGTTTCGGCGCGCGCTTGCCGTGTCCGGTACGCGGTCGGCCTCGTGGGCATCGGAGAGATCCGACGATGGCGATTCCGAGATCGTTCGAGAGGTTTCGGGGCGCGCAATGGGCTCCGGTCGTCGATATGCGCCGTCCGCGACGTGCACAAAGGCGAGGGACGACGCACACAAAACGAGTGCGATCATACCAGCACTAAAGCACCGGATCCCATCAGAACTCCGAAGTTAAGCGTGCTTGGGCGAGAGTAGTACTAGGATGGGTGACCCCCTGGGAAGTCCTCGTGTTGCACTCCTTTTTGCGCCCCGAGCGGCCAAAAGACTTACTTAAAACTCTCCTTTAAGCTTTTCAATTTTTCCAGCATCATGGCCAACAGTAAATGTGTCATTAACATGTAAATGAAGTCATCATCTAAAAATTTCTTCGTAAACATACAATGATCAGACATGTATGGTTCCAGGATGGGTGACCCCATGGGAAGTCCTCGTGTTGCACTCCTTTTTGCGCCCCGAGCGGCCAAAACCTCTCCCGTCGACCTCCGAGGCGATGGTTTTGGGCCTCGGAATTCGCCGTGACCGCTACGCAGTCAGTCTCGTGGGGCTCGGAGAGAGCTTTCCGGAATGGGGCCGCAATAGCGATTCCGAGTTCGTTCGAGAAAGTCCCGATGGTTTCGGCGCGCGCTTGCCGTGTCCGGTACGCGGTCGGCCTCGTGGGCATCGGAGAGATCCGACGATGGCGATTCCGAGATCGTTCGAGAGGTTTCGGGGCGCGCAATGGGCTCCGGTCGTCGATATGCGCCGTCCGCGACGTGCACAAAAGCGAGGGACGACGCACACAAAACGAGTGCGATCATACCAGCACTAAAGCACCGGATCCCATCAGAACTCCGAAGTTAAGCGTGCTTGGGCGAGAGTAGTACTAGGATGGGTGACCCCCTGGGAAGTCCTCGTGTTGCACTCCTTTTTGCGCCCCGAGCGGCCAAAAGACTTACTTAAAACTCTCCTTTAAGCTTTTCAATTTTTCCAGCATCATGGCCAACAGTAAATGTGTCATTAACATGTAAATGAAGTCATCATCTAAAAATTTCTTCGTAAACATACAATGATCAGACATGTATGGTTCCAGGATGGGTGACCCCATGGGAAGTCCTCGTGTTGCACTCCTTTTTGCGCCCCGAGCGGCCAAAACCTCTCCCGTCGACCTCCGAGGCGATGGTTTTGGGCCTCGGAATTCGCCGTGACCGCTACGCAGTCAGTCTCGTGGGGCTCGGAGAGAGCTTTCCGGAATGGGGCCGCAATAGCGATTCCGAGTTCGTTCGAGAAAGTCCCGATGGTTTCGGCGCGCGCTTGCCGTGTCCGGTACGCGGTCGGCCTCGTGGGCATCGGCGAGATCCGACGATGGCGATTCCGAGATCGTTCGAGAGGTTTCGGGGCGCGCAATGGGCTCCGGTCGTCGATATGCGCCGTCCGCGACGTGCACAAAGGCGAGGGACGACGCACACAAAACGAGTGCGATCATACCAGCACTAAAGCACCGGATCCCATCAGAACTCCGAAGTTAAGCGTGCTTGGGCGAGAGTAGTACTAGGATGGGTGACCCCCTGGGAAGTCCTCGTGTTGCACTCCTTTTTGCGCCCCGAGCGGCCAAAAGACTTACTTAAAACTCTCCTTTAAGCTTTTCAATTTTTCCAGCATCATGGCCAACAGTAAATGTGTCATTAACATGTAAATGAAGTCATCATCTAAAAATTTCTTCGTAAACATACAATGATCAGACATGTATGGTTCCAGGATGGGTGACCCCATGGGAAGTCCTCGTGTTGCACTCCTTTTTGCGCCCCGAGCGGCCAAAACCTCTCCCGTCGACCTCCGAGGCGATGGTTTTGGGCCTCGGAATTCGCCGTGACCGCTACGCAGTCAGTCTCGTGGGGCTCGGAGAGAGCTTTCCGGAATGGGGCCGCAATAGCGATTCCGAGTTCGTTCGAGAAAGTCCCGATGGTTTCGGCGCGCGCTTGCCGTGTCCGGTACGCGGTCGGCCTCGTGGGCATCGGCGAGATCCGACGATGGCGATTCCGAGATCGTTCGAGAGGTTTCGGGGCGCGCAATGGGCTCCGGTCGTCGATATGCGCCGTCCGCGACGTGCACAAAGGCGAGGGACGACGCACACAAAACGAGTGCGATCATACCAGCACTAAAGCACCGGATCCCATCAGAACTCCGAAGTTAAGCGTGCTTGGGCGAGAGTAGTACTAGGATGGGTGACCCCCTGGGAAGTCCTCGTGTTGCACTCCTTTTTGCGCCCCGAGCGGCCAAAAGACTTACTTAAAACTCTCCTTTAAGCTTTTCAATTTTTCCAGCATCATGGCCAACAGTAAATGTGTCATTAACATGTAAATGAAGTCATCATCTAAAAATTTCTTCGTAAACATACAATGATCAGACATGTATGGTTCCAGGATGGGTGACCCCATGGGAAGTCCTCGTGTTGCACTCCTTTTTGCGCCCCGAGCGGCCAAAACCTCTCCCGTCGACCTCCGAGGCGATGGTTTTGGGCCTCGGAATTCGCCGTGACCGCTACGCAGTCAGTCTCGTGGGGCTCGGAGAGAGCTTTCCGGAATGGGGCCGCAATAGCGATTCCGAGTTCGTTCGAGAAAGTCCCGATGGTTTCGGCGCGCGCTTGCCGTGTCCGGTACGCGGTCGGCCTCGTGGGCATCGGAGAGATCCGACGATGGCGATTCCGAGATCGTTCGAGAGGTTTCGGGGCGCGCAATGGGCTCCGGTCGTCGATATGCGCCGTCCGCGACGTGCACAAAGGCGAGGGACGACGCACACAAAACGAGTGCGATCATACCAGCACTAAAGCACCGGATCCCATCAGAACTCCGAAGTTAAGCGTGCTTGGGCGAGAGTAGTACTAGGATGGGTGACCCCCTGGGAAGTCCTCGTGTTGCACTCCTTTTTGCGCCCCGAGCGGCCAAAAGACTTACTTAAAACTCTCCTTTAAGCTTTTCAATTTTTCCAGCATCATGGCCAACAGTAAATGTGTCATTAACATGTAAATGAAGTCATCATCTAAAAATTTCTTCGTAAACATACAATGATCAGACATGTATGGTTCCAGGATGGGTGACCCCATGGGAAGTCCTCGTGTTGCACTCCTTTTTGCGCCCCGAGCGGCCAAAACCTCTCCCGTCGACCTCCGAGGCGATGGTTTTGGGCCTCGGAATTCGCCGTGACCGCTACGCAGTCAGTCTCGTGGGGCTCGGAGAGAGCTTTCCGGAATGGGGCCGCAATAGCGATTCCGAGTTCGTTCGAGAAAGTCCCGATGGTTTCGGCGCGCGCTTGCCATGTCCGGTACGCGGTCGGCCTCGTGGGCATCGGCGAGATCCGACGATGGCGATTCCGAGATCGTTCGAGAGGTTTCGGGGCGCGCAATGGGCTCCGGTCGTCGATATGCGCCGTCCGCGACGTGCACAAAGGCGAGGGACGACGCACACAAAACGAGTGCGATCATACCAGCACTAAAGCACCGGATCCCAACAGAACTCCGAAGTTAAGCGTGCTTGGGCGAGAGTAGTACTAGGATGGGTGACCCCCTGGGAAGTCCTCGTGTTGCACTCCTTTTTGCGCCCCGAGCGGCCAAAAGACTTACTTAAAACTCTCCTTTAAGCTTTTCAATTTTTCCAGCATCATGGCCAACAGTAAATGTGTCATTAACATGTAAATGAAGTCATCATCTAAAAATTTCTTCGTAAACATACAATGATCAGACATGTATGGTTCCAGGATGGGTGACCCCATGGGAAGTCCTCGTGTTGCACTCCTTTTTGCGCCCCGAGCGGCCAAAACCTCTCCCGTCGACCTCCGAGGCGATGGTTTTGGGCCTCGGAATTCGCCGTGACCGCTACGCAGTCAGTCTCGTGGGGCTCGGAGAGAGCTTTCCGGAATGGGGCCGCAATAGCGATTCCGAGTTCGTTCGAGAAAGTCCCGATGGTTTCGGCGCGCGCTTGCCGTGTCCGGTACGCGGTCGGCCTCGTGGGCATCGGAGAGATCCGACGATGGCGATTCCGAGATCGTTCGAGAGGTTTCGGGGCGCGCAATGGGCTCCGGTCGTCGATATGCGCCGTCCGCGACGTGCACAAAGGCGAGGGACGACGCACACAAAACGAGTGCGATCATACCAGCACTAAAGCACCGGATCCCATCAGAACTCCGAAGTTAAGCGTGCTTGGGCGAGAGTAGTACTAGGATGGGTGACCCCCTGGGAAGTCCTCGTGTTGCACTCCTTTTTGCGCCCCGAGCGGCCAAAAGACTTACTTAAAACTCTCCTTTAAGCTTTTCAATTTTTCCAGCATCATGGCCAACAGTAAATGTGTCATTAACATGTAAATGAAGTCATCATCTAAAAATTTCTTCGTAAACATACAATGATCAGACATGTATGGTTCCAGGATGGGTGACCCCATGGGAAGTCCTCGTGTTGCACTCCTTTTTGCGCCCCGAGCGGCCAAAACCTCTCCCGTCGACCTCCGAGGCGATGGTTTTGGGCCTCGGAATTCGCCGTGACCGCTACGCAGTCAGTCTCGTGGGGCTCGGAGAGAGCTTTCCGGAATGGGGCCGCAATAGCGATTCCGAGTTCGTTCGAGAAAGTCCCGATGGTTTCGGCGCGCGCTTGCCGTGTCCGGTACGCGGTCGGCCTCGTGGGCATCGGCGAGATCCGACGATGGCGATTCCGAGATCGTTCGAGAGGTTTCGGGGCGCGCAATGGGCTCCGGTCGTCGATATGCGCCGTCCGCGACGTGCACAAAGGCGAGGGACGACGCACACAAAACGAGTGCGATCATACCAGCACTAAAGCACCGGATCCCATCAGAACTCCGAAGTTAAGCGTGCTTGGGCGAGAGTAGTACTAGGATGGGTGACCCCCTGGGAAGTCCTCGTGTTGCACTCCTTTTTGCGCCCCGAGCGGCCAAAAGACTTACTTAAAACTCTCCTTTAAGCTTTTCAATTTTTCCAGCATCATGGCCAACAGTAAATGTGTCATTAACATGTAAATGAAGTCATCATCTAAAAATTTCTTCGTAAACATACAATGATCAGACATGTATGGTTCCAGGATGGGTGACCCCATGGGAAGTCCTCGTGTTGCACTCCTTTTTGCGCCCCGAGCGGCCAAAACCTCTCCCGTCGACCTCCGAGGCGATGGTTTTGGGCCTCGGAATTCGCCGTGACCGCTACGCAGTCAGTCTCGTGGGGCTCGGAGAGAGCTTTCCGGAATGGGGCCGCAATAGCGATTCCGAGTTCGTTCGAGAAAGTCCCGATGGTTTCGGCGCGCGCTTGCCGTGTCCGGTACGCGGTCGGCCTCGTGGGCATCGGCGAGATCCGACGATGGCGATTCCGAGATCGTTCGAGAGGTTTCGGGGCGCGCAATGGGCTCCGGTCGTCGATATGCGCCGTCCGCGACGTGCACAAAGGCGAGGGACGACGCACACAAAACGAGTGCGATCATACCAGCACTAAAGCACCGGATCCCATCAGAACTCCGAAGTTAAGCGTGCTTGGGCGAGAGTAGTACTAGGATGGGTGACCCCCTGGGAAGTCCTCGTGTTGCACTCCTTTTTGCGCCCCGAGCGGCCAAAAGACTTACTTAAAACTCTCCTTTAAGCTTTTCAATTTTTCCAGCATCATGGCCAACAGTAAATGTGTCATTAACATGTAAATGAAGTCATCATCTAAAAATTTCTTCGTAAACATACAATGATCAGACATGTATGGTTCCAGGATGGGTGACCCCATGGGAAGTCCTCGTGTTGCACTCCTTTTTGCGCCCCGAGCGGCCAAAACCTCTCCCGTCGACCTCCGAGGCGATGGTTTTGGGCCTCGGAATTCGCCGTGACCGCTACGCAGTCAGTCTCGTGGGGCTCGGAGAGAGCTTTCCGGAATGGGGCCGCAATAGCGATTCCGAGTTCGTTCGAGAAAGTCCCGATGGTTTCGGCGCGCGCTTGCCGTGTCCGGTACGCGGTCGGCCTCGTGGGCATCGGAGAGATCCGACGATGGCGATTCCGAGATCGTTCGAGAGGTTTCGGGGCGCGCAATGGGCTCCGGTCGTCGATATGCGCCGTCCGCGACGTGCACAAAGGCGAGGGACGACGCACACAAAACGAGTGCGATCATACCAGCACTAAAGCACCGGATCCCATCAGAACTCCGAAGTTAAGCGTGCTTGGGCGAGAGTAGTACTAGGATGGGTGACCCCCTGGGAAGTCCTCGTGTTGCACTCCTTTTTGCGCCCCGAGCGGCCAAAAGACTTACTTAAAACTCTCCTTTAAGCTTTTCAATTTTTCCAGCATCATGGCCAACAGTAAATGTGTCATTAACATGTAAATGAAGTCATCATCTAAAAATTTCTTCGTAAACATACAATGATCAGACATGTATGGTTCCAGGATGGGTGACCCCATGGGAAGTCCTCGTGTTGCACTCCTTTTTGCGCCCCGAGCGGCCAAAACCTCTCCCGTCGACCTCCGAGGCGATGGTTTTGGGCCTCGGAATTCGCCGTGACCGCTACGCAGTCAGTCTCGTGGGGCTCGGAGAGAGCTTTCCGGAATGGGGCCGCAATAGCGATTCCGAGTTCGTTCGAGAAAGTCCCGATGGTTTCGGCGCGCGCTTGCCGTGTCCGGTACGCGGTCGGCCTCGTGGGCATCGGAGAGATCCGACGATGGCGATTCCGAGATCGTTCGAGAGGTTTCGGGGCGCGCAATGGGCTCCGGTCGTCGATATGCGCCGTCCGCGACGTGCACAAAGGCGAGGGACGACGCACACAAAACGAGTGCGATCATACCAGCACTAAAGCACCGGATCCCATCAGAACTCCGAAGTTAAGCGTGCTTGGGCGAGAGTAGTACTAGGATGGGTGACCCCCTGGGAAGTCCTCGTGTTGCACTCCTTTTTGCGCCCCGAGCGGCCAAAAGACTTACTTAAAACTCTCCTTTAAGCTTTTCAATTTTTCCAGCATCATGGCCAACAGTAAATGTGTCATTAACATGTAAATGAAGTCATCATCTAAAAATTTCTTCGTAAACATACAATGATCAGACATGTATGGTTCCAGGATGGGTGACCCCATGGGAAGTCCTCGTGTTGCACTCCTTTTTGCGCCCCGAGCGGCCAAAACCTCTCCCGTCGACCTCCGAGGCGATGGTTTTGGGCCTCGGAATTCGCCGTGACCGCTACGCAGTCAGTCTCGTGGGGCTCGGAGAGAGCTTTCCGGAATGGGGCCGCAATAGCGATTCCGAGTTCGTTCGAGAAAGTCCCGATGGTTTCGGCGCGCGCTTGCCATGTCCGGTACGCGGTCGGCCTCGTGGGCATCGGAGAGATCCGACGATGGCGATTCCGAGATCGTTCGAGAGGTTTCGGGGCGCGCAATGGGCTCCGGTCGTCGATATGCGCCGTCCGCGACGTGCACAAAGGCGAGGGACGACGCACACAAAACGAGTGCGATCATACCAGCACTAAAGCACCGGATCCCAACAGAACTCCGAAGTTAAGCGTGCTTGGGCGAGAGTAGTACTAGGATGGGTGACCCCCTGGGAAGTCCTCGTGTTGCACTCCTTTTTGCGCCCCGAGCGGCCAAAAGACTTACTTAAAACTCTCCTTTAAGCTTTTCAATTTTTCCAGCATCATGGCCAACAGTAAATGTGTCATTAACATGTAAATGAAGTCATCATCTAAAAATTTCTTCGTAAACATACAATGATCAGACATGTATGGTTCCAGGATGGGTGACCCCATGGGAAGTCCTCGTGTTGCACTCCTTTTTGCGCCCCGAGCGGCCAAAACCTCTCCCGTCGACCTCCGAGGCGATGGTTTTGGGCCTCGGAATTCGCCGTGACCGCTACGCAGTCAGTCTCGTGGGGCTCGGAGAGAGCTTTCCGGAATGGGGCCGCAATAGCGATTCCGAGTTCGTTCGAGAAAGTCCCGATGGTTTCGGCGCGCGCTTGCCGTGTCCGGTACGCGGTCGGCCTCGTGGGCATCGGAGAGATCCGACGATGGCGATTCCGAGATCGTTCGAGAGGTTTCGGGGCGCGCAATGGGCTCCGGTCGTCGATATGCGCCGTCCGCGACGTGCACAAAGGCGAGGGACGACGCACACAAAACGAGTGCGATCATACCAGCACTAAAGCACCGGATCCCATCAGAACTCCGAAGTTAAGCGTGCTTGGGCGAGAGTAGTACTAGGATGGGTGACCCCCTGGGAAGTCCTCGTGTTGCACTCCTTTTTGCGCCCCGAGCGGCCAAAAGACTTACTTAAAACTCTCCTTTAAGCTTTTCAATTTTTCCAGCATCATGGCCAACAGTAAATGTGTCATTAACATGTAAATGAAGTCATCATCTAAAAATTTCTTCGTAAACATACAATGATCAGACATGTATGGTTCCAGGATGGGTGACCCCATGGGAAGTCCTCGTGTTGCACTCCTTTTTGCGCCCCGAGCGGCCAAAACCTCTCCCGTCGACCTCCGAGGCGATGGTTTTGGGCCTCGGAATTCGCCGTGACCGCTACGCAGTCAGTCTCGTGGGGCTCGGAGAGAGCTTTCCGGAATGGGGCCGCAATAGCGATTCCGAGTTCGTTCGAGAAAGTCCCGATGGTTTCGGCGCGCGCTTGCCGTGTCCGGTACGCGGTCGGCCTCGTGGGCATCGGAGAGATCCGACGATGGCGATTCCGAGATCGTTCGAGAGGTTTCGGGGCGCGCAATGGGCTCCGGTCGTCGATATGCGCCGTCCGCGACGTGCACAAAGGCGAGGGACGACGCACACAAAACGAGTGCGATCATACCAGCACTAAAGCACCGGATCCCATCAGAACTCCGAAGTTAAGCGTTCTTGGGCGAGAGTAGTACTAGGATGGGTGACCCCCTGGGAAGTCCTCGTGTTGCACTCCTTTTTGCGCCCCGAGCGGCCAAAAGACTTACTTAAAACTCTCCTTTAAGCTTTTCAATTTTTCCAGCATCATGGCCAACAGTAAATGTGTCATTAACATGTAAATGAAGTCATCATCTAAAAATTTCTTCGTAAACATACAATGATCAGACATGTATGGTTCCAGGATGGGTGACCCCATGGGAAGTCCTCGTGTTGCACTCCTTTTTGCGCCCCGAGCGGCCAAAACCTCTCCCGTCGACCTCCGAGGCGATGGTTTTGGGCCTCGGAATTCGCCGTGACCGCTACGCAGTCAGTCTCGTGGGGCTCGGAGAGAGCTTTCCGGAATGGGGCCGCAATAGCGATTCCGAGTTCGTTCGAGAAAGTCCCGATGGTTTCGGCGCGCGCTTGCCGTGTCCGGTACGCGGTCGGCCTCGTGGGCATCGGAGAGATCCGACGATGGCGATTCCGAGATCGTTCGAGAGGTTTCGGGGCGCGCAATGGGCTCCGGTCGTCGATATGCGCCGTCCGCGACGTGCACAAAGGCGAGGGACGAGGCACACAAAACGAGTGCGATCATACCAGCACCAAAGCACCGGATCCCATCAGAACTCCGAAGTTAAGCGTGCTTGGGCGAGAGTAGTACTAGGATGGGTGACCCCTTGGGAAGTCCTCGTGTTGCACTCCTTTTTGCGCCCCGAGCGGCCAAAAGACTTACTTAAAACTCTCCTTTAAGCTTTTCAATTTTTCCAGCATCATGGCCAACAGTAAATGTGTCATTAACATGTAAATGAAGTCATCATCTAAAAATTTCTTCGTAAACATACAATGATCAGACATGTATGGTTCCAGGATGGGTGACCCCATGGGAAGTCCTCGTGTTGCACTCCTTTTTGCGCCCCGAGCGGCCAAAACCTCTCCCGTCGACCTCCGAGGCGATGGTTTTGGGCCTCGGAATTCGCCGTGACCGCTACGCAGTCAGTCTCGTGGGGCTCGGAGAGAGCTTTCCGGAATGGGGCCGCAATAGCGATTCCGAGTTCGTTCGAGAAAGTCCCGATGGTTTCGGCGCGCGCTTGCCGTGTCCGGTACGCGGTCGGCCTCGTGGGCATCGGAGAGATCCGACGATGGCGATTCCGAGATCGTTCGAGAGGTTTCGGGGCGCGCAATGGGCTCCGGTCGTCGATATGCGCCGTCCGCGACGTGCACAAAGGCGAGGGACGACGCACACAAAACGAGTGCGATCATACCAGCACTAAAGCACCGGATCCCATCAGAACTCCGAAGTTAAGCGTGCTTGGGCGAGAGTAGTACTAGGATGGGTGACCCCCTGGGAAGTCCTCGTGTTGCACTCCTTTTTGCGCCCCGAGCGGCCAAAAGACTTACTTAAAACTCTCCTTTAAGCTTTTCAATTTTTCCAGCATCATGGCCAACAGTAAATGTGTCATTAACATGTAAATGAAGTCATCATCTAAAAATTTCTTCGTAAACATACAATGATCAGACATGTATGGTTCCAGGATGGGTGACCCCATGGGAAGTCCTCGTGTTGCACTCCTTTTTGCGCCCCGAGCGGCCAAAACCTCTCCCGTCGACCTCCGAGGCGATGGTTTTGGGCCTCGGAATTCGCCGTGACCGCTACGCAGTCAGTCTCGTGGGGCTCGGAGAGAGCTTTCCGGAATGGGGCCGCAATAGCGATTCCGAGTTCGTTCGAGAAAGTCCCGATGGTTTCGGCGCGCGCTTGCCGTGTCCGGTACGCGGTCGGCCTCGTGGGCATCGGAGAGATCCGACGATGGCGATTCCGAGATCGTTCGAGAGGTTTCGGGGCGCGCAATGGGCTCCGGTCGTCGATATGCGCCGTCCGCGACGTGCACAAAGGCGAGGGACGACGCACACAAAACGAGTGCGATCATACCAGCACCAAAGCACCGGATCCCATCAGAACTCCGAAGTTAAGCGTGCTTGGGCGAGAGTAGTACTAGGATGGGTGACCCCTTGGGAAGTCCTCGTGTTGCACTCCTTTTTGCGCCCCGAGCGGCCAAAAGACTTACTTAAAACTCTCCTTTAAGCTTTTCAATTTTTCCAGCATCATGGCCAACAGTAAATGTGTCATTAACATGTAAATGAAGTCATCATCTAAAAATTTCTTCGTAAACATACAATGATCAGACATGTATGGTTCCAGGATGGGTGACCCCATGGGAAGTCCTCGTGTTGCACTCCTTTTTGCGCCCCGAGCGGCCAAAACCTCTCCCGTCGACCTCCGAGGCGATGGTTTTGGGCCTCGGAATTCGCCGTGACCGCTACGCAGTCAGTCTCGTGGGGCTCGGAGAGAGCTTTCCGGAATGGGGCCGCAATAGCGATTCCGAGTTCGTTCGAGAAAGTCCCGATGGTTTCGGCGCGCGCTTGCCGTGTCCGGTACGCGGTCGGCCTCGTGGGCATCGGAGAGATCCGACGATGGCGATTCCGAGATCGTTCGAGAGGTTTTGGGGCGCGCAATGGGCTCCGGTCGTCGATATGCGCCGTCCGCGACGTGCACAAAGGCGAGGGACGACGCACACAAAACGAGTGCGATCATACCAGCACTAAAGCACCGGATCCCATCAGAACTCCGAAGTTAAGCGTGCTTGGGCGAGAGTAGTACTAGGATGGGTGACCCCCTGGGAAGTCCTCGTGTTGCACTCCTTTTTGCGCCCCGAGCGGCCAAAAGACTTACTTAAAACTCTCCTTTAAGCTTTTCAATTTTTCCAGCATCATGGCCAACAGTAAATGTGTCATTAACATGTAAATGAAGTCATCATCTAAAAATTTCTTCGTAAACATACAATGATCAGACATGTATGGTTCCAGGATGGGTGACCCCATGGGAAGTCCTCGTGTTGCACTCCTTTTTGCGCCCCGAGCGGCCAAAACCTCTCCCGTCGACCTCCGAGGCGATGGTTTTGGGCCTCGGAATTCGCCGTGACCGCTACGCAGTCAGTCTCGTGGGGCTCGGAGAGAGCTTTCCGGAATGGGGCCGCAATAGCGATTCCGAGTTCGTTCGAGAAAGTCCCGATGGTTTCGGCGCGCGCTTGCCGTGTCCGGTACGCGGTCGGCCTCGTGGGCATCGGAGAGATCCGACGATGGCGATTCCGAGATCGTTCGAGAGGTTTCGGGGCGCGCAATGGGCTCCGGTCGTCGATATGCGCCGTCCGCGACGTGCACAAAGGCGAGGGACGACGCACACAAAACGAGTGCGATCATACCAGCACTAAAGCACCGGATCCCATCAGAACTCCGAAGTTAAGCGTGCTTGGGCGAGAGTAGTACTAGGATGGGTGACCCCCTGGGAAGTCCTCGTGTTGCACTCCTTTTTGCGCCCCGAGCGGCCAAAAGACTTACTTAAAACTCTCCTTTAAGCTTTTCAATTTTTCCAGCATCATGGCCAACAGTAAATGTGTCATTAACATGTAAATGAAGTCATCATCTAAAAATTTCTTCGTAAACATACAATGATCAGACATGTATGGTTCCAGGATGGGTGACCCCATGGGAAGTCCTCGTGTTGCACTCCTTTTTGCGCCCCGAGCGGCCAAAACCTCTCCCGTCGACCTCCGAGGCGATGGTTTTGGGCCTCGGAATTCGCCGTGACCGCTACGCAGTCAGTCTCGTGGGGCTCGGAGAGAGCTTTCCGGAATGGGGCCGCAATAGCGATTCCGAGTTCGTTCGAGAAAGTCCCGATGGTTTCGGCGCGCGCTTGCCG
This sequence comes from Musa acuminata AAA Group, assembly GCF_036884655.1. NCBI lineage: Eukaryota > Viridiplantae > Streptophyta > Magnoliopsida > Zingiberales > Musaceae > Musa > Musa acuminata. The sequence continues at coordinate 38,532,738 of NC_088356.1, read as the reverse complement.
TGTCCGGTACGCGGTCGGCCTCGTGGGCATCGGAGAGATCCGACGATGGCGATTCCGAGATCGTTCGAGAGGTTTCGGGGCGCGCAATGGGCTCCGGTCGTCGATATGCGCCGTCCGCGACGTGCACAAAGGCGAGGGACGACGCACACAAAACGAGTGCGATCATACCAGCACTAAAGCACCGGATCCCATCAGAACTCCGAAGTTAAGCGTGCTTGGGCGAGAGTAGTACTAGGATGGGTGACCCCCTGGGAAGTCCTCGTGTTGCACTCCTTTTTGCGCCCCGAGCGGCCAAAAGACTTACTTAAAACTCTCCTTTAAGCTTTTCAATTTTTCCAGCATCATGGCCAACAGTAAATGTGTCATTAACATGTAAATGAAGTCATCATCTAAAAATTTCTTCGTAAACATACAATGATCAGACATGTATGGTTCCAGGATGGGTGACCCCATGGGAAGTCCTCGTGTTGCACTCCTTTTTGCGCCCCGAGCGGCCAAAACCTCTCCCGTCGACCTCCGAGGCGATGGTTTTGGGCCTCGGAATTCGCCGTGACCGCTACGCAGTCAGTCTCGTGGGGCTCGGAGAGAGCTTTCCGGAATGGGGCCGCAATAGCGATTCCGAGTTCGTTCGAGAAAGTCCCGATGGTTTCGGCGCGCGCTTGCCGTGTCCGGTACGCGGTCGGCCTCGTGGGCATCGGAGAGATCCGACGATGGCGATTCCGAGATCGTTCGAGAGGTTTCGGGGCGCGCAATGGGCTCCGGTCGTCGATATGCGCCGTCCGCGACGTGCACAAAGGCGAGGGACGACGCACACAAAACGAGTGCGATCATACCAGCACCAAAGCACCGGATCCCATCAGAACTCTGAAGTTAAGCGTGCTTGGGCGAGAGTAGTACTAGGATGGGTGACCCCTTGGGAAGTCCTCGTGTTGCACTCCTTTTTGCGCCCCGAGCGGCCAAAAGACTTACTTAAAACTCTCCTTTAAGCTTTTCAATTTTTCCAGCATCATGGCCAACAGTAAATGTGTCATTAACATGTAAATGAAGTCATCATCTAAAAATTTCTTCGTAAACATACAATGATCAGACATGTATGGTTCCAGGATGGGTGACCCCATGGGAAGTCCTCGTGTTGCACTCCTTTTTGCGCCCCGAGCGGCCAAAACCTCTCCCGTCGACCTCCGAGGCGATGGTTTTGGGCCTCGGAATTCGCCGTGACCGCTACGCAGTCAGTCTCGTGGGGCTCGGAGAGAGCTTTCCGGAATGGGGCCGCAATAGCGATTCCGAGTTCGTTCGAGAAAGTCCCGATGGTTTCGGCGCGCGCTTGCCGTGTCCGGTACGCGGTCGGCCTCGTGGGCATCGGAGAGATCCGACGATGGCGATTCCGAGATCGTTCGAGAGGTTTCGGGGCGCGCAATGGGCTCCGGTCGTCGATATGCGCCGTCCGCGACGCGCACAAAGGCGAGGGACGACGCACACAAAACGAGTGCGATCATACCAGCACTAAAGCACCGGATCCCATCAGAACTCCGAAGTTAAGCGCGCTTGGGCGAGAGTAGTACTAGGATGGGTGACCCCCTAGGAAGTCCTCGTGTTGCACTCCTTTTTGCGCCCCGAGCGGCCAAAAGACTTACTTAAAACTCTCCTTTAAGCTTTTCAATTTTTCCAGCATCATGGCCAACAGTAAATGTGTCATTAACATGTAAATGAAGTCATCATCTAAAAATTTGTTCGTAAACATACAATGATCAGACATGTATGGTTCCAGGATGGGTGACCCCATGGGAAGTCCTCGTGTTGCACTCCTTTTTGCGCCCCGAGCGGCCAAAACCTCTCCCGTCGACCTCCGAGGCGATGGTTTTGGGCCTCGGAATTCGCCGTGACCGCTACGCAGTCAGTCTCGTGGGGCTCGGAGAGAGCTTTCCGGAATGGGGCCGCAATAGCGATTCCGAGTTCGTTCGAGAAAGTCCCGATGGTTTCGGCGCGCGCTTGCCGTGTCCGATACGCGGTCGGCCTCGTGGGCATCGGCGAGATCCGACGATGGCGATTCCGAGATCGTTCGAGAGGTTTCGGGGCGCGCAATGGGCTCCGGTCGTCGATATGCGCCGTCCGCGACGTGCACAAAGGCGAGGGACGACGCACACAAAACGAGTGCGATCATACCAGCTCTAAAGCACCGGATCCCATCAGAACTCCGAAGTTAAGCGTGCTTGGGAGAGAGTAGTACTAGGATGGGTGACCCCCTGGGAAGTCCTCGTGTTGCACTCCTTTTTGCGCCCAGAGCGGCCAAAAGACTTACTTAAAACTCTCCTTTAAGCTTTTCAATTTTTCCAGCATCATGGCCAACAGTAAATGTGTCATTAACATGTAAATGAAGTCATCATCTAAAAATTTCTTCGTAAACATAAATGATCAGACATGTATGGTTCCAGGATGGGTGACCCCATGGGAAGTCCTCGTGTTGCACTCCTTTTTGCGCCCCGAGCGGCCAAAACCTCTCCCGTCGACCTCCGAGGCGATGGTTTTGGGCCTCGGAATTCGCCGTGACCGCTACGCAGTCAGTCTCGTGGGGCTCGGAGAGAGCTTTCCGGAATGGGGCCGCAATAGCGATTCCGAGTTCGTTCGAGAAAGTCCCGATGGTTTCGGCGCGCGCTTGCCGTGTCCGGTACGCGGTCGGCCTCGTGGGCATCGGCGAGATACGACGATGGCGATTCCGAGATCGTTCGAGAGGTTTCGGGGCGCGCAATGGGCTCCGGTCGTCGATATGCGCCGTCCGCGACGTGCACAAAGGCGAGGGACGACGCACACAAAACGAGTGCGATCATACCAGCACTAAAGCACCGGATCCCATCAGAACTCCGAAGTTAAGCGTGCTTGGGCGAGAGTAGTACTAGGATGGGTGACCCCCTGGGAAGTCCTCGTGTTGCACTCCTTTTTGCGCCCCGAGCGGCCAAAAGACTTACTTAAAACTCTCCTTTAAGCTTTTCAATTTTTCCAGCATCATGGCCAACAGTAAATGTGTCATTAACATGTAAATGAAGTCATCATCTAAAAATTTCTTCGTAAACATACAATGATCAGACATGTATGGTTCCAGGATGGGTGACCCCATGGGAAGTCCTCGTGTTGCACTCCTTTTTGCGCCCCGAGCGGCCAAAACCTCTCCCGTCGACCTCCGAGGCGATGGTTTTGGGCCTCGGAATTCGCCGTGACCGCTACGCAGTCAGTCTCGTGGGGCTCGGAGAGAGCTTTCCGGAATGGGGCCGCAATAGCGATTCCGAGTTCGTTCGAGAAAGTCCCGATGGTTTCGGCGCGCGCTTGCCGTGTCCGGTACGCGGTCGGCCTCGTGGGCATCGGCGAGATACGACGATGGCGATTCCGAGATCGTTCGAGAGGTTTCGGGGCGCGCAATGGGCTCCGGTCGTCGATATGCGCCGTCCGCGACGTGCACAAAGGCGAGGGACGACGCACACAAAACGAGTGCGATCATACCAGCACTAAAGCACCGGATCCCATCAGAACTCCGAAGTTAAGCGTGCTTGGGCGAGAGTAGTACTAGGATGGGTGACCCCCTGGGAAGTCCTCGTGTTGCACTCCTTTTTGCGCCCCGAGCGGCCAAAAGACTTACTTAAAACTCTCCTTTAAGCTTTTCAATTTTTCCAGCATCATGGCCAACAGTAAATGTGTCATTAACATGTAAATGAAGTCATCATCTAAAAATTTCTTCGTAAACATACAATGATCAGACATGTATGGTTCCAGGATGGGTGACCCCATGGGAAGTCCTCGTGTTGCACTCCTTTTTGCGCCCCGAGCGGCCAAAACCTCTCCCGTCGACCTCCGAGGCGATGGTTTTGGGCCTCGGAATTCGCCGTGACCGCTACGCAGTCAGTCTCGTGGGGCTCGGAGAGAGCTTTCCGGAATGGGGCCGCAATAGCGATTCCGAGTTCGTTCGAGAAAGTCCCGATGGTTTCGGCGCGCGCTTGCCGTGTCCGGTACGCGGTCGGCCTCGTGGGCATCGGAGAGATCCGACGATGGCGATTCCGAGATCGTTCGAGAGGTTTCGGGGCGCGCAATGGGCTCCGGTCGTCGATATGCGCCGTCCGCGACGTGCACAAAGGCGAGGGACGACGCACACAAAACGAGTGCGATCATACCAGCACTAAAGCACCGGATCCCATCAGAACTCCGAAGTTAAGCGTGCTTGGGCGAGAGTAGTACTAGGATGGGTGACCCCCTGGGAAGTCCTCGTGTTGCACTCCTTTTTGCGCCCCGAGCGGCCAAAAGACTTACTTAAAACTCTCCTTTAAGCTTTTCAATTTTTCCAGCATCATGGCCAACAGTAAATGTGTCATTAACATGTAAATGAAGTCATCATCTAAAAATTTCTTCGTAAACATACAATGATCAGACATGTATGGTTCCAGGATGGGTGACCCCATGGGAAGTCCTCGTGTTGCACTCCTTTTTGCGCCCCGAGCGGCCAAAACCTCTCCCGTCGACCTCCGAGGCGATGGTTTTGGGCCTCGGAATTCGCCGTGACCGCTACGCAGTCAGTCTCGTGGGGCTCGGAGAGAGCTTTCCGGAATGGGGCCGCAATAGCGATTCCGAGTTCGTTCGAGAAAGTCCCGATGGTTTCGGCGCGCGCTTGCCGTGTCCGGTACGCGGTCGGCCTCGTGGGCATCGGAGAGATCCGACGATGGCGATTCCGAGATCGTTCGAGAGGTTTCGGGGCGCGCAATGGGCTCCGGTCGTCGATATGCGCCGTCCGCGACGTGCACAAAGGCGAGGGACGACGCACACAAAACGAGTGCGATCATACCAGCACTAAAGCACCGGATCCCATCAGAACTCCGAAGTTAAGCGTGCTTGGGCGAGAGTAGTACTAGGATGGGTGACCCCCTGGGAAGTCCTCGTGTTGCACTCCTTTTTGCGCCCCGAGCGGCCAAAAGACTTACTTAAAACTCTCCTTTAAGCTTTTCAATTTTTCCAGCATCATGGCCAACAGTAAATGTGTCATTAACATGTAAATGAAGTCATCATCTAAAAATTTCTTCGTAAACATACAATGATCAGACATGTATGGTTCCAGGATGGGTGACCCCATGGGAAGTCCTCGTGTTGCACTCCTTTTTGCGCCCCGAGCGGCCAAAACCTCTCCCGTCGACCTCCGAGGCGATGGTTTTGGGCCTCGGAATTCGCCGTGACCGCTACGCAGTCAGTCTCGTGGGGCTCGGAGAGAGCTTTCCGGAATGGGGCCGCAATAGCGATTCCGAGTTCGTTCGAGAAAGTCCCGATGGTTTCGGCGCGCGCTTGTAGTGTCCGGTACGCGGTCGGCCTCGTGGGCATCGGAGAGATCCGACGATGGCGATTCCGAGATCGTTCGAGAGGTTTCGGGGCGCGCAATGGGCTCCGGTCGTCGATATGCGCCGTCCGCGACGTGCACAAAGGCGAGGGACGACGCACACAAAACGAGTGCGATCATACCAGCACTAAAGCACCGGATCCCATCAGAACTCCGAAGTTAAGCGTGCTTGGGCGAGAGTAGTACTTGGATGGGTGACCCCCTGGGAAGTCCTCGTGTTGCACTCCTTTTTGCGCCCCGAGCGGCCAAAAGACTTACTTAAAACTCTCCTTTAAGCTTTTCAATTTTTCCAGCATCATGGCCAACAGTAAATGTGTCATTAACATGTAAATGAAGTCATCATCTAAAAATTTCTTCGTAAACATACAATGATCAGACATGTATGGTTCCAGGATGGGTGACCCCATGGGAAGTCCTCGTGTTGCACTCCTTTTTGCGCCCCGAGCGGCCAAAACCTCTCCCGTCGACCTCCGAGGCGATGGTTTTGGGCCTCGGAATTCGCCGTGACCGCTACGCAGTCAGTCTCGTGGGGCTCGGAGAGAGCTTTCCGGAATGGGGCCGCAATAGCGATTCCGAGTTCGTTCGAGAAAGTCCCGATGGTTTCGGCGCGCGCTTGCCGTGTCCGGTACGCGGTCGGCCTCGTGGGCATCGGAGAGATCCGACGATGGCGATTCCGAGATCGTTCGAGAGGTTTCGGGGCGCGCAATGGGCTCCGGTCGTCGATATGCGCCGTCCGCGACGTGCACAAAGGCGAGGGACGACGCACACAAAACGAGTGCGATCATACCAGCACTAAAGCACCGGATCCCATCAGAACTCCGAAGTTAAGCGTGCTTGGGCGAGAGTAGTACTAGGATGGGTGACCCCCTGGGAAGTCCTCGTGTTGCACTCCTTTTTGCGCCCCGAGCGGCCAAAAGACTTACTTAAAACTCTCCTTTAAGCTTTTCAATTTTTCCAGCATCATGGCCAACAGTAAATGTGTCATTAACATGTAAATGAAGTCATCATCTAAAAATTTCTTCGTAAACATACAATGATCAGACATGTATGGTTCCAGGATGGGTGACCCCATGGGAAGTCCTCGTGTTGCACTCCTTTTTGCGCCCCGAGCGGCCAAAACCTCTCCCGTCGACCTCCGAGGCGATGGTTTTGGGCCTCGGAATTCGCCGTGACCGCTACGCAGTCAGTCTCGTGGGGCTCGGAGAGAGCTTTCCGGAATGGGGCCGCAATAGCGATTCCGAGTTCGTTCGAGAAAGTCCCGATGGTTTCGGCGCGCGCTTGCCGTGTCCGGTACGCGGTCGGCCTCGTGGGCATCGGAGAGATCCGACGATGGCGATTCCGAGATCGTTCGAGAGGTTTCGGGGCGCGCAATGGGCTCCGGTCGTCGATATGCGCCGTCCGCGACGTGCACAAAGGCGAGGGACGACGCACACAAAACGAGAGCGATCATACCAGCACTAAAGCACCGGATCCCCTCAGAACTCCGAAGTTAAGCGTGCTTGCGCGAGAGTAGTACTAGGATGGGTGACCCCCTGGGAAGTCCTCGTGTTGCACTCCTTTTTGCGCCCCGAGCGGCCAAAAGACTTACTTAAAACTCTCCTTTAAGCTTTTCAATTTTTCCAGCATCATGGCCAACAGTAAATGTGTCATTAACATGTAAATGAAGTCATCATCTAAAAATTTCTTCGTAAACATACAATGATCAGACATGTATGGTTCCAGGATGGGTGACCCCATGGGAAGTCCTCGTGTTGCACTCCTTTTTGCGCCCCGAGCGGCCAAAACCTCTCCCGTCGACCTCCGAGGCGATGGTTTTGGGCCTCGGAATTCGCCGTGACCGCTACGCAGTCAGTCTCGTGGGGCTTGGAGAGAGCTTTCCGGAATGGGGCCGCAATAGCGATTCCGAGTTCGTTCGAGAAAGTCCCGATGGTTTCGGCGCGCGCTTGCCGTGTCCGGTACGCGGTCGGCCTCGTGGGCATCGGAGAGATCCGACGATGGCGATTCCGAGATCGTTCGAGAGGTTTCGGGGCGCGCAATGGGCTCCGGTCGTCGATATGCGCCGTCCGCGACGTGCACAAAGGCGAGGGACGACGCACACAAAACGAGTGCGATCATACCAGCACTAAAGCACCGGATCCCATCAGAACTCCGAAGTTAAGCGTGCTTGGGCGAGAGTAGTACTAGGATGGGTGACCCCCTGGGAAGTCCTCGTGTTGCACTCCTTTTTGCGCCCCGAGCGGCCAAAAGACTTACTTAAAACTCTCCTTTAAGCTTTTCAATTTTTCCAGCATCATGGCCAACAGTAAATGTGTCATTAACATTTAATGAAGTCATCATCTAAAAATTTCTTCGTAAACATACAATGATCAGACATGTATGGTTCCAGGATGGGTGACCCCATGGGAAGTCCTCGTGTTGCACTCCTTTTTGCGCCCCGAGCGGCCAAAACCTCTCCCGTCGACCTCCGAGGCGATGGTTTTGGGCCTCGGAATTCGCCGTGACCGCTACGCAGTCAGTCTCGTGGGGCTCGGAGAGAGCTTTCCGGAATGGGGCCGCAATAGCGATTCCGAGTTCGTTCGAGAAAGTCCCGATGGTTTCGGCGCGCGCTTGCCGTGTCCGGTACGCGGTCGGCCTCGTGGGCATCGGAGAGATCCGACGATGGCGATTCCGAGATCGTTCGAGAGGTTTCGGGGCGCGCAATGGGCTCCGGTCATCGATATGCGCCGTCCGCGACGTGCACAAAGGCGAGGGACGACGCACACAAAACGAGTGCGATCATACCAGCACTAAAGCACCGGATCCCATCAGAACTCCGAAGTTAATCGTGCTTGGGCGAGAGTAGTACTAGGATGGGTGACCCCCTGGGAAGTCCTCGTGTTGCACTCCTTTTTGCGCCCCGAGCGGCCAAAAGACTTACTTAAAACTCTCCTTTAAGCTTTTCAATTTTTCCAGCATCATGGCCAACAGTAAATGTGTCATTAACATGTAAATGAAGTCATCATCTAAAAATTTCTTCGTAAACATACAATGATCAGACATGTATGGTTCCAGGATGGGTGACCCCATGGGAAGTCCTCGTGTTGCACTCCTTTTTGCGCCCCGAGCGGCCAAAACCTCTCCCGTCGACCTCCGAGGCGATGGTTTTGGGCCTCGGAATTCGCCGTGACCGCTACGCAGTCAGTCTCGTGGGGCTCGGAGAGAGCTTTCCGGAATGGGGCCGCAATAGCGATTCCGAGTTCGTTCGAGAAAGTCCCGATGGTTTCGGCGCGCGCTTGCCGTGTCCGGTACGCGGTCGGCCTCGTGGGCATCGGAGAGATCCGACGATGGCGATTCCGAGATCGTTCGAGAGGTTTCGGGGCGCGCAATGGGCTCCGGTCGTCGATATGCGCCGTCCGCGACGTGCACAAAGGCGAGGGACGACGCACACAAAACGAGTGCGATCATACCAGCACTAAAGCACCGGATCCCCTCAGAACTCCGAAGTTAAGCGTGCTTGGGCGAGAGTAGTACTAGGATGGGTGACCCCCTGGGAAGTCCTCGTGTTGCACTCCTTTTTGCGCCCCGAGCGGCCAAAAGACTTACTTAAAACTCTCCTTTAAGCTTTTCAATTTTTCCAGCATCATGGCCAACAGTAAATGTGTCATTAACATGTAAATGAAGTCATCATCTAAAAATTTCTTCGTAAACATACAATGATCAGACATGTATGGTTCCAGGATGGGTGACCCCATGGGAAGTCCTCGTGTTGCACTCCTTTTTGCGCCCCGAGCGGCCAAAACCTCTCCCGTCGACCTCCGAGGCGATGGTTTTGGGCCTCGGAATTCGCCGTGACCGCTACGCAGTCAGTCTCGTGGGGCTCGGAGAGAGCTTTCCGGAATGGGGCCGCAATAGCGATTCCGAGTTCGTTCGAGAAAGTCCCGATGGTTTCGGCGCGCGCTTGCCGTGTCCGGTACGCGGTCGGCCTCGTGGGCATCGGAGAGATCCGACGATGGCGATTCCGAGATTGTTCGAGAGGTTTCGGGGCGCGCAATGGGCTCCGGTCGTCGATATGCGCCGTCCGCGACGTGCACAAAGGCGAGGGACGACGCACACAAAACGAGTGCGATCATACCAGCACTAAAGCACCGGATCCCATCAGAACTCCGAAGTTAAGCGTGCTTGGGCGAGAGTAGTACTAGGATGGGTGACCCCCTGGGAAGTCCTCGTGTTGCACTCCTTTTTGCGCCCCGAGCGGCCAAAAGACTTACTTAAAACTCTCCTTTAAGCTTTTCAATTTTTCCAGCATCATGGCCAACAGTAAATGTGTCATTAACATGTAAATGAAGTCATCATCTAAAAATTTCTTCGTAAACATACAATGATCAGACATGTATGGTTCCAGGATGGGTGACCCCATGGGAAGTCCTCGTGTTGCACTCCTTTTTGCGCCCCGAGCGGCCAAAACCTCTCCCGTCGACCTCCGAGGCGATGGTTTTGGGCCTCGGAATTCGCCGTGACCGCTACGCAGTCAGTCTCGTGGGGCTCGGAGAGAGCTTTCCGGAATGGGGCCGCAATAGCGATTCCGAGTTCGTTCGAGAAAGTCCCGATAGTTTCGGCGCGCGCTTGCCGTGTCCGGTACGCGGTCGGCCTCGTGGGCATCGGAGAGATCCGACGATGGCGATTCCGAGATCGTTCGAGAGGTTTCGGGGCGCGCAATGGGCTCCGGTCGTCGATATGCGCCGTCCGCGACGTGCACAAAGGCGAGGGACGACGCACACAAAACGAGTGCGATCATACCAGCACTAAAGCACCGGATCCCCTCAGAACTCCGAAGTTAATCGTGCTTGAGCGAGAGTAGTACTAGGATGGGTGACCCCCTGGGAAGTCCTCGTGTTGCACTCCTTTTTGCGCCCCGAGCGGCCAAAAGACTTACTTAAAACTCTCCTTTAAGCTTTTCAATTTTTCCAGCATCATGGCCAACAGTAAATGTGTCATTAACATGTAAATGAAGTCATCATCTAAAAATTTCTTCGTAAACATACAATGATCAGACATGTATGGTTCCAGGATGGGTGACCCCATGGGAAGTCCTCGTGTTGCACTCCTTTTTGCGCCCCGAGCGGCCAAAACCTCTCCCGTCGACCTCCGAGGCGATGGTTTTGGGCCTCGGAATTCGCCGTGACCGCTACGCAGTCAGTCTCGTGGGGCTCGGAGAGAGCTTTCCGGAATGGGGCCGCAATAGCGATTCCGAGTTCGTTCGAGAAAGTCCCGATGGTTTCGGCGCGCGCTTGCCGTGTCCGGTACGCGGTCGGCCTCGTGGGCATCGGAGAGATCCGACGATGGCGATTCCGAGATCGTTCGAGAGGTTTCGGGGCGCGCAATGGGCTCCGGTCGTCGATATGCGCCGTCCGCGACGTGCACAAAGGCGAGGGACGACGCACACAAAACGAGTGCGATCATACCAGCACTAAAGCACCGGATCCCATCAGAACTCCGAAGTTAAGCGTGCTTGGGCGAGAGTAGTACTAGGATGGGTGACCCCCTGGGAAGTCCTCGTGTTGCACTCCTTTTTGCGCCCCGAGCGGCCAAAAGACTTACTTAAAACTCTCCTTTAAGCTTTTCAATTTTTCCAGCATCATGGCCAACAGTAAATGTGTCATTAACATGTAAATGAAGTCATCATCTAAAAATTTCTTCGTAAACATACAATGATCAGACATGTATGGTTCCAGGATGGGTGACCCCATGGGAAGTCCTCGTGTTGCACTCCTTTTTGCGCCCCGAGCGGCCAAAACCTCTCCCGTCGACCTCCGAGGCGATGGTTTTGGGCCTCGTAATTCGCCGTGACCGCTACGCAGTCAGTCTCGTGGGGCTCGGAGAGAGCTTTCCGGAATGGGGCCGCAATAGCGATTCCGAGTTCGTTCGAGAAAGTCCCGATGGTTTCGGCGCGCGCTTGCCGTGTCCGGTACGCGGTCGGCCTCGTGGGCATCGGAGAGATCCGACGATGGCGATTCCGAGATCGTTCGAGAGGTTTCGGGGCGCGCAATGGGCTCCGGTCGTCGATATGCGCCGTCCGCGACGTGCACAAAGGCGAGGGACGACGCACACAAAACGAGTGCGATCATACCAGCACTAAAGCACCGGATCCCATCAGAACTCCGAAGTTAAGCGTGCTTGGGCGAGAGTAGTACTAGGATGGGTGACCCCCTGGGAAGTCCTCGTGTTGCACTCCTTTTTGCGCCCCGAGCGGCCAAAAGACTTACTTAAAACTCTCCTTTAAGCTTTTCAATTTTTCCAGCATCATGGCCAACAGTAAATGTGTCATTAACATGTAAATGAAGTCATCATCTAAAAATTTCTTCGTAAACATACAATGATCAGACATGTATGGTTCCAGGATGGGTGACCCCATGGGAAGTCCTCGTGTTGCACTCCTTTTTGCGCCCCGAGCGGCCAAAACCTCTCCCGTCGACCTCCGAGGCGATGGTTTTGGGCCTCGTAATTCGCCGTGACCGCTACGCAGTCAGTCTCGTGGGGCTCGGAGAGAGCTTTCCGGAATGGGGCCGCAATAGCGATTCCGAGTTCGTTCGAGAAAGTCCCGATGGTTTCGGCGCGCGCTTGCCGTGTCCGGTACGCGGTCGGCCTCGTGGGCATCGGAGAGATCCGACGATGGCGATTCCGAGATCGTTCGAGAGGTTTCGGGGCGCGCAATGGGCTCCGGTCGTCGATATGCGCCGTCCGCGACGTGCACAAAGGCGAGGGACGACGCACACAAAACGAGTGCGATCATACCAGCACTAAAGCATCGGATCCCATCAGAACTCCGAAGTTAAGCGTGCTTGGGCGAGAGTAGTACTAGGATGGGTGACCCCCTGGGAAGTCCTCGTGTTGCACTCCTTTTTGCGCCCCGAGCGGCCAAAAGACTTACTTAAAACTCTCCTTTAAGCTTTTCAATTTTTCCAGCATCATGGCCAACAGTAAATGTGTCATTAACATGTAAATGAAGTCATCATCTAAAAATTTCTTCGTAAACATACAATGATCAGACATGTATGGTTCCAGGATGGGTGACCCCATGGGAAGTCCTCGTGTTGCACTCCTTTTTGCGCCCCGAGCGGCCAAAACCTCTCCCGTCGACCTCCGAGGCGATGGTTTTGGGCCTCGGAATTCGCCGTGACCGCTACGCAGTCAGTCTCGTGGGGCTCGGAGAGAGCTTTCCGGAATGGGGCCGCAATAGCGATTCCGAGTTCGTTCGAGAAAGTCCCGATGGTTTCGGTGCGCGCTTGCCGTGTCCGGTACGCGATCGGCCTCGTGGGCATCGGAGAGATCCGACGATGGCGATTCCGAGATCGTTCGAGAGGTTTCGGGGCGCGCAATGGGCTCCGGTCGTCGATATGCGCCGTCCGCGACGTGCACAAAGGCGAGGGACGACGCACACAAAACGATTGCGATCATACCAGCACTAAAGCACCGGATCCCATCAGAACTCCGAAGTTAAGCGTGCTTTGGCGAGAGTAGTACTAGGATGGGTGACCCCCTGGGAAGTCCTCGTGTTGCACTCCTTTTTGCGCCCCGAGCGGCCAAAAGACTTACTTAAAACTCTCCTTTAAGCTTTTCAATTTTTCCAGCATCATGGCCAACAGTAAATGTGTCATTAACATGTAAATGAAGTCATCATCTAAAAATTTCTTCGTAAACATACAATGATCAGACATGTATGGTTCCAGGATGGGTGACCCCATGGGAAGTCCTCGTGTTGCACTCCTTTTTGCGCCCCGAGCGGCCAAAACCTCTCCCGTCGACCTCCGAGGCGATGGTTTTGGGCCTCGGAATTCGCCGTGACCGCTACGCAGTCAGTCTCGTGGGGCTCGGAGAGAGCTTTCCGGAATGGGGCCGCAATAGCGATTCCGAGTTCGTTCGAGAAAGTCCCGATGGTTTCGGCGCGCGCTTGCCGTGTCCGGTACGCGGTCGGCCTCGGGGGCATCGGAGAGATCCGACGATGGCGATTCCGAGATCGTTCGAGAGGTTTCGGGGCGCGCAATAGGCTCCGGTCGTCGATATGCGCCGTCCGCGACGTGCACAAAGGCGAGGGACGACGCACACAAAACGAGTGCGATCATACCAGCACTAAAGCACCGGATCCCATCAGAACTCCGAAGTTAAGCGTGCTTGGGCGAGAGTAGTACTAGGATGGGTGACCCCCTGGGAAGTCCTCGTGTTGCACTCCTTTTTGCGCCCCGAGCGGCCAAAAGACTTACTTAAAACTCTCCTTTAAGCTTTTCAATTTTTCCAGCATCATGGCCAACAGTAAATGTGTCATTAACATGTAAATGAAGTCATCATCTAAAAATTTCTTCGTAAACATACAATGATCAGACATGTATGGTTCCAGGATGGGTGACCCCATGGGAAGTCCTCGTGTTGCACTCCTTTTTGCGCCCCGAGCGGCCAAAACCTCTCCCGTCGACCTCCGAGGCGATGGTTTTGGGCCTCGGAATTCGCCGTGACCGCTACGCAGTCAGTCTCGTGGGGCTCGGAGAGAGCTTTCCGGAATGGGGCCGCAATAGCGATTCCGAGTTCGTTCGAGAAAGTCCCGATGGTTTCGGCGCGCGCTTGCCGTGTCCGGTACGCGGTCGGCCTCGTGGGCATCGGAGAGATCCGACGATGGCGATTCCGAGATCGTTCGAGAGGTTTCGGGGCGCGCAATGGGCTCCGGTCGTCGATATGCGCCGTCCGCGACGTGCACAAAGGCGAGGGACGACGCACACAAAACGAGTGCGATCATACCAGCACTAAAGCACCGGATCCCATCAGAACTCCGAAGTTAAGCGTGCTTGGGCGAGAGTAGTACTAGGATGGGTGACCCCTTGGGAAGTCCTCGTGTTGCACTCCTTTTTGCGCCCCGAGCGGCCAAAAGACTTACTTAAAACTCTCCTTTAAGCTTTTCAATTTTTCCAGCATCATGGCCAACAGTAAATGTGTCATTAACATGTAAATGAAGTCATCATCTAAAAATTTCTTCGTAAACATACAATGATCAGACATGTATGGTTCCAGGATGGGTGACCCCATGGGAAGTCCTCGTGTTGCACTCCTTTTTGCGCCCCGAGCGGCCAAAACCTCTCCCGTCGACCTCCGAGGCGATGGTTTTGGGCCTCGGAATTCGCCGTGACCGCTACGCAGTCAGTCTCGTGGGGCTCGGAGAGAGCTTTCCGGAATGGGGCCGCAATAGCGATTCCGAGTTCGTTCGAGAAAGTCCCGATGGTTTCGGCGCGCGCTTGCCGTGTCCGGTACGCGGTCGGCCTCGTGGGCATCGGAGAGATCCGACGATGGCGATTCCGAGATCGTTCGAGAGGTTTCAGGGCGCGCAATGGGCTCCGGTCGTCGATATGCGCCGTCCGCGACGTGCACAAAGGCGAGGGACGACGCACACAAAACGAGTGCGATCATACCAGCACTAAAGCACCGGATCCCATCAGAACTCCGAAGTTAAGCGTGCTTGGGCGAGAGTAGTACTAGGATGGGTGACCCCCTGGGAAGTCCTCGTGTTGCACTCCTTTTTGCGCCCCGAGCGGCCAAAAGACTTACTTAAAACTCTCCTTTAAGCTTTTCAATTTTTCCAGCATCATGGCCAACAGTAAATGTGTCATTAACATGTAAATGAAGTCATCATCTAAAAATTTCTTCGTAAACATACAATGATCAGACATGTATGGTTCCAGGATGGGTGACCCCATGGGAAGTCCTCGTGTTGCACTCCTTTTTGCGCCCCGAGCGGCCAAAACCTCTCCCGTCGACCTCCGAGGCGATGGTTTTGGGCCTCGGAATTCGCCGTGACCGCTACGCAGTCAGTCTCGTGGGGCTCGGAGAGAGCTTTCCGGAATGGGGCCGCAATAGCGATTCCGAGTTCGTTCGAGAAAGTCCCGATGGTTTCGGCGCGCGCTTGCCGTGTCCGGTACGCGGTCGGCCTCGTGGGCATCGGAGAGATCCGACGATGGCGATTCCGAGATCGTTCGAGAGGTTTCGGGGCGCGCAATGGGCTCCGGTCGTCGATATGCGCCGTCCGCGACGTGCACAAAGGCGAGGGACGACGCACACAAAACGAGTGCGATCATACCAGCACTAAAGCACCGGATCCCATCAGAACTCCGAAGTTAAGCGTGCTTGGGCGAGAGTAGTACTAGGATGGGTGACCCCCTGGGAAGTCCTCGTGTTGCACTCCTTTTTGCGCCCCGAGCGGCCAAAAGACTTACTTAAAACTCTCCTTTAAGCTTTTCAATTTTTCCAGCATCATGGCCAACAGTAAATGTGTCATTAACATGTAAATGAAGTCATCATCTAAAAATTTCTTCGTAAACATACAATGATCAGACATGTATGGTTCCAGGATGGGTGACCCCATGGGAAGTCCTCGTGTTGCACTCCTTTTTGCGCCCCGAGCGGCCAAAACCTCTCCCGTCGACCTCCGAGGCGATGGTTTTGGGCCTCGGAATTCGCCGTGACCGCTACGCAGTCAGTCTCGTGGGGCTCGGAGAGAGCTTTCCGGAATGGGGCCGCAATAGCGATTCCGAGTTCGTTCGAGAAAGTCCCGATGGTTTCGGCGCGCGCTTGCCGTGTCCGGTACGCGGTCGGCCTCGTGGGCATCGGAGAGATCCGACAATGGCGATTCCGAGATCGTTCGAGAGGTTTCGGGGCGCGCAATGGGCTCCGGTCGTCGATATGCGCCGTCCGCGACGTGCACAAAGGCGAGGGACGACGCACACAAAACGAGTGCGATCATACCAGCACTAAAGCACCGGATCCCATCAGAACTCCGAAGTTAAGCGTGCTTGGGCGAGAGTAGTACTAGGATGGGTGACCCCCTGGGAAGTCCTCGTGTTGCACTCCTTTTTGCGCCCCGAGCGGCCAAAAGACTTACTTAAAACTCTCCTTTAAGCTTTTCAATTTTTCCAGCATCATGGCCAACAGTAAATGTGTCATTAACATGTAAATGAAGTCATCATCTAAAAATTTCTTCGTAAACATACAATGATCAGACATGTATGGTTCCAGGATGGGTGACCCCATGGGAAGTCCTCGTGTTGCACTCCTTTTTGCGCCCCGAGCGGCCAAAACCTCTCCCGTCGACCTCCGAGGCGATGGTTTTGGGCCTCGGAATTCGCCGTGACCGCTACGCAGTCAGTCTGGTGGGGCTCGGAGAGAGCTTTCCGGAATGGGGCCGCAATAGCGATTCCGAGTTCGTTCGAGAAAGTCCCGATGGTTTCGGCGCGCGCTTGCCGTGTCCGGTACGCGGTCGGCCTCGTGGGCATCGGAGAGATCCGACGATGGCGATTCCGAGATCGTTCGAGAGGTTTCGGGGCGCGCAATGGGCTCCGGTCGTCGATATGCGCCGTCCGCGACGTGCACAAAGGCGAGGGACGACGCACACAAAACGAGTGCGATCATACCAGCACTAAAGCACCGGATCCCATCAGAACTCCGAAGTTAAGCGCGCTTGGGCGAGAGTAGTACTAGGATGGGTGACCCCCTGGGAAGTCCTCGTGTTGCACTCTTTTTTGCGCCCCGAGCGGCCAAAAGACTTACTTAAAACTCTCCTTTAAGCTTTTCAATTTTTCCAGCATCATGGCCAACAGTAAATGTGTCATTAACATGTAAATGAAGTCATCATCTAAAAATTTCTTCGTAAACATACAATGATCAGACATGTATGGTTCCAGGATGGGTGACCCCATGGGAAGTCCTCGTGTTGCACTCCTTTTTGCGCCCCGAGCGGCCAAAACCTCTCCCGTCGACCTCCGAGGCGATGGTTTTGGGCCTCGGAATTCGCCGTGACCGCTACGCAGTCAGTCTCGTGGGGCTCGGAGAGAGCTTTCCGGAATGGGGCCGCAATAGCGATTCCGAGTTCGTTCGAGAAAGTCCCGATGGTTTCGGCGCGCGCTTGCCGTGTCCGGTACGCGGTCGGCCTCGTGGGCATCGGAGAGATCCGACGATGGCGATTCCGAGATCGTTCGAGAGGTTTCGGGGCGCGCAATGGGCTCCGGTCGTCGATATGCGCCGTCCGCGACGTGCACAAAGGCGAGGGACGACGCACACAAAACGAGTGCGATCATACCCGCACTAAAGCACCGGATCCCATCAGAACTCCGAAGTTAAGCGCGCTTGGGCGAGAGTAGTACTAGGATGGGTGACCCCCTGGGAAGTCCTCGTGTTGCACTCCTTTTTGCGCCCCGAGCGGCCAAAAGACTTACTTAAAACTCTCCTTTAAGCTTTTCAATTTTTCCAGCATCATGGCCAACAGTAAATGTGTCATTAACATGTAAATGAAGTCATCATCTAAAAATTTCTTCGTAAACATACAATGATCAGACATGTATGGTTCCAGGATGGGTGACCCCATGGGAAGTCCTCGTGTTGCACTCCTTTTTGCGCCCCGAGCGGCCAAAACCTCTCCCGTCGACCTCCGAGGCGATGGTTTTGGGCCTCGGAATTCGCCGTGACCGCTACGCAGTCAGTCTCGTGGGGCTCGGAGAGAGCTTTCCGGAATGGGGCCGCAATAGCGATTCCGAGTTCGTTCGAGAAATCCCGATGGTTTCGGCGCGCGCTTGCCGTGTCCGGTACGCGGTCGGCCTCGTGGGCATCGGAGAGATCCGACGATGGCGATTCCGAGATCGTTCGAGAGGTTTCGGGGCGCGCAATGGGCTCCGGTCGTCGATATGCGCCGTCCGCGACGTGCACAAAGGCGAGGGACGACGCACACAAAACGAGTGCGATCATACCAGCACTAAAGCACCGGATCCCATCAGAACTCCGAAGTTAAGCGCGCTTGGGCGAGAGTAGTACTAGGATGGGTGACCCCCTGGGAAGTCCTCGTGTTGCACTCCTTTTTGCGCCCCGAGCGGCCAAAAGACTTACTTAAAACTCTCCTTTAAGCTTTTCAATTTTTCCAGCATCATGGCCAACAGTAAATGTGTCATTAACATGTAAATGAAGTCATCATCTAAAAATTTCTTCGTAAACATACAATGATCAGACATGTATGGTTCCAGGATGGGTGACCCCATGGGAAGTCCTCGTGTTGCACTCCTTTTTGCGCCCCGAGCGGCCAAAACCTCTCCCGTCGACCTCCGAGGCGATGGTTTTGGGCCTCGGAATTCGCCGTGACCGCTACGCAGTCAGTCTCGTGGGGCTCGGAGAGAGCTTTCCGGAATGGGGCCGCAATAGCGATTCCGAGTTCGTTCGAGAAATCCCGATGGTTTCGGCGCGCGCTTGCCGTGTCCGGTACGCGGTCGGCCTCGTGGGCATCGGAGAGATCCGACGATGGCGATTCCGAGATCGTTCGAGAGGTTTCGGGGCGCGCAATGGGCTCCGGTCGTCGATATGCGCCGTCCGCGACGTGCACAAAGGCGAGGGACGACGCACACAAAACGAGTGCGATCATACCAGCACTAAAGCACCGGATCCCATCAGAACTCCGAAGTTAAGCGCGCTTGGGCGAGAGTAGTACTAGGATGGGTGACCCCCTGGGAAGTCCTCGTGTTGCACTCCTTTTTGCGCCCCGAGCGGCCAAAAGACTTACTTAAAACTCTCCTTTAAGCTTTTCAATTTTTCCAGCATCATGGCCAACAGTAAATGTGTCATTAACATGTAAATGAAGTCATCATCTAAAAATTTCTTCGTAAACATACAATGATCAGACATGTATGGTTCCAGGATGGGTGACCCCATGGGAAGTCCTCGTGTTGCACTCCTTTTTGCGCCCCGAGCGGCCAAAACCTCTCCCGTCGACCTCCGAGGCGATGGTTTTGGGCCTCGGAATTCGCCGTGACCGCTACGCGGTCAGTCTCGTGGGGCTCGGAGAGAGCTTTCCGGAATGGGGCCGCAATAGCGATTCCGAGTTCGTTCGAGAAAGTCCCGATGGTTTCGGCGCGCGCTTGCCGTGTCCGGTACGCGGTCGGCCTCGTGGGCATCGGAGAGATCCGACGATGGCGATTCCGAGATCGTTCGAGAGGTTTCGGGGCGCGCAATGGGCTCCGGTCGTCGATATGCGCCGTCCGCAACGTGCACAAAGGCGAGGGACGACGCACACAAAACGAGTGCGATCATACCAGCACTAAAGCACCGGATCCCATTAGAACTCCGAAGTTAAGCGTGCTTGGGCGAAAGTAGTACTAGGATGGGTGACCCCCTGGGAAGTCCTCGTGTTGCACTCCTTTTTGCGCCCCGAGCGGCCAAAAGACTTACTTAAAACTCTCCTTTAAGCTTTTCAATTTTTCCAGCATCATGGCCAACAGTAAATGTGTCATTAACATGTAAATGAAGTCATCATCTAAAAATTTCTTCGTAAACATACAATGATCAGACATGTATGGTTCCAGGATGGGTGACCCCATGGGAAGTCCTCGTGTTGCACTCCTTTTTGCGCCCCGAGCGGCCAAAACCTCTCCCGTCGACCTCCGAGGCGATGGTTTTGGGCCTCGGAATTCGCCGTGACCGCTACGCGGTCAGTCTCGTGGGGCTCGGAGAGAGCTTTCCGGAATGGGGCCGCAATAGCGATTCCGAGTTCGTTCGAGAAAGTCCCGATGGTTTCGGCGCGCGCTTGCCGTGTCCGGTACGCGGTCGGCCTCGTGGGCATCGGAGAGATCCGACGATGGCGATTCCGAGATCGTTCGAGAGGTTTCGGGGCGCGCAATGGGCTCCGGTCGTCGATATGCGCCGTCCGCGACGTGCACAAAGGCGAGGGATGACGCACACAAAACGAGTGCGATCATACCAGCACTAAAGCACCGGATCCCATCAGAACTCCGAAGTTAAGCGCGCTTGGGCGAGAGTAGTACTAGGATGGGTGACCCCCTGGGAAGTCCTCGTGTTGCACTCCTTTTTGCGCCCCGAGCGGCCAAAAGACTTACTTAAAACTCTCCTTTAAGCTTTTCAATTTTTCCAGCATCATGGCCAACAGTAAATGTGTCATTAACATGTAAATGAAGTCATCATCTAAAAATTTCTTCGTAAACATACAATGATCAGACATGTATGGTTCCAGGATGGGTGACCCCATGGGAAGTCCTCGTGTTGCACTCCTTTTTGCGCCCCGAGCGGCCAAAACCTCTCCCGTCGACCTCCGAGGCGATGGTTTTGGGCCTCGGAATTCGCCGTGACTGCTACGCAGTCAGTCTCGTGGGGCTCGGAGAGAGCTTTCCGGAATGGGGCCGCAATAGCGATTCCGAGTTCGTTCGAGAAAGTCCCGATGGTTTCGGCGCGCGCTTGCCGTGTCCGGTACGCGGTCGGCCTCGTGGGCATCGGAGAGATCCGACGATGGCGATTCCGAGATCGTTCGAGAGGTTTCGGGGCGCGCAATGGGCTCCGGTCGTCGATATGCGCCGTCCGCGACGTGCACAAAGGCGAGGGACGACGCACACAAAACGAGTGCGATCATACCAGCACTAAAGCACCGGATCCCATCAGAACTCCGAAGTTAAGCGCGCTTGGGCGAGAGTAGTACTAGGATGGGTGACCCCCTGGGAAGTCCTCGTGTTGCACTCCTTTTTGCGCCCCGAGCGGCCAAAAGACTTACTTAAAACTCTCCTTTAAGCTTTTCAATTTTTCCAGCATCATGGCCAACAGTAAATGTGTCATTAACATGTAAATGAAGTCATCATCTAAAAATTTCTTCGTAAACATACAATGATCAGACATGTATGGTTCCAGGATGGGTGACCCCATGGGAAGTCCTCGTGTTGCACTCCTTTTTGCGCCCCGAGCGGCCAAAACCTCTCCCGTCGACCTCCGAGGCGATGGTTTTGGGCCTCGGAATTCGCCGTGACCGCTACGCAGTCAGTCTCGTGGGGCTCGGAGAGAGCTTTCCGGAATGGGGCCGCAATAGCGATTCCGAGTTCGTTCGAGAAAGTCCCGATGGTTTCGGCGCGCGCTTGCCGTGTCCGGTACGCGGTCGGCCTCGTGGGCATCGGAGAGATCCGACGATGGCGATTCCGAGATCGTTCGAGAGGTTTCGGGGCGCGCAATGGGCTCCGGTCGTCGATATGCGCCGTCCGCGACGTGCACAAAGGCGAGGGACGACGCACACAAAACGAGTGCGATCATACCAGCACTAAAGCACCGGATCCCATCAGAACTCCGAAGTTAAGCGCGCTTGGGCGAGAGTAGTACTAGGATGGGTGACCCCCTGGGAAGTCCTCGTGTTGCACTCCTTTTTGCGCCCCGAGCGGCCAAAAGACTTACTTAAAACTCTCCTTTAAGCTTTTCAATTTTTCCAGCATCATGGCCAACAGTAAATGTGTCATTAACATGTAAATGAAGTCATCATCTAAAAATTTCTTCGTAAACATACAATGATCAGACATGTATGGTTCCAGGATGGGTGACCCCATGGGAAGTCCTCGTGTTGCACTCCTTTTTGCGCCCCGAGCGGCCAAAACCTCTCCCGTCGACCTCCGAGGCGATGGTTTTGGGCCTCGGAATTCGCCGTGACCGCTACGCAGTCAGTCTCGTGGGGCTCGGAGAGAGCTTTCCGGAATGGGGCCGCAATAGCGATTCCGAGTTCGTTCGAGAAAGTCCCGATGGTTTCGGCGCACGCTTGCCGTGTCCGGTACGCGGTCGGCCTCGTGGGCATCGGAGAGATCCGACGATGGCGATTCCGAGATCGTTCGAGAGGTTTCGGGGCGCGCAATGGGCTCCGGTCGTCGATATGCGCCGTCCGCGACGTGCACAAAGGCGAGGGACGACGCACACAAAATGAGTGCGATCATACCAGCACTAAAGCACCGGATCCCATCAGAACTCCGAAGTTAAGCGCGCTTGGGCGAGAGTAGTACTAGGATGGGTGACCCCCTGGGAAGTCCTTGTGTTGCACTCCTTTTTGCGCCCCGAGCGGCCAAAAGACTTACTTAAAACTCTCCTTTAAGCTTTTCAATTTTTCCAGCATCATGGCCAACAGTAAATGTGTCATTAACATGTAAATGAAGTCATCATCTAAAAATTTCTTCGTAAACATACAATGATCAGACATGTATGGTTCCAGGATGGGTGACCCCATGGGAAGTCCTCGTGTTGCACTCCTTTTTGCGCCCCGAGCGGCCAAAACCTCTCCCGTCGACCTCCGAGGCGATGGTTTTGGGCCTCGGAATTCGCCGTGACCGCTACGCGGTCAGTCTCGTGGGGCTCGGAGAGAGCTTTCCGGAATGGGGCCGCAATAGCGATTCCGAGTTCGTTCGAGAAAGTCCCGATGGTTTCGGCGCGCGCTTGCCGTGTCCGGTACGCGGTCGGCCTCGTGGGCATCGGAGAGATCCGACGATGGCGATTCCGAGATCGTTCGAGAGGTTTCGGGGCGCGCAATGGGCTCCGGTCGTCGATATGCGCCGTCCGCGACGTGCACAAAGGCGAGGGACGACGCACACAAAACGAGTGCGATCATACCAGCACTAAAGCACCGGATCCCATCAGAACTCCGAAGTTAAGCGCGCTTGGGCGAGAGTAGTACTAGGATGGGTGACCCCCTGGGAAGTCCTCGTGTTGCACTCCTTTTTGCGCCCCGAGCGGCGAAAAGACTTACTTAAAACTCTCCTTTAAGCTTTTCAATTTTTCCAGCATCATGGCCAACAGTAAATGTGTCAGTAACATGTAAATGAAGTCATCATCTAAAAATTTCTTCGTAAACATACAATGATCAGACATGTATGGTTCCAGGATGGGTGACCCCATGGGAAGTCCTCGTGTTGCACTCCTTTTTGCGCCCCGAGCGGCCAAAACCTCTCCCGTCGACCTCCGAGGCGATGGTTTTGGGCCTCGGAATTCGCCGTGACCGCTACGCAGTCAGTCTCGTGGGGCTCGGAGAGAGCTTTCCGGAATGGGGCCGCAATAGCGATTCCGAGTTCGTTCGAGAAAGTCCCGATGGTTTCGGCGCGCGCTTGCCGTGTCCGGTACGCGGTCGGCCTCGTGGGCATCGGAGAGATCCGACGATGGCGATTCCGAGATCGTTCGAGAGGTTTCGGGGCGCGCAATGGGCTCCGGTCGTCGATATGCGCCGTCCGCGACGTGCACAAAGGCGAGGGACGACGCACACAAAACGAGTGCGATCATACCAGCACTAAAGCACCGGATCCCATCAGAACTCCGAAGTTAAGCGTGCTTGGGCGAGAGTAGTACTAGGATGGGTGACCCCTTGGGAAGTCCTCGTGTTGCACTCCTTTTTGCGCCCCGAGCGGCCAAAAGACTTACTTAAAACTCTCCTTTAAGCTTTTCAATTTTTCCAGCATCATGGCCAACAGTAAATGTGTCAGTAACATGTAAATGAAGTCATCATCTAAAAATTTCTTCGTAAACATACAATGATCAGACATGTATGGTTCCAGGATGGGTGACCCCATGGGAAGTCCTCGTGTTGCACTCCTTTTTGCGCCCCGAGCGGCCAAAACCTCTCCCGTCGACCTCCGAGGCGATGGTTTTGGGCCTCGGAATTCGCCGTGACCGCTACGCAGTCAGTCTCGTGGGGCTCGGAGAGAGCTTTCCGGAATGGGGCCGCAATAGCGATTCCGAGTTCGTTCGAGAAAGTCCCGATGGTTTCGGCGCGCGCTTGCCGTGTCCGGTACGCGGTCGGCCTCGTGGGCATCGGAGAGATCCGACGATGGCGATTCCGAGATCGTTCGAGAGGTTTCGGGGCGCGCAATGGGCTCCGGTCGTCGATATGCGCCGTCCGCGACGTGCACAAAGGCGAGGGACGACGCACACAAAACGAGTGCGATCATACCAGCACTAAAGCACCGGATCCCATCAGAACTCCGAAGTTAAGCGCGCTTGGGCGAGAGTAGTACTAGGATGGGTGACCCCCTGGGAAGTCCTCGTGTTGCACTCCTTTTTGCGCCCCGAGCGGCCAAAAGACTTACTTAAAACACTCCTTTAAGCTTTTCAATTTTTCCAGCATCATGGCCAACAGTAAATGTGTCATTAACATGTAAATGAAGTCATCATCTAAAAATTTCTTCGTAAACATACAATGATCAGACATGTATGGTTCCAGGATGGGTGACCCCATGGGAAGTCCTCGTGTTGCACTCCTTTTTGCGCCCCGAGCGGCCAAAACCTCTCCCGTCGACCTCCGAGGCGATGGTTTTGGGCCTCGGAATTCGCCGTGACCGCTACGCAGTCAGTCTCGTGGGGCTCGGAGAGAGCTTTCCGGAATGGGGCCGCAATAGCGATTCCGAGTTCGTTCGAGAAAGTCCCGATGGTTTCGGCGCGCGCTTGCCGTGTCCGGTACGCGGTCGGCCTCGTGGGCATCGGAGAGATCCGACGATGGCGATTCCGAGATCGTTCGAGAGGTTTCGGGGCGCGCAATGGGCTCCGGTCGTCGATATGCGCCGTCCGCGACGTGCACAAAGGCGAGGGACGACGCACACAAAACGAGTGCGATCATACCAGCACTAAAGCACCGGATCCCATCAGAACTCCGAAGTTAAGCGTGCTTGGGCGAGAGTAGTACTAGGATGGGTGACCCCCTGGGAAGTCCTCGTGTTGCACTCCTTTTTGCGCCCCGAGCGGCCAAAAGACTTACTTAAAACTCTCCTTTAAGCTTTTCAATTTTTCCAGCATCATGGCCAACAGTAAATGTGTCATTAACATGTAAATGAAGTCATCATCTAAAAATTTCTTCGTAAACATACAATGATCAGACATGTATGGTTCCAGGATGGGTGACCCCATGGGAAGTCCTCGTGTTGCACTCCTTTTTGCGCCCCGAGCGGCCAAAACCTCTCCCGTCGACCTCCGAGGCGATGGTTTTGGGCCTCGGAATTCGCCGTGACCGCTACGCAGTCAGTCTCGTGGGGCTCGGAGAGAGCTTTCCGGAATGGGGCCGCAATAGCGATTCCGAGTTCGTTCGAGAAAGTCCCGATGGTTTCGGCGCGCGCTTGCCGTGTCCGGTACGCGGTCGGCCTCGTGGGCATCGGAGAGATCCGACGATGGCGATTCCGAGATCGTTCGAGAGGTTTCGGGGCGCGCAATGGGCTCCGGTCGTCGATATGCGCCGTCCGCGACGTGCACAAAGGCGAGGGACGACGCACACAAAACGAGTGCGATCATACCAGCACTAAAGCACCGGATCCCATCAGAACTCCGAAGTTAAGCGTGCTTGGGCGAGAGTAGTACTAGGATGGGTGACCCCCTGGGAAGTCCTCGTGTTGCACTCCTTTTTGCGCCCCGAGCGGCCAAAAGACTTACTTAAAACTCTCCTTTAAGCTTTTCAATTTTTCCAGCATCATGGCCAACAGTAAATGTGTCATTAACATGTAAATGAAGTCATCATCTAAAAATTTCTTCGTAAACATACAATGATCAGACATGTATGGTTCCAGGATGGGTGACCCCATGGGAAGTCCTCGTGTTGCACTCCTTTTTGCGCCCCGAGCGGCCAAAACCTCTCCCGTCGACCTCCGAGGCGATGGTTTTGGGCCTCGGAATTCGCCGTGACCGCTACGCAGTCAGTCTCGTGGGGCTCGGAGAGAGCTTTCCGGAATGGGGCCGCAATAGCGATTCCGAGTTCGTTCGAGAAAGTCCCGATGGTTTCGGCGCGCGCTTGCCGTGTCCGGTACGCGGTCGGCCTCGTGGGCATCGGAGAGATCCGACGATGGCGATTCCGAGATCGTTCGAGAGGTTTCGGGGCGCGCAATGGGCTCCGGTCGTCGATATGCGCCGTCCGCGACGTGCACAAAGGCGAGGGACGACGCACACAAAACGAGTGCGATCATACCAGCACTAAAGCACCGGATCCCATCAGAACTCCGAAGTTAAGCGTGCTTGGGCGAGAGTAGTACTAGGATGGGTGACCCCCTGGGAAGTCCTCGTGTTGCACTCCTTTTTGCGCCCCGAGCGGCCAAAAGACTTACTTAAAACTCTCCTTTAAGCTTTTCAATTTTTCCAGCATCATGGCCAACAGTAAATGTGTCATTAACATGTAAATGAAGTCATCATCTAAAAATTTCTTCGTAAACATACAATGATCAGACATGTATGGTTCCAGGATGGGTGACCCCATGGGAAGTCCTCGTGTTGCACTCCTTTTTGCGCCCCGAGCGGCCAAAACCTCTCCCGTCGACCTCCGAGGCGATGGTTTTGGGCCTCGGAATTCGCCGTGACCGCTACGCAGTCAGTCTCGTGGGGCTCGGAGAGAGCTTTCCGGAATGGGGCCGCAATAGCGATTCCGAGTTCGTTCGAGAAAGTCCCGATGGTTTCGGCGCGCGCTTGCCGTGTCCGGTACGCGGTCGGCCTCGTGGGCATCGGAGAGATCCGACGATGGCGATTCCGAGATCGTTCGAGAGGTTTCGGGGCGCGCAATGGGCTCCGGTCGTCGATATGCGCCGTCCGCGACGTGCACAAAGGCGAGGGACGACGCACACAAAACGAGTGCGATCATACCAGCACTAAAGCACCGGATCCCATCAGAACTCCGAAGTTAAGCGCGCTTGGGCGAGAGTAGTACTAGGATGGGTGACCCCCTGGGAAGTCCTCGTGTTGCACTCCTTTTTGCGCCCCGAGCGGCCAAAAGACTTACTTAAAACTCTCCTTTAAGCTTTTCAATTTTTCCAGCATCATGGCCAACAGTAAATGTGTCAGTAACATGTAAATGAAGTCATCATCTAAAAATTTCTTCGTAAACATACAATGATCAGACATGTATGGTTCCAGGATGGGTGACCCCATGGGAAGTCCTCGTGTTGCACTCCTTTTTGCGCCCCGAGCGGCCAAAACCTCTCCCGTCGACCTCCGAGGCGATGGTTTTGGGCCTCGGAATTCGCCGTGACCGCTACGCAGTCAGTCTCGTGGGGCTCGGAGAGAGCTTTCCGGAATGGGGCCGCAATAGCGATTCCGAGTTCGTTCGAGAAAGTCCCGATGGTTTCGGCGCGCGCTTGCCGTGTCCGGTACGCGGTCGGCCTCGTGGGCATCGGAGAGATCCGACGATGGCGATTCCGAGATCGTTCGAGAGGTTTCGGGGCGCGCAATGGGCTCCGGTCGTCGATATGCGCCGTCCGCGACGTGCACAAAGGCGAGGGACGACGCACACAAAACGAGTGCGATCATACCATCACTAAAGCACCGGATCCCATCAGAACTCCGAAGTTAAGCGTGCTTGGGCGAGAGTAGTACTAGGATGGGTGACCCCCTGGGAAGTCCTCGTGTTGCACTGCTTTTTGCGCCCCGAGCGGCCAAAAGACTTACTTAAAACTCTCCTTTAAGCTTTTCAATTTTTCCAGCATCATGGCCAACAGTAAATGTGTCATTAACATGTAAATGAAGTCATCATCTAAAAATTTCTTCGTAAACATACAATGATCAGACATGTATGGTTCCAGGATGGGTGACCCCATGGGAAGTCCTCGTGTTGCACTCCTTTTTGCGCCCCGAGCGGCCAAAACCTCTCCCGTCGACCTCCGAGGCGATGGTTTTGGGCCTCGGAATTCGCCGTGACCGCTACGCAGTCAGTCTCGTGGGGCTCGGAGAGAGCTTTCCGGAATGGGGCCGCAATAGCGATTCCGAGTTCGTTCGAGAAAGTCCCGATGGTTTCGACGCGCGCTTGCCGTGTCCGGTACGCGGTCGGCCTCGTGGGCATCGGAGAGATCCGACGATGGCGATTCCGAGATCGTTCGAGAGGTTTCGGGGCGCGCAATGGGCTCCGGTCGTCGATATGCGCCGTCCGCGACGTGCACAAAGGCGAGGGACGACGCACACAAAACGAGTGCGATCATACCAGCACTAAAGCACCGGATCCCATCAGAACTCCGAAGTTAAGCGTGCTTGGGCGAGAGTAGTACTAGGATGGGTGACCCCCTGGGAAGTCCTCGTGTTGCACTCCTTTTTGCGCCCCGAGCGGCCAAAAGACTTACTTAAAACTCTCCTTTAAGCTTTTCAATTTTTCCAGCATCATGGCCAACAGTAAATGTGTCATTAACATGTAAATGAAGTCATCATCTAAAAATTTCTTCGTAAACATACAATGATCAGACATGTATGGTTCCAGGATGGGTGACCCCATGGGAAGTCCTCGTGTTGCACTCCTTTTTGCGCCCCGAGCGGCCAAAACCTCTCCCGTTGACCTCCGAGGCGATGGTTTTGGGCCTCGGAATTCGCCGTGACCGCTACGCAGTCAGTCTCGTGGGGCTCGGAGAGAGCTTTCCGGAATGGGGCCGCAATAGCGATTCCGAGTTCGTTCGAGAAAGTCCCGATGGTTTCGGCGCGCGCTTGCCGTGTCCGGTACGCGGTCGGCCTCGTGGGCATCGGAGAGATCCGACGATGGCGATTCCGAGATCGTTCGAGAGGTTTCGGGGCGCGCAATGGGCTCCGGTCGTCGATATGCGCCGTCCGCGACGTGCACAAAGGCGAGGGACGACGCACACAAAACGAGTGCGATCATACCAGCACTAAAGCACCGGATCCCATCAGAACTCCGAAGTTAAGCGCGCTTGGGCGAGAGTAGTACTAGGATGGGTGACCCCCTGGGAAGTCCTCGTGTTGCACTCCTTTTTGCGCCCCGAGCGGCGAAAAGACTTACTTAAAACTCTCCTTTAAGCTTTTCAATTTTTCCAGCATCATGGCCAACAGTAAATGTGTCAGTAACATGTAAATGAAGTCATCATCTAAAAATTTCTTCGTAAACATACAATGATCAGACATGTATGGTTCCAGGATGGGTGACCCCATGGGAAGTCCTCGTGTTGCACTCCTTTTTGCGCCCCGAGCGGCCAAAACCTCTCCCGTCGACCTCCGAGGCGATGGTTTTGGGCCTCGGAATTCGCCGTGACCGCTACGCAGTCAGTCTCGTGGGGCTCGGAGAGAGCTTTCCGGAATGGGGCCGCAATAGCGATTCCGAGTTCGTTCGAGAAAGTCCCGATGGTTTCGGCGCGCGCTTGCCGTGTCCGGTACGCGGTCGGCCTCGTGGGCATCGGAGAGATCCGACGATGGCGATTCCGAGATCGTTCGAGAGGTTTCGGGGCGCGCAATGGGCTCCGGTCGTCGATATGCGCCGTCCGCGACGTGCACAAAGGCGAGGGACGACGCACACAAAACGAGTGCGATCATACCAGCACTAAAGCACCGGATCCCATCAGAACTCCGAAGTTAAGCGCGCTTGGGCGAGAGTAGTACTAGGATGGGTGACCCCCTGGGAAGTCCTCGTGTTGCACTCCTTTTTGCGCCCCGAGCGGCGAAAAGACTTACTTAAAACTCTCCTTTAAGCTTTTCAATTTTTCCAGCATCATGGCCAACAGTAAATGTGTCAGTAACATGTAAATGAAGTCATCATCTAAAAATTTCTTCGTAAACATACAATGATCAGACATGTATGGTTCCAGGATGGGTGACCCCATGGGAAGTCCTCGTGTTGCACTCCTTTTTGCGCCCCGAGCGGCCAAAACCTCTCCCGTCGACCTCCGAGGCGATGGTTTTGGGCCTCGGAATTCGCCGTGACCGCTACGCAGTCAGTCTCGTGGGGCTCGGAGAGAGCTTTCCGGAATGGGGCCGCAATAGCGATTCCGAGTTCGTTCGAGAAAGTCCCGATGGTTTCGGCGCGCGCTTGCCGTGTCCGGTACGCGGTCGGCCTCGTGGGCATCGGAGAGATCCGACGATGGCGATTCCGAGATCGTTCGAGAGGTTTCGGGGCGCGCAATGGGCTCCGGTCGTCGATATGCGCCGTCCGCGACGTGCACAAAGGCGAGGGACGACGCACACAAAACGAGTGCGATCATACCAGCACTAAAGCACCGGATCCCATCAGAACTCCGAAGTTAAGCGCGCTTGGGCGAGAGTAGTACTAGGATGGGTGACCCCCTGGGAAGTCCTCGTGTTGCACTCCTTTTTGCGCCCCGAGCGGCCAAAAGACTTACTTAAAACACTCCTTTAAGCTTTTCAATTTTTCCAGCATCATGGCCAACAGTAAATGTGTCATTAACATGTAAATGAAGTCATCATCTAAAAATTTCTTCGTAAACATACAATGATCAGACATGTATGGTTCCAGGATGGGTGACCCCATGGGAAGTCCTCGTGTTGCACTCCTTTTTGCGCCCTGAGCGGCCAAAACCTCTCCCGTCGACCTCCGAGGCGATGGTTTTGGGCCTCGGAATTCGCCGTGACCGCTACGCGGTCAGTCTCGTGGGGCTCGGAGAGAGCTTTCCGGAATGGGGCCGCAATAGCGATTCCGAGTTCGTTCGAGAAAGTCCCGATGGTTTCGGCGCGCGCTTGCCGTGTCCGGTACGCGGTCGGCCTCGTGGGCATCGGAGAGATCCGACGATGGCGATTCCGAGATCGTTCGAGAGGTTTCGGGGCGCGCAATGGGCTCCGGTCGTCGATATGCGCCGTCCGCGACGTGCACAAAGGCGAGGGACGACGCACACAAAACGAGTGCGATCATACCAGCACTAAAGCACCGGATCCCATCAGAACTCCGAAGTTAAGCGTGCTTGGGCGAGAGTAGTACTAGGATGGGTGACCCCTTGGGAAGTCCTCGTGTTGCACTCCTTTTTGCGCCCCGAGCGGCCAAAAGACTTACTTAAAACTCTCCTTTAAGCTTTTCAATTTTTCCAGCATCATGGCCAACAGTAAATGTGTCAGTAACATGTAAATGAAGTCATCATCTAAAAATTTCTTCGTAAACATACAATGATCAGACATGTATGGTTCCAGGATGGGTGACCCCATGGGAAGTCCTCGTGTTGCACTCCTTTTTGCGCCCTGAGCGGCCAAAACCTCTCCCGTCGACCTCCGAGGCGATGGTTTTGGGCCTCGGAATTCGCCGTGACCGCTACGCAGTCAGTCTCGTGGGGCTCGGAGAGAGCTTTCCGGAATGGGGCCGCAATAGCGATTCCGAGTTCGTTCGAGAAAGTCCCGATGGTTTCGGCGCGCGCTTGCCGTGTCCGGTACGCGGTCGGCCTCGTGGGCATCGGAGAGATCCGACGATGGCGATTCCGAGATCGTTCGAGAGGTTTCGGGGCGCGCAATGGGCTCCGGTCGTCGATATGCGCCGTCCGCGACGTGCACAAAGGCGAGGGACGACGCACACAAAACGAGTGCGATCATACCAGCACTAAAGCACCGGATCCCATCAGAACTCCGAAGTTAAGCGCGCTTGGGCGAGAGTAGTACTAGGATGGGTGACCCCCTGGGAAGTCCTCGTGTTGCACTCCTTTTTGCGCCCCGAGCGGCCAAAAGACTTACTTAAAACACTCCTTTAAGCTTTTCAATTTTTCCAGCATCATGGCCAACAGTAAATGTGTCATTAACATGTAAATGAAGTCATCATCTAAAAATTTCTTCGTAAACATACAATGATCAGACATGTATGGTTCCAGGATGGGTGACCCCATGGGAAGTCCTCGTGTTGCACTCCTTTTTGCGCCCCGAGCGGCCAAAACCTCTCCCGTCGACCTCCGAGGCGATGGTTTTGGGCCTCGGAATTCGCCGTGACCGCTACGCGGTCAGTCTCGTGGGGCTCGGAGAGAGCTTTCCGGAATGGGGCCGCAATAGCGATTCCGAGTTCGTTCGAGAAAGTCCCGATGGTTTCGGCGCGCGCTTGCCGTGTCCGGTACGCGGTCGGCCTCGTGGGCATCGGAGAGATCCGACGATGGCGATTCCGAGATCGTTCGAGAGGTTTCGGGGCGCGCAATGGGCTCCGGTCGTCGATATGCGCCGTCCGCGACGTGCACAAAGGCGAGGGACGATGCACACAAAACGAGTGCGATCATACCAGCACTAAAGCACCGGATCCCATCAGAACTCCGAAGTTAAGCGCGCTTGGGCGAGAGTAGTACTAGTATGGGTGACCCCCTGGGAAGTCCTCGTGTTGCACTCCTTTTTGCGCCCCGAGCGGCGAAAAGACTTACTTAAAACTCTCCTTTAAGCTTTTCAATTTTTCCAGCATCATGGCCAACAGTAAATGTGTCAGTAACATGTAAATGAAGTCATCATCTAAAAATTTCATCGTAAACATACAATGATCAGACATGTATGGTTCCAGGATGGGTGACCCCATGGGAAGTCCTCGTGTTGCACTCCTTTTTGCGCCCCGAGCGGCCAAAACCTCTCCCGTCGACCTCCGAGGCGATGGTTTTGGGCCTCGGAATTCGCCGTGACCGCTACGCAGTCAGTCTCGTGGGGCTCGGAGAGAGCTTTCCGGAATGGGGCCGCAATAGCGATTCCGAGTTCGTTCGAGAAAGTCCCGATGGTTTCGGCGCGCGCTTGCCGTGTCCGGTACGCGGTCGGCCTCGTGGGCATCGGAGAGATCCGACGATGGCGATTCCGAGATCGTTCGAGAGGTTTCGGGGCGCGCAATGGGCTCCGGTCGTCGATATGCGCCGTCCGCGACGTGCACAAAGGCGAGGGACGACGCACACAAAACGAGTGCGATCATACCAGCACTAAAGCACCGGATCCCATCAGAACTCCGAAGTTAAGCGCGCTTGGGCGAGAGTAGTACTAGGATGGGTGACCCCCTGGGAAGTCCTCGTGTTGCACTCCTTTTTGCGCCCCGAGCGGCCAAAAGACTTACTTAAAACACTCCTTTAAGCTTTTCAATTTTTCCAGCATCATGGCCAACAGTAAATGTGTCATTAACATGTAAATGAAGTCATCATCTAAAAATTTCTTCGTAAACATACAATGATCAGACATGTATGGTTCCAGGATGGGTGACCCCATGGGAAGTCCTCGTGTTGCACTCCTTTTTGCGCCCCGAGCGGCCAAAACCTCTCCCGTCGACCTCCGAGGCGATGGTTTTGGGCCTCGGAATTCGCCGTGACCGCTACGCGGTCAGTCTCGTGGGGCTCGGAGAGAGCTTTCCGGAATGGGGCCGCAATAGCGATTCCGAGTTCGTTCGAGAAAGTCCCGATGGTTTCGGCGCGCGCTTGCCGTGTCCGGTACGCGGTCGGCCTCGTGGGCATCGGAGAGATCCGACGATGGCGATTCCGAGATCGTTCGAGAGGTTTCGGGGCGCGCAATGGGCTCCGGTCGTCGATATGCGCCGTCCGCGACGTGCACAAAGGCGAGGGACGATGCACACAAAACGAGTGCGATCATACCAGCACTAAAGCACCGGATCCCATCAGAACTCCGAAGTTAAGCGCGCTTGGGCGAGAGTAGTACTAGTATGGGTGACCCCCTGGGAAGTCCTCGTGTTGCACTCCTTTTTGCGCCCCGAGCGGCGAAAAGACTTACTTAAAACTCTCCTTTAAGCTTTTCAATTTTTCCAGCATCATGGCCAACAGTAAATGTGTCAGTAACATGTAAATGAAGTCATCATCTAAAAATTTCATCGTAAACATACAATGATCAGACATGTATGGTTCCAGGATGGGTGACCCCATGGGAAGTCCTCGTGTTGCACTCCTTTTTGCGCCCCGAGCGGCCAAAACCTCTCCCGTCGACCTCCGAGGCGATGGTTTTGGGCCTCGGAATTCGCCGTGACCGCTACGCAGTCAGTCTCGTGGGGCTCGGAGAGAGCTTTCCGGAATGGGGCCGCAATAGCGATTCCGAGTTCGTTCGAGAAAGTCCCGATGGTTTCGGCGCGCGCTTGCCGTGTCCGGTACGCGGTCGGCCTCGTGGGCATCGGAGAGATCCGACGATGGCGATTCCGAGATCGTTCGAGAGGTTTCGGGGCGCGCAATGGGCTCCGGTCGTCGATATGCGCCGTCCGCGACGTGCACAAAGGCGAGGGACGACGCACACAAAACGAGTGCGATCATACCAGCACTAAAGCACCGGATCCCATCAGAACTCCGAAGTTAAGCGTGCTTGGGCGAGAGTAGTACTAGGATGGGTGACCCCCTGGGAAGTCCTCGTGTTGCACTCCTTTTTGCGCCCCGAGCGGCCAAAAGACTTACTTAAAACTCTCCTTTAAGCTTTTCAATTTTTCCAGCATCATGGCCAACAGTAAATGTGTCAGTAACATGTAAATGAAGTCATCATCTAAAAATTTCTTCGTAAACATACAATGATCAGACATGTATGGTTCCAGGATGGGTGACCCCATGGGAAGTCCTCGTGTTGCACTCCTTTTTGCGCCCCGAGCGGCCAAAACCTCTCCCGTCGACCTCCGAGGCGATGGTTTTGGGCCTCGGAATTCGCCGTGACCGCTACGCAGTCAGTCTCGTGGGGCTCGGAGAGAGCTTTCCGGAATGGGGCCGCAATAGCGATTCCGAGTTCGTTCGAGAAAGTCCCGATGGTTTCGGCGCGCGCTTGCCGTGTCCGGTACGCGGTCGGCCTCGTGGGCATCGGAGAGATCCGACGATGGCGATTCCGAGATCGTTCGAGAGGTTTCGGGTCGCGCAATGGGCTCCGGTCGTCGATATGCGCCGTCCGCGACGTGCACAAAGGCGAGGGACGACGCACACAAAACGAGTGCGATCATACCAGCACTAAAGCACCGGATCCCATCAGAACTCCGAAGTTAAGCGCGCTTGGGCGAGAGTAGTACTAGGATGGGTGACCCCCTGGGAAGTCCTCGTGTTGCACTCCTTTTTGCGCCCCGAGCGGCCAAAAGACTTACTTAAAACACTCCTTTAAGCTTTTCAATTTTTCCAGCATCATGGCCAACAGTAAATGTGTCATTAACATGTAAATGAAGTCATCATCTAAAAATTTCTTCGTAAACATACAATGATCAGACATGTATGGTTCCAGGATGGGTGACCCCATGGGAAGTCCTCGTGTTGCACTCCTTTTTGCGCCCCGAGCGGCCAAAACCTCTCCCGTCGACCTCCGAGGCGATGGTTTTGGGCCTCGGAATTCGCCGTGACCGCTACGCGGTCAGTCTCGTGGGGCTCGGAGAGAGCTTTCCGGAATGGGGCCGCAATAGCGATTCCGAGTTCGTTCGAGAAAGTCCCGATGGTTTCGGCGCGCGCTTGCCGTGTCCGGTACGCGGTCGGCCTCGTGGGCATCGGAGAGATCCGACGATGGCGATTCCGAGATCGTTCGAGAGGTTTCGGGGCGCGCAATGGGCTCCGGTCGTCGATATGCGCCGTCCGCGACGTGCACAAAGGCGAGGGACGACGCACACAAAACGAGTGCGATCATACCATCACTAAAGCACCGGATCCCATCAGAACTTCGAAGTTAAGCGTGCTTGGGCGAGAGTAGTACTAGGATGGGTGACCCCCTGGGAAGTCCTCGTGTTGCACTCCTTTTTGCGCCCCGAGTGGCCAAAAGACTTACTTAAAACTCTCCTTTAAGCTTTTCAATTTTTCCAGCATCATGGCCAACAGTAAATGTGTCATTAACATGTAAATGAAGTCATCATCTAAAAATTTCTTCGTAAACATACAATGATCAGACATGTATGGTTCCAGGATGGGTGACCCCATGGGAAGTCCTCGTGTTGCACTCCTTTTTGCGCCCCGAGCGGCCAAAACCTCTCCCGTCGACCTCCGAGGCGATGGTTTTGGGCCTCGGAATTCGCCGTGACCGCTACGCGGTCAGTCTCGTGGGGCTCGGAGAGAGCTTTCCGGAATGGGGCCGCAATAGCGATTCCGAGTTCGTTCGAGAAAGTCCCGATGGTTTCGGCGCGCGCTTGCCGTGTCCGGTACGCGGTCGGCCTCGTGGGCATCGGAGAGATCCGACGATGGCGATTCCGAGATCGTTCGAGAGGTTTCGGGGCGCGCAATGGGCTCCGGTCGTCGATATGCGCCGTCCGCGACGTGCACAAAGGCGAGGGACGACGCACACAAAACGAGTGCGATCATACCAGCACTAAAGCACCGGATCCCGTCAGAACTCCGAAGTTAAGCGTGCTTGGGCGAGAGTAGTACTAGGATGGGTGACCCCCTGGGAAGTCCTCGTGTTGCACTCCGTTTTGCGCCCCGAGCGGCCAAAAGACTTACTTAAAACTCTCCTTTAAGCTTTTCAATTTTTCCAGCATCATGGCCAACAGTAAATGTGTCATTAACATGTAAATGAAGTCATCATCTAAAAATTTCTTCGTAAACATACAATGATCAGACATGTATGGTTCCAGGATGGGTGACCCCATGGGAAGTCCTCGTGTTGCACTCCTTTTTGCGCCCCGAGCGGCCAAAACCTCTCCCGTCGACCTCCGAGGCGATGGTTTTGGGCCTCGGAATTCGCCGTGACCGCTACGCGGTCAGTCTCGTGGGGCTCGGAGAGAGCTTTCCGGAATGGGGCCGCAATAGCGATTCCGAGTTCGTTCGAGAAAGTCCCGATGGTTTCGGCGCGCGCTTGCCGTGTCCGGTACGCGGTCGGCCTCGTGGGCATCGGAGAGATCCGACGATGGCGATTCCGAGATCGTTCGAGAGGTTTCGGGGCGCGCAATGGGCTCCGGTCGTCGATATGCGCCGTCCGCGACGTGCACAAAGGCGAGGGACGACGCACACAAAACGAGTGCGATCATACCATCACTAAAGCACCGGATCCCATCAGAACTCCGAAGTTAAGCGTGCTTGGGCGAGAGTAGTACTAGGATGGGTGACCCCCTGGGAAGTCCTCGTGTTGCACTCCTTTTTGCGCCCCGAGCGGCCAAAAGACTTACTTAAAACTCTCCTTTAAGCTTTTCAATTTTTCCAGCATCATGGCCAACAGTAAATGTGTCATTAACATGTAAATGAAGTCATCATCTAAAAATTTCTTCGTAAACATACAATGATCAGACATGTATGGTTCCAGGATGGGTGACCCCATGGGAAGTCCTCGTGTTGCACTCCTTTTTGCGCCCCGAGCGGCCAAAACCTCTCCCGTCGACCTCCGAGGCGATGGTTTTGGGCCTCGGAATTCGCCGTGACCGCTACGCGGTCAGTCTCGTGGGGCTCGGAGAGAGCTTTCCGGAATGGGGCCGCAATAGCGATTCCGAGTTCGTTCGAGAAAGTCCCGATGGTTTCGGCGCGCGCTTGCCGTGTCCGGTACGCGGTCGGCCTCGTGGGCATCGGAGAGATCCGACGATGGCGATTCCGAGATCGTTCGAGAGGTTTCGGGGCGCGCAATGGGCTCCGGTCGTCGATATGCGCCGTCCGCGACGTGCACAAAGGTGAGGGACGACGCACACAAAACGAGTGCGATCATACCAGCACTAAAGCACCGGATCCCGTCAGAACTCCGAAGTTAAGCGTGCTTGGGCGAGAGTAGTACTAGGATGGGTGACCCCCTGGGAAGTCCTTGTGTTGCACTCCTTTTTGCGCCCCGAGCGGCCAAAAGACTTACTTAAAACTCTCCTTTAAGCTTTTCAATTTTTCCAGCATCATGGCCAACAGTAAATGTGTCATTAACATGTAAATGAAGTCATCATCTAAAAATTTCTTCGTAAACATACAATGATCAGACATGTATGGTTCCAGGATGGGTGACCCCATGGGAAGTCCTCGTGTTGCACTCCTTTTTGCGCCCCGAGCGGCCAAAACCTCTCCCGTCGACCTCCGAGGCGATGGTTTTGGGCCTCGGAATTCGCCGTGACCGCTACGCGGTCAGTCTCGTGGGGCTCGGAGAGAGCTTTCCGGAATGGGGCCGCAATAGCGATTCCGAGTTCGTTCGAGAAAGTCCCGATGGTTTCGGCGCGCGCTTGCCGTGTCCGGTACGCGGTCGGCCTCGTGGGCATCGGAGAGATCCGACGATGGCGATTCCGAGATCGTTCGAGAGGTTTCGGGGCGCGCAATGGGCTCCGGTCGTCGATATGCGCCGTCCGCGACGTGCACAAAGGCGAGGGACGACGCAGACAAAACGAGTGCGATCATACCAGCACTAAAGAACCGGATCCCATCAGAACTCCGAAGTTAAGCGTGCTTGGGCGAGAGTAGTACTAGGATGGGTGACCCCCTGGGAAGTCCTCGTGTTGCACTCCTTTTTGCGCCCCGTGCGGCCAAAAGACTTACTTAAAACTCTCCTTTAAGCTTTTCAATTTTTCCAGCATCATGGCCAACAGTAAATGTGTCATTAACATGTAAATGAAGTCATCATCTAAAAATTTCTTCGTAAACATACAATGATCAGACATGTATGGTTCCAGGATGGGTGACCCCATGGAAAGTCCTCGTGTTGCACTCCTTTTTGCGCCCCGAGCGGCCAAAACCTCTCCCGTCGACCTCCGAGGCGATGGTTTTGGGCCTCGGAATTCGCCGTGACCGCTATGCGGTCAGTCTCGTGGGGCTCGGAGAGAGCTTTCCGGAATGGGGCCGCAATAGCGATTCCGAGTTCGTTCGAGAAAGTCCCGATGGTTTCGGCGCGCGCTTGCCGTGTCCGGTACGCGGTCGGCCTCGTGGGCATCGGAGAGATCTGACGATGGCGATTCCGAGATCGTTCGAGAGGTTTCGGGGTGCGCAATGGGCTCCGGTCGTCGATATGCGCCGTCCGCGACGTGCACAAAGGCGAGGGACGACGCAGACAAAACGAGTGCGATCATACCAGCACTAAAGAACCGGATCCCATCAGAACTCCGAAGTTAAGCGTGCTTGGGCGAGAGTAGTACTAGGATGGGTGACCCCCTGGGAAGTCCTCGTGTTGCACTCCTTTTTGCGCCCCGAGCGGCCAAAAGACTTACTTAAAACTCTCCTTTAAGCTTTTCAATTTTTTCAGCATCATGGCCAACAGTAAATGTGTCATTAACATGTAAATGAAGTCATCATCTAAAAATTTCTTCGTAAACATACAATGATCAGACATGTATGGTTCCAGGATGGGTGACCCCATGGGAAGTCCTCGTGTTGCACTCCTTTTTGCGCCCCGAGCGGCCAAAACCTCTCCCGTCGACCTCCGAGGCGATGGTTTTGGGCCTCGGAATTCGCCGTGACCGCTAGGCGGTCAGTCTCGTGGGGCTCGGAGAGAGCTTTCCGGAATGGGGCCGCAATAGCGATTCCGAGTTCGTTCGAGAAATTCCCGATGGTTTCGGCGCGCGCTTGCCGTGTCCGGTACGCGGTCGGCCTCGTGGGCATCGGAGAGATCCGACGATGGCGATTCCGAGATCGTTCGAGAGGTTTCGGGGCGCGCAATGGGCTCCGGTCGTCGATATGCGCCGTCCGCGACGTGCACAAAGGCGAGGGACGACGCACACAAAACGAGTGCGATCATACCATCACTAAAGCACCGGATCCCATCAGAACTCCGAAGTTAAGCGTGCTTGGGCGAGAGTAGTACTAGGATGGGTGACCCCCTGGGAAGTCCTCGTGTTGCACTCCTTTTTGCGCCCCGAGCGGCCAAAAGACTTACTTAAAACTCTCCTTTAAGCTTTTCAATTTTTCCAGCATCATGGCCAACAGTAAATGTGTCATTAACATGTAAATGAAGTCATCATCTAAAAATTTCTTCGTAAACATACAATGATCAGACATGTATGGTTCCAGGATGGGTGACCCCATGGGAAGTCCTCGTGTTGCACTCCTTTTTGCGCCCCGAGCGGCCAAAACCTCTCCCGTCGACCTCCGAGGCGATGGTTTTGGGCCTCGGAATTCGCCGTGACCGCTACGCGGTCAGTCTCGTGGGGCTCGGAGAGAGCTTTCCGGAATGGGGCCGCAATAGCGATTCCGAGTTCGTTCGAGAAAGTCCCGATGGTTTCGGCGCGCGCTTGCCGTGTCCGGTACGCGGTCGGCCTCGTGGGCATCGGAGAGATCCGACGATGGCGATTCCGAGATCGTTCGAGAGGTTTCGGGGCGCGCAATGGGCTCCGGTCGTCGATATGCGCCGTCCGCGACGTGCACAAAGGCGAGGGACGACGCACACAAAACGAGTGCGATCATACCAGCACTAAAGCATCGGATCCCGTCAGAACTCCGAAGTTAAGCGTGCTTGGGCGAGAGTAGTACTAGGATGGGTGACCCCCTGGGAAGTCCTCGTGTTGCACTCCTTTTTGCGCCCCGAGCGGCCAAAAGACTTACTTAAAACTCTCCTTTAAGCTTTTCAATTTTTCCAGCATCATGGCCAACAGTAAATGTGTCATTAACATGTAAATGAAGTCATCATCTAAAAATTTCTTCGTAAACATACAATGATCAGACATGTATGGTTCCAGGATGGGTGACCCCATGGGAAGTCCTCGTGTTGCACTCCTTTTTGCGCCCCGAGCGGCCAAAACCTCTCCCGTCGACCTCCGAGGCGATGGTTTTGGGCCTCGGAATTCGCCGTGACCGCTACGCGGTCAGTCTCGTGGGGCTCGGAGAGAGCTTTCCGGAATGGGGCCGCAATAGCGATTCCGAGTTCGTTCGAGAAAGTCCCGATGGTTTCGGCGCGCGCTTGCCGTGTCCGGTACGCGGTCGGCCTCGTGGGCATCGGAGAGATCCGACGATGGCGATTCCGAGATCGTTCGAGAGGTTTCGGGGCGCGCAATGGGCTCCGGTCGTCGATATGCGCCGTCCGCGACGTGCACAAAGGCGAGGGACGACGCAGACAAAACGAGTGCGATCATACCAGCACTAAAGAACCGGATCCCATCAGAACTCCGAAGTTAAGCGTGCTTGGGCGAGAGTAGTACTAGGATGGGTGACCCCCTGGGAAGTCCTCGTGTTGCACTCCTTTTTGCGCCCCGTGCGGCCAAAAGACTTACTTAAAACTCTCCTTTAAGCTTTTCAATTTTTCCAGCATCATGGCCAACAGTAAATGTGTCATTAACATGTAAATGAAGTCATCATCTAAAAATTTCTTCGTAAACATACAATGATCAGACATGTATGGTTCCAGGATGGGTGACCCCATGGGAAGTCCTCGTGTTGCACTCCTTTTTGCGCCCCGAGCGGCCAAAACCTCTCCCGTCGACCTCCGAGGCGATGGTTTTGGGCCTCGGAATTCGCCGTGACCGCTACGCGGTCAGTCTCGTGGGGCTCGGAGAGAGCTTTCCGGAATGGGGCCGCAATAGCGATTCCGAGTTCGTTCGAGAAAGTCCCGATGGTTTCGGCGCGCGCTTGCCGTGTCCGGTACGCGGTCGGCCTCGTGGGCATCGGAGAGATCCGACGATGGCGATTCCGAGATCGTTCGAGAGGTTTCGGGGCGCGCAATGGGCTCCGGTCGTCGATATGCGCCGTCCGCGACGTGCACAAAGGCGAGGGACGACGCAGACAAAACGAGTGCGATCATACCAGCACTAAAGAACCGGATCCCATCAGAACTCCGAAGTTAAGCGTGCTTGGGCGAGAGTAGTACTAGGATGGGTGACCCCCTGGGAAGTCCTCGTGTTGCACTCCTTTTTGCGCCCCGAGCGGCCAAAAGACTTACTTAAAACTCTCCTTTAAGCTTTTCAATTTTTCCAGCATCATGGCCAACAGTAAATGTGTCATTAACATGTAAATGAAGTCATCATCTAAAAATTTCTT
Source organism: Musa acuminata AAA Group (assembly GCF_036884655.1). NCBI lineage: Eukaryota > Viridiplantae > Streptophyta > Magnoliopsida > Zingiberales > Musaceae > Musa > Musa acuminata. The sequence continues at coordinate 38,491,110 of NC_088356.1, read as the reverse complement.
CGTAAACATACAATGATCAGACATGTATGGTTCCAGGATGGGTGACCCCATGGGAAGTCCTCGTGTTGCACTCCTTTTTGCGCCCCGAGCGGCCAAAACCTCTCCCGTCGACCTCCGAGGCGATGGTTTGGGCCTCGGAATTCGCCGTGACCGCTAGGCGGTCAGTCTCGTGGGGCTCGGAGAGAGCTTTCCGGAATGGGGCCGCAATAGCGATTCCGAGTTCGTTCGAGAAATTCCCGATGGTTTCGGCGCGCGCTTGCCGTGTCCGGTACGCGGTCGGCCTCGTGGGCATCGGAGAGATCCGACGATGGCGATTCCGAGATCGTTCGAGAGGTTTCGGGGCGCGCAATGGGCTCCGGTCGTCGATATGCGCCGTCCGCGACGTGCACAAAGGCGAGGGACGACGCACACAAAACGAGTGCGATCATACCAGCACTAAAGCACCGGATCCCATCAGAACTCCGAAGTTAAGCGTGCTTGGGCGAGAGTAGTACTAGGATGGGTGACCCCCTGGGAAGTCCTCGTGTTGCACTCCTTTTTGCGCCCCGAGCGGCCAAAAGACTTACTTAAAACTCTCCTTTAAGCTTTTCAATTTTTCCAGCATCATGGCCAACAGTAAATGTGTCAGTAACATGTAAATGAAGTCATCATCTAAAAATTTCTTCGTAAACATACAATGATCAGACATGTATGGTTCCAGGATGGGTGACCCCATGGGAAGTCCTCGTGTTGCACTCCTTTTTGCGCCCCGAGCGGCCAAAACCTCTCCCGTCGACCTCCGAGGCGATGGTCAGTCTCGTGGGGCTCGGAGAGAGCTTTCCGGAATGGGGCCGCAATAGCGATTCCGAGTTCGTTCGAGAAAGTCCCGATGGTTTCGGCGCGCGCTTTCCGTGTCCGGTATGCGGTCGGCCTCGTGGGCATCGGAGAGATCCGACGATGGCGATTCCGAGATCGTTCGAGAGGTTTCGGGGGGCGCAATGGGCTCCGGTCGTCGATATGCGCCGTCCGCGACGTGCACAAAGGCGAGGGACGACGCACACAAAACGAGTGCGATCATACCAGCACTAAAGCACCGGATCCCATCAGAACTCCGAAGTTAAGCGTGCTTGGGCGAGAGTAGTACTAGGATGGGTGACCCCCTGGGAAGTCCTCGTGTTGCACTCCTTTTTGCGCCCCGAGCGGCCAAAAGACTTACTTAAAACTCTCCTTTAAGCTTTTCAATTTTTCCAGCATCATGGCCAACAGTAAATGTGTCATTAACATGTAAATGAAGTCATCATCTAAAAATTTCTTCGTAAACATACAATGATCAGACATGTATGGTTCCAGGATGGGTGACCCCATGGGAAGTCCTCGTGTTGCACTCCTTTTTGCGCCCCGAGCGGCCAAAACCTCTCCCGTCGACCTCCGAGGCGATGGTTTTGGGCCTCGGAATTCGCCGTGACCGCTACGCAGTCAGTCTCGTGGGGCTCGGAGAGAGCTTTCTGGAATGGGGCCGCAATAGCGATTCCGAGTTCGTTCGAGAAAGTCCCGATGGTTTCGGCGCGCGCTTGCCGTGTCCGGTACGCGGTCGGCCTCATGGGCATCGGAGAGATCCGACGATGGCGATTCCGAGATCGTTCGAGAGGTTTCGGGGCGCGCAATGGGCTCCGGTCGTCGATATGCGCCGTCCGCGACGTGCACAAAGGCGAGGGACGACGCACACAAAACGAGTGCGATCATACCAGCACTAAAGCACCGGATCCCATCAGAACTCCGAAGTTAAGCGTGCTTGGGCGAGAGTAGTACTAGGATGGGTGACCCCCTGGGAAGTCCTCGTGTTGCACTCCTTTTTGCGCCCCGAGCGGCCAAAAGACTTACTTAAAACTCTCCTTTAAGCTTTTCAATTTTTCCAGCATCATGGCCAACAGTAAATGTGTCATTAACATGTAAATGAAGTCATCATCTAAAAATTTCTTCGTAAACATACAATGATCAGACATGTATGGTTCCAGGATGGGTGACCCCATGGGAAGTCCTCGTGTTGCACTCCTTTTTGCGCCCCGAGCGGCCAAAACCTCTCCCGTCGACCTCCGAGGCGATGGTTTTGGGCCTCGGAATTCGCCGTGACCGCTACGCAGTCAGTCTCGTGGGGATCGGAGAGAGCTTTCCGGAATGGGGCCGCAATAGCGATTCCGAGTTCGTTCGAGAAAGTCCCGATGGTTTCGGCGCGCGCTTGCCGTGTCCGGTACGCGGTCGGCCTCGTGGGCATCGGAGAGATCCGACGATGGCGATTCCGAGATCGTTCGAGAGGTTTCGGGGCGCGCAATGGGCTCCGGTCGTCGATATGCGCCGTCCGCGACGTGCACAAAGGCGAGGGACGACGCACACAAAACGAGTGCGATCATACCAGCACTAAAGCACCGGATCCCATCAGAACTCCGAAGTTAAGCGTGCTTGGGCGAGAGTAGTACTAGGATGGGTGACCCCCTGGGAAGTCCTCGTGTTGCACTCCTTTTTGCGCCCCGAGCGGCCAAAAGACTTACTTAAAACTCTCCTTTAAGCTTTTCAATTTTTCCAGCATCATGGCCAACAGTAAATGTGTCATTAACATGTAAATGAAGTCATCATCTAAAAATTTCTTCGTAAACATACAATGATCAGACATGTATGGTTCCAGGATGGGTGACCCCATGGGAAGTCCTCGTGTTGCACTCCTTTTTGCGCCCCGAGCGGCCAAAACCTCTCCCGTCGACCTCCGAGGCGATGGTTTTGGGCCTCGGAATTTGCCGTGACCGCTACGCAGTCAGTCTCGTGGGGATCGGAGAGAGCTTTCCGGAATGGGGCCGCAATAGCGATTCCGAGTTCGTTCGAGAAAGTCCCGATGGTTTCGGCGCGCGCTTGCCGTGTCCGGTACGCGGTCGGCCTCGTGGGCATCGGAGAGATCCGACGATGGCGATTCCGAGATCGTTCGAGAGGTTTCGGGGCGCGCAATGGGCTCCGGTCGTCGATATGCGCCGTCCGCGACGTGCACAAAGGCGAGGGACGACGCACACAAAACGAGTGCGATCATACCAGCACTAAAGCACCGGATCCCATCAGAACTCCGAAGTTAAGCGTGCTTGGGCGAGAGTAGTACTAGGATGGGTGACCCCCTGGGAAGTCCTCGTGTTGCACTCCTTTTTGCGCCCCGAGCGGCCAAAAGACTTACTTAAAACTCTCCTTTAAGCTTTTCAATTTTTCCAGCATCATGGCCAACAGTAAATGTGTCATTAACATGTAAATGAAGTCATCATCTAAAAATTTCTTCGTAAACATACAATGATCAGACATGTATGGTTCCAGGATGGGTGACCCCATGGGAAGTCCTCGTGTTGCACTCCTTTTTGCGCCCCGAGCGGCCAAAACCTCTCCCGTCGACCTCCGAGGCGATGGTTTTGGGCCTCGGAATTCGCCGTGACCGCTACGCAGTCAGTCTCGTGGGGCTCGGAGAGAGCTTTCCGGAATGGGGCCGCAATAGCGATTCCGAGTTCGTTCGAGAAAGTCCCGATGGTTTCGGCGCGCGCTTGCCGTGTCCGGTACGCGGTCGGCCTCATGGGCATCGGAGAGATCCGACGATGGCGATTCCGAGATCGTTCGAGAGGTTTCGGGGCGCGCAATGGGCTCCGGTCGTCGATATGCGCCGTCCGCGACGTGCACAAAGGCGAGGGACGACGCACACAAAACGAGTGCGATCATACCAGCACTAAAGCACCGGATCCCATCAGAACTCCGAAGTTAAGCGTGCTTGGGCGAGAGTAGTACTAGGATGGGTGACCCCCTGGGAAGTCCTCGTGTTGCACTCCTTTTTGCGCCCCGAGCGGCCAAAAGACTTACTTAAAACTCTCCTTTAAGCTTTTCAATTTTTCCAGCATCATGGCCAACAGTAAATGTGTCATTAACATGTAAATGAAGTCATCATCTAAAAATTTCTTCGTAAACATACAATGATCAGACATGTATGGTTCCAGGATGGGTGACCCCATGGGAAGTCCTCGTGTTGCACTCCTTTTTGCGCCCCGAGCGGCCAAAACCTCTCCCGTCGACCTCCGAGGCGATGGTTTTGGGCCTCGGAATTCGCCGTGACCGCTACGCAGTCAGTCTCGTGGGGATCGGAGAGAGCTTTCCGGAATGGGGCCGCAATAGCGATTCCGAGTTCGTTCGAGAAAGTCCCGATGGTTTCGGCGCGCGCTTGCCGTGTCCGGTACGCGGTCGGCCTCGTGGGCATCGGAGAGATCCGACGATGGCGATTCCGAGATCGTTCGAGAGGTTTCGGGGCGCGCAATGGGCTCCGGTCGTCGATATGCGCCGTCCGCGACGTGCACAAAGGCGAGGGACGACGCACACAAAACGAGTGCGATCATACCAGCACTAAAGCACCGGATCCCATCAGAACTCCGAAGTTAAGCGTGCTTGGGCGAGAGTAGTACTAGGATGGGTGACCCCCTGGGAAGTCCTCGTGTTGCACTCCTTTTTGCGCCCCGAGCGGCCAAAAGACTTACTTAAAACTCTCCTTTAAGCTTTTCAATTTTTCCAGCATCATGGCCAACAGTAAATGTGTCATTAACATGTAAATGAAGTCATCATCTAAAAATTTCTTCGTAAACATACAATGATCAGACATGTATGGTTCCAGGATGGGTGACCCCATGGGAAGTCCTCGTGTTGCACTCCTTTTTGCGCCCCGAGCGGCCAAAACCTCTCCCGTCGACCTCCGAGGCGATGGTTTTGGGCCTCGGAATTTGCCGTGACCGCTACGCAGTCAGTCTCGTGGGGATCGGAGAGAGCTTTCCGGAATGGGGCCGCAATAGCGATTCCGAGTTCGTTCGAGAAAGTCCCGATGGTTTCGGCGCGCGCTTGCCGTGTCCGGTACGCGGTCGGCCTCGTGGGCATCGGAGAGATCCGACGATGGCGATTCCGAGATCGTTCGAGAGGTTTCGGGGCGCGCAATGGGCTCCGGTCGTCGATATGCGCCGTCCGCGACGTGCACAAAGGCGAGGGACGACGCACACAAAATGAGTGCGATCATACCAGCACTAAAGCACCGGATCCCATCAGAACTCCGAAGTTAAGCGTGCTTGGGCGAGAGTAGTACTAGGATGGGTGACCCCCTGGGAAGTCCTCGTGTTGCACTCCTTTTTGCGCCCCGAGCGGCCAAAAGACTTACTTAAAACTCTCCTTTAAGCTTTTCAATTTTTCCAGCATCATGGCCAACAGTAAATGTGTCATTAACATGTAAATGAAGTCATCATCTAAAAATTTCTTCGTAAACATACAATGATCAGACATGTATGGTTCCAGGATGGGTGACCCCATGGGAAGTCCTCGTGTTGCACTCCTTTTTGCGCCCCGAGCGGCCAAAACCTCTCCCGTCGACATCCGAGGCGATGGTTTTGGGCCTCGGAATTCGTCGTGACCGCTACGCAGTCAGTCTCGTGGGGCTCGGAGAGAGCTTTCCGGAATGGGGCCGCAATAGCGATTCCGAGTTCGTTCGAGAAAGTCCCGATGGTTTCGGCGCGCGCTTGCCGTGTCCGGTACGCGGTCGGCCTCATGGGCATCGGAGAGATCCGACGATGGCGATTCCGAGATCGTTCGAGAGGTTTCGGGGCGCGCAATGGGCTCCGGTCGTCGATATGCGCCGTCCGCGACGTGCACAAAGGCGAGGGACGACGCACACAAAACGAGTGCGATCATACCAGCACTAAAGCACCGGATCCCATCAGAACTCCGAAGTTAAGCGTGCTTGGGCGAGAGTAGTACTAGGATGGGTGACCCCCTGGGAAGTCCTTGTGTTGCACTCCTTTTTGCGCCCCGAGCGGCCAAAAGACTTACTTAAAACTCTCCTTTAAGCTTTTCAATTTTTCCAGCATCATGGCCAACAGTAAATGTGTCATTAACATGTAAATGAAGTCATCATCTAAAAATTTCTTCGTAAACATACAATGATCAGACATGTATGGTTCCAGGATGGGTGACCCCATGGGAAGTCCTCGTGTTGCACTCCTTTTTGCGCCCCGAGCGGCCAAAACCTCTCCCGTCGACCTCCGAGGCGATGGTTTTGGGCCTCGGAATTCGCCGTGACCGCTACGCAGTCAGTCTCGTGGGGATCGGAGAGAGCTTTCCGGAATGGGGCCGCAATAGCGATTCCGAGTTCGTTCGAGAAAGTCCCGATGGTTTCGGCGCGCGCTTGCCGTGTCCGGTACGCGGTCGGCCTCGTGGGCATCGGAGAGATCCGACGATGGCGATTCCGAGATCGTTCGAGAGGTTTCGGGGCGCGCAATGGGCTCCGGTCGTCGATATGCGCCGTCCGCGACGTGCACAAAGGCGAGGGACGACGCACACAAAACGAGTGCGATCATACCAGCACTAAAGCACCGGATCCCATCAGAACTCCGAAGTTAAGCGTGCTTGGGCGAGAGTAGTACTAGGATGGGTGACCCCCTGGGAAGTCCTCGTGTTGCACTCCTTTTTGCGCCCCGAGCGGCCAAAAGACTTACTTAAAACTCTCCTTTAAGCTTTTCAATTTTTCCAGCATCATGGCCAACAGTAAATGTGTCATTAACATGTAAATGAAGTCATCATCTAAAAATTTCTTCGTAAACATACAATGATCAGACATGTATGGTTCCAGGATGGGTGACCCCATGGGAAGTCCTCGTGTTGCACTCCTTTTTGCGCCCCGAGCGGCCAAAACCTCTCCCGTCGACCTCCGAGGCGATGGTTTTGGGCCTCGGAATTCGCCGTGACCGCTACGCAGTCAGTCTCGTGGGGCTCGGAGAGAGCTTTCCGGAATGGGGCCGCAATAGCGATTCCGAGTTCGTTCGAGAAAGTCCCGATGGTTTCGGCGCGCGCTTGCCGTGTCCGGTACGCGGTCGGCCTCGTGGGCATCGGAGAGATCCGACGATGGCGATTACGAGATCGTTCGAGAGGTTTCGGGGCGTGCAATGGGCTTCGGTCGTCGATATGCGCCGTCCGCGACGTGCACAAAGGCGAGGGACGACGCACACAAAACGAGTGCGATCATACCAGCACTAAAGCACCGGATCCCATCAGAACTCCGAAGTTAAGCGTGCTTGGGCGAGAGTAGTACTAGGATGGGTGACCCCCTGGGAAGTCCTCGTGTTGCACTCCTTTTTGCGCCCCGAGCGGCCAAAAGACTTACTTAAAACTCTCCTTTAAGCTTTTCAATTTTTCCAGCATCATGACCAACAGTAAATGTGTCATTAACATGTAAATGAAGTCATCATCTAAAAATTTCTTCGTAAACATACAATGATCAGACATGTATGGTTCCAGGATGGGTGACCCCATGGGAAGTCCTCGTGTTGCACTCCTTTTTGCGCCCCGAGCGGCCAAAACCTCTCCCGTCGACCTCCGAGGCGATGGTTTTGGGCCTCGGAATTCGCCGTGACCGCTACGCAGTCAGTCTCGTGGGGCTCGGAGAGAGCTTTCCGGAATGGGGCCGCAATAGCGATTCCGAGTTCGTTCGAGAAAGTCCCGATGGTTTCGGCGCGCGCTTGCCGTGTCCGGTACGCGGTCGGCCTCGTGGGCATCGGAGAGATCCGACGATGGCGATTCCGAGATCGTTCGAGAGGTTTCGGGGCGCGCAATGGGCTCCGGTCGTCGATATGCGCCGTCCGCGACGTGCACAAAGGCGAGGGACGACGCACACAAAACGAGTGCGATCATACCAGCACTAAAGCACCGGATCCCATCAGAACTCCGAAGTTAAGCGTGCTTGGGCGAGAGTAGTACTAGGATGGGTGACCCCCTGGGAAGTCCTCGTGTTGCACTCCTTTTTGCGCCCCGAGCGGCCAAAAGACTTACTTAAAACTCTCCTTTAAGCTTTTCAATTTTTCCAGCATCATGGCCAACAGTAAATGTGTCATTAACATGTAAATGAAGTCATCATCTAAAAATTTCTTCGTAAACATACAATGATCAGACATGTATGGTTCCAGGATGGGTGACCCCATGGGAAGTCCTCGTGTTGCACTCCTTTTTGCGCCCCGAGCGGCCAAAACCTCTCCCGTCGACCTCCGAGGCGATGGTTTTGGGCCTCGGAATTCGCCGTGACCGCTACGCGGTCAGTCTCGTGGGGCTCGGAGAGAGCTTTCCGGAATGGGGCCGCAATAGCGATTCCGAGTTCGTTCGAGAAAGTCCCGATGGTTTCGGCGCGCGCTTGCCGTGTCCGGTACGCGGTCGGCCTCGTGGGCATCGGAGAGATCCGACGATGGCGATTCCGAGATCGTTCGAGAGGTTTCGGGGCGCGCAATGGGCTCCGGTCGTCGTTATGCGCCGTCCGCGACGTGCACAAAGGCGAGGGACGACGCACACAAAACGAGTGCGATCATACCAGCACTAAAGCACCGGATCCCATCAGAACTCCAAAGTTAAGCGTGCTTGGGCGAGAGTAGTACTAGGATGGGTGACCCCTTGGGAAGTCCTCGTGTTGCACTCCTTTTTGCGCCCCGAGCGGCCAAAAGACTTACTTAAAACTCTCCTTTAAGCTTTTCAATTTTTCCAGCATCATGGCCAACAGTAAATGTGTCATTAACATGTAAATGAAGTCATCATCTAAAAATTTCTTCGTAAACATACAATGATCAGACATGTATGGTTCCAGGATGGGTGACCCCATGGGAAGTCCTCGTGTTGCACTCCTTTTTGCGCCCCGAGCGGCCAAAACCTCTCCCGTCGACCTCCGAGGCGATGGTTTTGGGCCTCGGAATTCGCCGTGACCGCTACGCGGTCAGTCTCGTGGGGCTCGGAGAGAGCTTTCTGGAATGGGGCCGCAATAGCGATTCCGAGTTCGTTCGAGAAAGTCCCGATGGTTTCGGCGCGCGCTTGCCGTGTCCGGTACGCGGTCGGCCTCGTGGGCATCGGAGAGATCCGACGATGGCGATTCCGAGATCGTTCGAGAGGTTTCGGGGCGCGCAATGGGCTCCGGTCGTCGATATGCGCCGTCCGCGACGTGCACAAAGGCGAGGGACGACGCACACAAAACGAGTGCGATCATACCAGCACTAAAGCACCGGATCCCATCAGAACTCCGAAGTTAAGCGTGCTTGGGCGAGAGTAGTACTAGGATGGGTGACCCCCTGGGAAGTCCTCGTGTTGCACTCCTTTTTGCGCCCCGAGCGGCCAAAAGACTTACTTAAAACTCTCCTTTAAGCTTTTCAATTTTTCCAGCATCATGGCCAACAGTAAATGTGTCATTAACATGTAAATGAAGTCATCATCTAAAAATTTCTTCGTAAACATACAATGATCAGACATGTATGGTTCCAGGATGGGTGACCCCATGGGAAGTCCTCGTGTTGCACTCCTTTTTGCGCCCCGAGCGGCCAAAACCTCTCCCGTCGACCTCCGAGGCGATGGTTTTGGGCCTCGGAATTCGCCGTGACCGCTACGCTGTCAGTCTCGTGGGGCTCGGAGAGAGCTTTCCGGAATGGGGCCGCAATAGCGATTCCGAGTTCGTTCGAGAAAGTCCCGATGGTTTCGGCGCGCGCTTGCCGTGTCCGGTACGCGGTCGGCCTCGTGGGCATCGGAGAGATCCGACGATGGCGATTCCGAGATCGTTCGAGAGGTTTCGGGGCGCGCAATGGGCTCCGGTCGTCGATATGCGCCGTCCGCGACGTGCACAAAGGCGAGGGACGACGCACACAAAACGAGTGCGATCATACCAGCACTAAAGCACCGGATCCCATCAGAACTCCGAAGTTAAGCGTGCTTGGGCGAGAGTAGTACTAGGATGGGTGACCCCCTGGGAAGTCCTCGTGTTGCACTCCTTTTTGCGCCCCGAGCGGCCAAAAGACTTACTTAAAACTCTCCTTTAAGCTTTTCAATTTTTCCAGCATCATGGCCAACAGTAAATGTGTCATTAACATGTAAATGAAGTCATCATCTAAAAATTTCTTCGTAAACATACAATGATCAGACATGTATGGTTCCAGGATGGGTGACCCCATGGGAAGTCCTCGTGTTGCACTCCTTTTTGCGCCCCGAGCGGCCAAAACCTCTCCCGTCGACCTCCGAGGCGATGGTTTTGGGCCTCGGAATTCGCCGTGACCGCTACGCAGTCAGTCTCGTGGGGCTCGGAGAGAGCTTTCCGGAATGGGGCCGCAATAGCGATTCCGAGTTCGTTCGAGAAAGTCCCGATGGTTTCGGCGCGCGCTTGCCGTGTCCGGTACGCGGTCGGCCTCGTGGGCATCGGAGAGATCCGACGATGGCGATTCCGAGATCGTTCGAGAGGTTTCGGGGCGCGCAATGGGCTCCGGTCGTCGATATGCGCCGTCCGCGACGTGCACAAAGGCGAGGGACGACGCACACAAAACGAGTGCGATCATACCAGCACTAAAGCACCGGATCCCATCAGAACTCCGAAGTTAAGCGTGCTTGGGCGAGAGTAGTACTAGGATGGGTGACCCCCTGGGAAGTCCTCGTGTTGCACTCCTTTTTGCGCCCCGAGCGGCCAAAAGACTTACTTAAAACTCTCCTTTAAGCTTTTCAATTTTTCCAGCATCATGGCCAACAGTAAATGTGTCATTAACATGTAAATGAAGTCATCATCTAAAAATTTCTTCGTAAACATACAATGATCAGACATGTATGGTTCCAGGATGGGTGACCCCATGGGAAGTCCTCGTGTTGCACTCCTTTTTGCGCCCCGAGCGGCCAAAACCTCTCCCGTCGACCTCCGAGGCGATGGTTTTGGGCCTCGGAATTCGCCGTGACCGCTACGCGGTCAGTCTCGTGGGGCTCGGAGAGAGCTTTCCGGAATGGGGCCGCAATAGCGATTCCGAGTTCGTTCGAGAAAGTCCCGATGGTTTCGGCGCGCGCTTGCCGTGTCCGGTACGCGGTCGGCCTCGTGGGCATCGGAGAGATCCGACGATGGCGATTCCGAGATCGTTCGAGAGGTTTCGGGGCGCGCAATGGGCTCCGGTCGTCGATATGCGCCGTCCGCGACGTGCACAAAGGCGAGGGACGACGCACACAAAACGAGTGCGATCATACCAGCACTAAAGCACCGGATCCCATCAGAACTCCGAAGTTAAGCGTGCTTGGGCGAGAGTAGTACTAGGATGGGTGACCCCCTGGGAAGTCCTCGTGTTGCACTCCTTTTTGCGCCCCGAGCGGCCAAAAGACTTACTTAAAACTCTCCTTTAAGCTTTTCAATTTTTCCAGCATCATGGCCAACAGTAAATGTGTCATTAACATGTAAATGAAGTCATCATCTAAAAATTTCTTCGTAAACATACAATGATCAGACATGTATGGTTCCAGGATGGGTGACCCCATGGGAAGTCCTCGTGTTGCACTCCTTTTTACGCCCCGAGCGGCCAAAACCTCTCCCGTCGACCTCCGAGGCGATGGTTTTGGGCCTCGGAATTCGCCGTGACCGCTACGCAGTCAGTCTCGTGGGGCTCGGAGAGAGCTTTCCGGAATGGGGCCGCAATAGCGATTCCGAGTTCGTTCGAGAAAGTCCCGATGGTTTCGGCGCGCGCTTGCCGTGTCCGGTACGCGGTCGGCCTCGTGGGCATCGGAGAGATCCGACGATGGCGATTCCGAGATCGTTCGAGAGGTTTCGGGGCGCGCAATGGGCTCCGGTCGTCGATATGCGCCGTCCGCGACGTGCACAAAGGCGAGGGACGACGCACACAAAACGAGTGCGATCATACCAGCACTAAAGCACCGGATCCCATCAGAACTCCGAAGTTAAGCGTGCTTGGGCGAGAGTAGTACTAGGATGGGTGACCCCCTGGGAAGTCCTCGTGTTGCACGCCTTTTTGCGCCCCGAGCGGCCAAAAGACTTACTTAAAACTCTCCTTTAAGCTTTTCAATTTTTCCAGCATCATGGCCAACAGTAAATGTGTCATTAACATGTAAATGAAGTCATCATCTAAAAATTTCTTCGTAAACATACAATGATCAGACATGTATGGTTCCAGGATGGGTGCCCCATGGGAAGTCCTCGTGTTGCACTCCTTTTTGCGCCCCGAGCGGCCAAAACCTCTCCCGTCGACCTCCGAGGCGATGGTTTTGGGCCTCGGAATTCGCCGTGACCGCTACGCAGTCAGTCTCGTGGGGCTCGGAGAGAGCTTTCCGGAATGGGGCCGCAATAGCGATTCCGAGTTCGTTCGAGAAAGTCCCGATGGTTTCGGCGCGCGCTTGCCGTGTCTGGTACGCGGTCGGCCTCGTGGGCATCGGAGAGATCCGACGATGGCGATTCCGAGATCGTTCGAGAGGTTTCGGGGCGCGCAATGGGCTCCGGTCGTCGATATGCGCCGTCCGCGACGTGCACAAAGGCGAGGGACGACGCACACAAAACGAGTGCGATCATACCAGCACTAAAGCACCGGATCCCATCAGAACTCCGAAGTTAAGCGTGCTTGGGCGAGAGTAGTACTAGGATGGGTGACCCCCTGGGAAGTCCTCGTGTTGCACTCCTTTTTGCGCCCCGAGCGGCCAAAAGACTTACTTAAAACTCTCCTTTAAGCTTTTCAATTTTTCCAGCATCATGGCCAACAGTAAATGTGTCATTAACATGTAAATGAAGTCATCATCTAAAAATTTCTTCGTAAACATACAATGATCAGACATGTATGGTTCCAGGATGGGTGACCCCATGGGAAGTCCTCGTGTTGCACTCCTTTTTGCGCCCCGAGCGGCCAAAACCTCTCCCGTCGACCTCCGAGGCGATGGTTTTGGGCCTCGGAATTCGCCGTGACCGCTACGCAGTCAGTCTCGTGGGGCTCGGAGAGAGCTTTCCGGAATGGGGCCGCAATAGCGATTCCGAGTTCGTTCGAGAAAGTCCCGATGGTTTCGGCGCGCGCTTGCCGTGTCTGGTACGCGGTCGGCCTCGTGGGCATCGGAGAGATCCGACGATGGCGATTCCGAGATCGTTCGAGAGGTTTCGGGGCGCGCAATGGGCTCCGGTCGTCGATATGCGCCGTCCGCGACGTGCACAAAGGCGAGGGACGACGCACACAAAACGAGTGCGATCATACCAGCACTAAAGCACCGGATCCCATCAGAACTCCGAAGTTAAGCGTGCTTGGGCGAGAGTAGTACTAGGATGGGTGACCCCCTGGGAAGTCCTCGTGTTGCACTCCTTTTTGCGCCCCGAGCGGCCAAAAGACTTACTTAAAACTCTCCTTTAAGCTTTTCAATTTTTCCAGCATCATGGCCAACAGTAAATGTGTCATTAACATGTAAATGAAGTCATCATCTAAAAATTTCTTCGTAAACATACAATGATCAGACATGTATGGTTCCAGGATGGGTGACCCCATGGGAAGTCCTCGTGTTGCACTCCTTTTTGCGCCCCGAGCGGCCAAAACCTCTCCCGTCGACCTCCGAGGCGATGGTTTTGGGCCTCGGAATTCGCCGTGACCGCTACGCAGTCAGTCTCGTGGGGCTCGGAGAGAGCTTTCCGGAATGGGGCCGCAATAGCGATTCCGAGTTCGTTCGAGAAAGTCCCGATGGTTTCGGCGCGCGCTTGCCGTGTCCGGTACGCGGTCGGCCTCGTGGGCATCGGAGAGATCCGACGATGGCGATTCCGAGATCGTTCGAGAGGTTTCGGGGCGCGCAATGGGCTCCGGTCGTCGATATGCGCCGTCCGCGACGTGCACAAAGGCGAGGGACGACGCACACAAAACGAGTGCGATCATACCAGCACTAAAGCACCGGATCCCATCAGAACTCCGAAGTTAAGCGTGCTTGGGCGAGAGTAGTACTAGGATGGGTGACCCCCTGGGAAGTCCTCGTGTTGCACTCCTTTTTGCGCCCCGAGCGGCCAAAAGACTTACTTAAAACTCTCCTTTAAGCTTTTCAATTTTTCCAGCATCATGGCCAACAGTAAATGTGTCATTAACATGTAAATGAAGTCATCATCTAAAAATTTCTTCGTAAACATACAATGATCAGACATGTATGGTTCCAGGATGGGTGACCCCATGGGAAGTCCTCGTGTTGCACTCCTTTTTGCGCCCCGAGCGGCCAAAACCTCTCCCGTCGACCTCCGAGGCGATGGTTTTGGGCCTCGGAATTCGCCGTGACCGCTACGCAGTCAGTCTCGTGGGGCTCGGAGAGAGCTTTCCGGAATGGGGCCGCAATAGCGATTCCGAGTTCGTTCGAGAAAGTCCCGATGGTTTCGGCGCGCGCTTGCCGTGTCCGGTACGCGGTCGGCCTCGTGGGCATCGGAGAGATCCGACGATGGCGATTCCGAGATCGTTCGAGAGGTTTCGGGGCGCGCAATGGGCTCCGGTCGTCGATATGCGCCGTCCGCGACGTGCACAAAGGCGAGGGACGACGCACACAAAACGAGTGCGATCATACCAGCACTAAAGCACCGGATCCCATCAGAACTCCGAAGTTAAGCGTGCTTGGGCGAGAGTAGTACTAGGATGGGTGACCCCCTGGGAAGTCCTCGTGTTGCACTCCTTTTTGCGCCCCGAGCGGCCAAAAGACTTACTTAAAACTCTCCTTTAAGCTTTTCAATTTTTCCAGCATCATGGCCAACAGTAAATGTGTCATTAACATGTAAATGAAGTCATCATCTAAAAATTTCTTCGTAAACATACAATGATCAGACATGTATGGTTCCAGGATGGGTGACCCCATGGGAAGTCCTCGTGTTGCACTCCTTTTTGCGCCCCGAGCGGCCAAAACCTCTCCCGTCGACCTCCGAGGCGATGGTTTTGGGCCTCGGAATTCGCCGTGACCGCTACGCAGTCAGTCTCGTGGGGCTCGGAGAGAGCTTTCCGGAATGGGGCCGCAATAGCGATTCCGAGTTCGTTCGAGAAAGTCCCGATGGTTTCGGCGCGCGCTTGCCGTGTCCGGTACGCGGTCGGCCTCGTGGGCATCGGAGAGATCCGACGATGGCGATTCCGAGATCGTTCGAGAGGTTTCGGGGCGCGCAATGGGCTCCGGTCGTCGATATGCGCCGTCCGCGACGTGCACAAAGGCGAGGGACGACGCACACAAAACGAGTGCGATCATACCAGCACTAAAGCACCGGATCCCATCAGAACTCCGAAGTTAAGCGTGCTTGGGCGAGAGTAGTACTAGGATGGGTGACCCCCTGGGAAGTCCTCGTGTTGCACTCCTTTTTGCGCCCCGAGCGGCCAAAAGACTTACTTAAAACTCTCCTTTAAGCTTTTCAATTTTTCCAGCATCATGGCCAACAGTAAATGTGTCATTAACATGTAAATGAAGTCATCATCTAAAAATTTCTTCGTAAACATACAATGATCAGACATGTATGGTTCCAGGATGGGTGACCCCATGGGAAGTCCTCGTGTTGCACTCCTTTTTGCGCCCCGAGCGGCCAAAACCTCTCCCGTCGACCTCCGAGGCGATGGTTTTGGGCCTCGGAATTCGCCGTGACCGCTACGCAGTCAGTCTCGTGGGGCTCGGAGAGAGCTTTCCGGAATGGGGCCGCAATAGCGATTCCGAGTTCGTTCGAGAAAGTCCCGATGGTTTCGGCGCGCGCTTGCCGTGTCCGGTACGCGGTCGGCCTCGTGGGCATCGGAGAGATCCGACGATGGCGATTCCGAGATCGTTCGAGAGGTTTCGGGGCGCGCAATGGGCTCCGGTCGTCGATATGCGCCGTCCGCGACGTGCACAAAGGCGAGGGACGACGCACACAAAACGAGTGCGATCATACCAGCACTAAAGCACCGGATCCCATCAGAACTCCGAAGTTAAGCGTGCTTGGGCGAGAGTAGTACTAGGATGGGTGACCCCCTGGGAAGTCCTCGTGTTGCACTCCTTTTTGCGCCCCGAGCGGCCAAAAGACTTACTTAAAACTCTCCTTTAAGCTTTTCAATTTTTCCAGCATCATGGCCAACAGTAAATGTGTCATTAACATGTAAATGAAGTCATCATCTAAAAATTTCTTCGTAAACATACAATGATCAGACATGTATGGTTCCAGGATGGGTGACCCCATGGGAAGTCCTCGTGTTGCACTCCTTTTTGCGCCCCGAGCGGCCAAAACCTCTCCCGTCGACCTCCGAGGCGATGGTTTTGGGCCTCGGAATTCGCCGTGACCGCTACGCAGTCAGTCTCGTGGGGCTCGGAGAGAGCTTTCCGGAATGGGGCCGCAATAGCGATTCCGAGTTCGTTCGAGAAAGTCCCGATGGTTTCGGCGCGCGCTTGCCGTGTCCGGTACGCGGTCGGCCTCGTGGGCATCGGAGAGATCCGACGATGGCGATTCCGAGATCGTTCGAGAGGTTTCGGGGCGCGCAATGGGCTCCGGTCGTCGATATGCGCCGTCCGCGACGTGCACAAAGGCGAGGGACGACGCACACAAAACGAGTGCGATCATACCAGCACTAAAGCACCGGATCCCATCAGAACTCCGAAGTTAAGCGTGCTTGGGCGAGAGTAGTACTAGGATGGGTGACCCCCTGGGAAGTCCTCGTGTTGCACTCCTTTTTGCGCCCCGAGCGGCCAAAAGACTTACTTAAAACTCTCCTTTAAGCTTTTCAATTTTTCCAGCATCATGGCCAACAGTAAATGTGTCATTAACATGTAAATGAAGTCATCATCTAAAAATTTCTTCGTAAACATACAATGATCAGACATGTATGGTTCCAGGATGGGTGACCCCATGGGAAGTCCTCGTGTTGCACTCCTTTTTGCGCCCCGAGCGGCCAAAACCTCTCCCGTCGACCTCCGAGGCGATGGTTTTGGGCCTCGGAATTCGCCGTGACCGCTACGCAGTCAGTCTCGTGGGGCTCGGAGAGAGCTTTCCGGAATGGGGCCGCAATAGCGATTCCGAGTTCGTTCGAGAAAGTCCCGATGGTTTCGGCGCGCGCTTGCCGTGTCCGGTACGCGGTCGGCCTCGTGGGCATCGGAGAGATCCGACGATGGCGATTCCGAGATCGTTCGAGAGGTTTCGGGGCGCGCAATGGGCTCCGGTCGTCGATATGCGCCGTCCGCGACGTGCACAAAGGCGAGGGACGACGCACACAAAACGAGTGCGATCATACCAGCACTAAAGCACCGGATCCCATCAGAACTCCGAAGTTAAGCGTGCTTGGGCGAGAGTAGTACTAGGATGGGTGACCCCCTGGGAAGTCCTCGTGTTGCACTCCTTTTTGCGCCCCGAGCGGCCAAAAGACTTACTTAAAACTCTCCTTTAAGCTTTTCAATTTTTCCAGCATCATGGCCAACAGTAAATGTGTCATTAACATGTAAATGAAGTCATCATCTAAAAATTTCTTCGTAAACATACAATGATCAGACATGTATGGTTCCAGGATGGGTGACCCCATGGGAAGTCCTCGTGTTGCACTCCTTTTTGCGCCCCGAGCGGCCAAAACCTCTCCCGTCGACCTCCGAGGCGATGGTTTTGGGCCTCGGAATTCGCCGTGACCGCTACGCAGTCAGTCTCGTGGGGCTCGGAGAGAGCTTTCCGGAATGGGGCCGCAATAGCGATTCCGAGTTCGTTCGAGAAAGTCCCGATGGTTTCGGCGCGCGCTTGCCGTGTCCGGTACGCGGTCGGCCTCGTGGGCATCGGAGAGATCCGACGATGGCGATTCCGAGATCGTTCGAGAGGTTTCGGGGCGCGCAATGGGCTCCGGTCGTCGATATGCGCCGTCCGCGACGTGCACAAAGGCGAGGGACGACGCACACAAAACGAGTGCGATCATACCAGCACTAAAGCACCGGATCCCATCAGAACTCCGAAGTTAAGCGTGCTTGGGCGAGAGTAGTACTAGGATGGGTGACCCCCTGGGAAGTCCTCGTGTTGCACTCCTTTTTGCGCCCCGAGCGGCCAAAAGACTTACTTAAAACTCTCCTTTAAGCTTTTCAATTTTTCCAGCATCATGGCCAACAGTAAATGTGTCATTAACATGTAAATGAAGTCATCATCTAAAAATTTCTTCGTAAACATACAATGATCAGACATGTATGGTTCCAGGATGGGTGACCCCATGGGAAGTCCTCGTGTTGCACTCCTTTTTGCGCCCCGAGCGGCCAAAACCTCTCCCGTCGACCTCCGAGGCGATGGTTTTGGGCCTCGGAATTCGCCGTGACCGCTACGCAGTCAGTCTCGTGGGGCTCGGAGAGAGCTTTCCGGAATGGGGCCGCAATAGCGATTCCGAGTTCGTTCGAGAAAGTCCCGATGGTTTCGGCGCGCGCTTGCCGTGTCCGGTACGCGGTCGGCCTCGTGGGCATCGGAGAGATCCGACGATGGCGATTCCGAGATCGTTCGAGAGGTTTCGGGGCGCGCAATGGGCTCCGGTCGTCGATATGCGCCGTCCGCGACGTGCACAAAGGCGAGGGACGACGCACACAAAACGAGTGCGATCATACCAGCACTAAAGCACCGGATCCCATCAGAACTCCGAAGTTAAGCGTGCTTGGGCGAGAGTAGTACTAGGATGGGTGACCCCCTGGGAAGTCCTCGTGTTGCACTCCTTTTTGCGCCCCGAGCGGCCAAAAGACTTACTTAAAACTCTCCTTTAAGCTTTTCAATTTTTCCAGCATCATGGCCAACAGTAAATGTGTCATTAACATGTAAATGAAGTCATCATCTAAAAATTTCTTCGTAAACATACAATGATCAGACATGTATGGTTCCAGGATGGGTGACCCCATGGGAAGTCCTCGTGTTGCACTCCTTTTTGCGCCCCGAGCGGCCAAAACCTCTCCCGTCGACCTCCGAGGCGATGGTTTTGGGCCTCGGAATTCGCCGTGACCGCTACGCAGTCAGTCTCGTGGGGCTCGGAGAGAGCTTTCCGGAATGGGGCCGCAATAGCGATTCCGAGTTCGTTCGAGAAAGTCCCGATGGTTTCGGCGCGCGCTTGCCGTGTCCGGTACGCGGTCGGCCTCGTGGGCATCGGAGAGATCCGACGATGGCGATTCCGAGATCGTTCGAGAGGTTTCGGGGCGCGCAATGGGCTCCGGTCGTCGATATGCGCCGTCCGCGACGTGCACAAAGGCGAGGGACGACGCACACAAAACGAGTGCGATCATACCAGCACTAAAGCACCGGATCCCATCAGAACTCCGAAGTTAAGCGTGCTTGGGCGAGAGTAGTACTAGGATGGGTGACCCCCTGGGAAGTCCTCGTGTTGCACTCCTTTTTGCGCCCCGAGCGGCCAAAAGACTTACTTAAAACTCTCCTTTAAGCTTTTCAATTTTTCCAGCATCATGGCCAACAGTAAATGTGTCATTAACATGTAAATGAAGTCATCATCTAAAAATTTCTTCGTAAACATACAATGATCAGACATGTATGGTTCCAGGATGGGTGACCCCATGGGAAGTCCTCGTGTTGCACTCCTTTTTGCGCCCCGAGCGGCCAAAACCTCTCCCGTCGACCTCCGAGGCGATGGTTTTGGGCCTCGGAATTCGCCGTGACCGCTACGCAGTCAGTCTCGTGGGGCTCGGAGAGAGCTTTCCGGAATGGGGCCGCAATAGCGATTCCGAGTTCGTTCGAGAAAGTCCCGATGGTTTCGGCGCGCGCTTGCCGTGTCCGGTACGCGGTCGGCCTCGTGGGCATCGGAGAGATCCGACGATGGCGATTCCGAGATCGTTCGAGAGGTTTCGGGGCGCGCAATGGGCTCCGGTCGTCGATATGCGCCGTCCGCGACGTGCACAAAGGCGAGGGACGACGCACACAAAACGAGTGCGATCATACCAGCACTAAAGCACCGGATCCCATCAGAACTCCGAAGTTAAGCGTGCTTGGGCGAGAGTAGTACTAGGATGGGTGACCCCCTGGGAAGTCCTCGTGTTGCACTCCTTTTTGCGCCCCGAGCGGCCAAAAGACTTACTTAAAACTCTCCTTTAAGCTTTTCAATTTTTCCAGCATCATGGCCAACAGTAAATGTGTCATTAACATGTAAATGAAGTCATCATCTAAAAATTTCTTCGTAAACATACAATGATCAGACATGTATGGTTCCAGGATGGGTGACCCCATGGGAAGTCCTCGTGTTGCACTCCTTTTTGCGCCCCGAGCGGCCAAAACCTCTCCCGTCGACCTCCGAGGCGATGGTTTTGGGCCTCGGAATTCGCCGTGACCGCTACGCAGTCAGTCTCGTGGGGCTCGGAGAGAGCTTTCCGGAATGGGGCCGCAATAGCGATTCCGAGTTCGTTCGAGAAAGTCCCGATGGTTTCGGCGCGCGCTTGCCGTGTCCGGTACGCGGTCGGCCTCGTGGGCATCGGAGAGATCCGACGATGGCGATTCCGAGATCGTTCGAGAGGTTTCGGGGCGCGCAATGGGCTCCGGTCGTCGATATGCGCCGTCCGCGACGTGCACAAAGGCGAGGGACGACGCACACAAAACGAGTGCGATCATACCAGCACTAAAGCACCGGATCCCATCAGAACTCCGAAGTTAAGCGTGCTTGGGCGAGAGTAGTACTAGGATGGGTGACCCCCTGGGAAGTCCTCGTGTTGCACTCCTTTTTGCGCCCCGAGCGGCCAAAAGACTTACTTAAAACTCTCCTTTAAGCTTTTCAATTTTTCCAGCATCATGGCCAACAGTAAATGTGTCATTAACATGTAAATGAAGTCATCATCTAAAAATTTCTTCGTAAACATACAATGATCAGACATGTATGGTTCCAGGATGGGTGACCCCATGGGAAGTCCTCGTGTTGCACTCCTTTTTGCGCCCCGAGCGGCCAAAACCTCTCCCGTCGACCTCCGAGGCGATGGTTTTGGGCCTCGGAATTCGCCGTGACCGCTACGCAGTCAGTCTCGTGGGGCTCGGAGAGAGCTTTCCGGAATGGGGCCGCAATAGCGATTCCGAGTTCGTTCGAGAAAGTCCCGATGGTTTCGGCGCGCGCTTGCCGTGTCCGGTACGCGGTCGGCCTCGTGGGCATCGGAGAGATCCGACGATGGCGATTCCGAGATCGTTCGAGAGGTTTCGGGGCGCGCAATGGGCTCCGGTCGTCGATATGCGCCGTCCGCGACGTGCACAAAGGCGAGGGACGACGCACACAAAACGAGTGCGATCATACCAGCACTAAAGCACCGGATCCCATCAGAACTCCGAAGTTAAGCGTGCTTGGGCGAGAGTAGTACTAGGATGGGTGACCCCCTGGGAAGTCCTCGTGTTGCACTCCTTTTTGCGCCCCGAGCGGCCAAAAGACTTACTTAAAACTCTCCTTTAAGCTTTTCAATTTTTCCAGCATCATGGCCAACAGTAAATGTGTCATTAACATGTAAATGAAGTCATCATCTAAAAATTTCTTCGTAAACATACAATGATCAGACATGTATGGTTCCAGGATGGGTGACCCCATGGGAAGTCCTCGTGTTGCACTCCTTTTTGCGCCCCGAGCGGCCAAAACCTCTCCCGTCGACCTCCGAGGCGATGGTTTTGGGCCTCGGAATTCGCCGTGACCGCTACGCAGTCAGTCTCGTGGGGCTCGGAGAGAGCTTTCCGGAATGGGGCCGCAATAGCGATTCCGAGTTCGTTCGAGAAAGTCCCGATGGTTTCGGCGCGCGCTTGCCGTGTCCGGTACGCGGTCGGCCTCGTGGGCATCGGAGAGATCCGACGATGGCGATTCCGAGATCGTTCGAGAGGTTTCGGGGCGCGCAATGGGCTCCGGTCGTCGATATGCGCCGTCCGCGACGTGCACAAAGGCGAGGGACGACGCACACAAAACGAGTGCGATCATACCAGCACTAAAGCACCGGATCCCATCAGAACTCCGAAGTTAAGCGTGCTTGGGCGAGAGTAGTACTAGGATGGGTGACCCCCTGGGAAGTCCTCGTGTTGCACTCCTTTTTGCGCCCCGAGCGGCCAAAAGACTTACTTAAAACTCTCCTTTAAGCTTTTCAATTTTTCCAGCATCATGGCCAACAGTAAATGTGTCATTAACATGTAAATGAAGTCATCATCTAAAAATTTCTTCGTAAACATACAATGATCAGACATGTATGGTTCCAGGATGGGTGACCCCATGGGAAGTCCTCGTGTTGCACTCCTTTTTGCGCCCCGAGCGGCCAAAACCTCTCCCGTCGACCTCCGAGGCGATGGTTTTGGGCCTCGGAATTCGCCGTGACCGCTACGCAGTCAGTCTCGTGGGGCTCGGAGAGAGCTTTCCGGAATGGGGCCGCAATAGCGATTCCGAGTTCGTTCGAGAAAGTCCCGATGGTTTCGGCGCGCGCTTGCCGTGTCCGGTACGCGGTCGGCCTCGTGGGCATCGGAGAGATCCGACGATGGCGATTCCGAGATCGTTCGAGAGGTTTCGGGGCGCGCAATGGGCTCCGGTCGTCGATATGCGCCGTCCGCGACGTGCACAAAGGCGAGGGACGACGCACACAAAACGAGTGCGATCATACCAGCACTAAAGCACCGGATCCCATCAGAACTCCGAAGTTAAGCGTGCTTGGGCGAGAGTAGTACTAGGATGGGTGACCCCCTGGGAAGTCCTCGTGTTGCACTCCTTTTTGCGCCCCGAGCGGCCAAAAGACTTACTTAAAACTCTCCTTTAAGCTTTTCAATTTTTCCAGCATCATGGCCAACAGTAAATGTGTCATTAACATGTAAATGAAGTCATCATCTAAAAATTTCTTCGTAAACATACAATGATCAGACATGTATGGTTCCAGGATGGGTGACCCCATGGGAAGTCCTCGTGTTGCACTCCTTTTTGCGCCCCGAGCGGCCAAAACCTCTCCCGTCGACCTCCGAGGCGATGGTTTTGGGCCTCGGAATTCGCCGTGACCGCTACGCAGTCAGTCTCGTGGGGCTCGGAGAGAGCTTTCCGGAATGGGGCCGCAATAGCGATTCCGAGTTCGTTCGAGAAAGTCCCGATGGTTTCGGCGCGCGCTTGCCGTGTCCGGTACGCGGTCGGCCTCGTGGGCATCGGAGAGATCCGACGATGGCGATTCCGAGATCGTTCGAGAGGTTTCGGGGCGCGCAATGGGCTCCGGTCGTCGATATGCGCCGTCCGCGACGTGCACAAAGGCGAGGGACGACGCACACAAAACGAGTGCGATCATACCAGCACTAAAGCACCGGATCCCATCAGAACTCCGAAGTTAAGCGTGCTTGGGCGAGAGTAGTACTAGGATGGGTGACCCCCTGGGAAGTCCTCGTGTTGCACTCCTTTTTGCGCCCCGAGCGGCCAAAAGACTTACTTAAAACTCTCCTTTAAGCTTTTCAATTTTTCCAGCATCATGGCCAACAGTAAATGTGTCATTAACATGTAAATGAAGTCATCATCTAAAAATTTCTTCGTAAACATACAATGATCAGACATGTATGGTTCCAGGATGGGTGACCCCATGGGAAGTCCTCGTGTTGCACTCCTTTTTGCGCCCCGAGCGGCCAAAACCTCTCCCGTCGACCTCCGAGGCGATGGTTTTGGGCCTCGGAATTCGCCGTGACCGCTACGCAGTCAGTCTCGTGGGGCTCGGAGAGAGCTTTCCGGAATGGGGCCGCAATAGCGATTCCGAGTTCGTTCGAGAAAGTCCCGATGGTTTCGGCGCGCGCTTGCCGTGTCCGGTACGCGGTCGGCCTCGTGGGCATCGGAGAGATCCGACGATGGCGATTCCGAGATCGTTCGAGAGGTTTCGGGGCGCGCAATGGGCTCCGGTCGTCGATATGCGCCATCCGCGACGTGCACAAAGGCGAGGGACGACGCACACAAAACGAGTGCGATCATACCAGCACTAAAGCACCGGATCCCATCAGAACTCCGAAGTTAAGCGTGCTTGGGCGAGAGTAGTACTAGGATGGGTGACCCCCTGGGAAGTCCTCGTGTTGCACTCCTTTTTGCGCCCCGAGCGGCCAAAAGACTTACTTAAAACTCTCCTTTAAGCTTTTCAATTTTTCCAGCATCATGGCCAACAGTAAATGTGTCATTAACATGTAAATGAAGTCATCATCTAAAAATTTCTTCGTAAACATACAATGATCAGACATGTATGGTTCCAGGATGGGTGACCCCATGGGAAGTCCTCGTGTTGCACTCCTTTTTGCGCCCCGAGCGGCCAAAACCTCTCCCGTCGACCTCCGAGGCGATGGTTTTGGGCCTCGGAATTCGCCGTGACCGCTACGCAGTCAGTCTCGTGGGGCTCGGAGAGAGCTTTCCGGAATGGGGCCGCAATAGCGATTCCGAGTTCGTTCGAGAAAGTCCCGATGGTTTCGGCGCGCGCTTGCCGTGTCCGGTACGCGGTCGGCCTCGTGGGCATCGGAGAGATCCGACGATGGCGATTCCGAGATCGTTCGAGAGGTTTCGGGGCGCGCAATGGGCTCCGGTCGTCGATATGCGCCGTCCGCGACGTGCACAAAGGCGAGGGACGACGCACACAAAACGAGTGCGATCATACCAGCACTAAAGCACCGGATCCCATCAGAACTCCGAAGTTAAGCGTGCTTGGGCGAGAGTAGTACTAGGATGGGTGACCCCCTGGGAAGTCCTCGTGTTGCACTCCTTTTTGCGCCCCGAGCGGCCAAAAGACTTACTTAAAACTCTCCTTTAAGCTTTTCAATTTTTCCAGCATCATGGCCAACAGTAAATGTGTCATTAACATGTAAATGAAGTCATCATCTAAAAATTTCTTCGTAAACATACAATGATCAGACATGTATGGTTCCAGGATGGGTGACCCCATGGGAAGTCCTCGTGTTGCACTCCTTTTTGCGCCCCGAGCGGCCAAAACCTCTCCCGTCGACCTCCGAGGCGATGGTTTTGGGCCTCGGAATTCGCCGTGACCGCTACGCAGTCAGTCTCGTGGGGCTCGGAGAGAGCTTTCCGGAATGGGGCCGCAATAGCGATTCCGAGTTCGTTCGAGAAAGTCCCGATGGTTTCGGCGCGCGCTTGCCGTGTCCGGTACGCGGTCGGCCTCGTGGGCATCGGAGAGATCCGACGATGGCGATTCCGAGATCGTTCGAGAGGTTTCGGGGCGCGCAATGGGCTCCGGTCGTCGATATGCGCCGTCCGCGACGTGCACAAAGGCGAGGGACGACGCACACAAAACGAGTGCGATCATACCAGCACTAAAGCACCGGATCCCATCAGAACTCCGAAGTTAAGCGTGCTTGGGCGAGAGTAGTACTAGGATGGGTGACCCCCTGGGAAGTCCTCGTGTTGCACTCCTTTTTGCGCCCCGAGCGGCCAAAAGACTTACTTAAAACTCTCCTTTAAGCTTTTCAATTTTTCCAGCATCATGGCCAACAGTAAATGTGTCATTAACATGTAAATGAAGTCATCATCTAAAAATTTCTTCGTAAACATACAATGATCAGACATGTATGGTTCCAGGATGGGTGACCCCATGGGAAGTCCTCGTGTTGCACTCCTTTTTGCGCCCCGAGCGGCCAAAACCTCTCCCGTCGACCTCCGAGGCGATGGTTTTGGGCCTCGGAATTCGCCGTGACCGCTACGCAGTCAGTCTCGTGGGGCTCGGAGAGAGCTTTCCGGAATGGGGCCGCAATAGCGATTCCGAGTTCGTTCGAGAAAGTCCCGATGGTTTCGGCGCGCGCTTGCCGTGTCCGGTACGCGGTCGGCCTCGTGGGCATCGGAGAGATCCGACGATGGCGATTCCGAGATCGTTCGAGAGGTTTCGGGGCGCGCAATGGGCTCCGGTCGTCGATATGCGCCGTCCGCGACGTGCACAAAGGCGAGGGACGACGCACACAAAACGAGTGCGATCATACCAGCACTAAAGCACCGGATCCCATCAGAACTCCGAAGTTAAGCGTGCTTGGGCGAGAGTAGTACTAGGATGGGTGACCCCCTGGGAAGTCCTCGTGTTGCACTCCTTTTTGCGCCCCGAGCGGCCAAAAGACTTACTTAAAACTCTCCTTTAAGCTTTTCAATTTTTCCAGCATCATGGCCAACAGTAAATGTGTCATTAACATGTAAATGAAGTCATCATCTAAAAATTTCTTCGTAAACATACAATGATCAGACATGTATGGTTCCAGGATGGGTGACCCCATGGGAAGTCCTCGTGTTGCACTCCTTTTTGCGCCCCGAGCGGCCAAAACCTCTCCCGTCGACCTCCGAGGCGATGGTTTTGGGCCTCGGAATTCGCCGTGACCGCTACGCAGTCAGTCTCGTGGGGCTCGGAGAGAGCTTTCCGGAATGGGGCCGCAATAGCGATTCCGAGTTCGTTCGAGAAAGTCCCGATGGTTTCGGCGCGCGCTTGCCGTGTCCGGTACGCGGTCGGCCTCGTGGGCATCGGAGAGATCCGACGATGGCGATTCCGAGATCGTTCGAGAGGTTTCGGGGCGCGCAATGGGCTCCGGTCGTCGATATGCGCCGTCCGCGACGTGCACAAAGGCGAGGGACGACGCACACAAAACGAGTGCGATCATACCAGCACTAAAGCACCGGATCCCATCAGAACTCCGAAGTTAAGCGTGCTTGGGCGAGAGTAGTACTAGGATGGGTGACCCCATGGGAAGTCCTCGTGTTGCACTCCTTTTTGCGCCCCGAGCGGCCAAAAGACTTACTTAAAACTCTCCTTTAAGCTTTTCAATTTTTCCAGCATCATGGCCAACAGTAAATGTGTCATTAACATGTAAATGAAGTCATCATCTAAAAATTTCTTCGTAAACATACAATGATCAGACATGTATGGTTCCAGGATGGGTGACCCCATGGGAAGTCCTCGTGTTGCACTCCTTTTTGCGCCCCGAGCGGCCAAAACCTCTCCCGTCGACCTCCGAGGCGATGGTTTTGGGCCTCGGAATTCGCCGTGACCGCTACGCAGTCAGTCTCGTGGGGCTCGGAGAGAGCTTTCCGGAATGGGGCCGCAATAGCGATTCCGAGTTCGTTCGAGAAAGTCCCGATGGTTTCGGCGCGCGCTTGCCGTGTCCGGTACGCGGTCGGCCTCGTGGGCATCGGAGAGATCCGACGATGGCGATTCCGAGATCGTTCGAGAGGTTTCGGGGCGCGCAATGGGCTCCGGTCGTCGATATGCGCCGTCCGCGACGTGCACAAAGGCGAGGGACGACGCACACAAAACGAGTGCGATCATACCAGCACTAAAGCACCGGATCCCATCAGAACTCCGAAGTTAAGCGTGCTTGGGCGAGAGTAGTACTAGGATGGGTGACCCCATGGGAAGTCCTCGTGTTGCACTCCTTTTTGCGCCCCGAGCGGCCAAAACCTCTCCCGTCGACCTCCGAGGCGATGGTTTTGGGCCTCGGAATTCGCCGTGACCGCTACGCAGTCAGTCTCGTGGGGGTCGGAGAGAGCTTTCCGGAATGGGGCCGCAATAGCGATTCCGAGTTCGTTCGAGAAAGTCCCGATGGTTTCGGCGCGCGCTTGCCGTGTCCGGTACGCGGTCGGCCTCGTGGGCATCGGAGAGATCCGATGACGGCGATTCCGAGATCGTTCGAGAGGTTTCGGGGCGCGCAATGGGCTCCGGTCGTCGATATGCGCCGTCCGCGACGTGCACAAAGGCGAGGGACGACGCACACAAAACGAGTGCGATCATACCAGCACTAAAGCACCGGATCCCATCAGAACTCCGAAGTTAAGCGTGCTTGGGCGAGAGTAGTACTAGGATGGGTGACCCCCTGGGAAGTCCTCGTGTTGCACTCCTTTTTGCGCCCCGAGCGGCCAAAAGACTTACTTAAAACTCTCCTTTAAGCTTTTCAATTTTTCCAGCATCATGGCCAACAGTAAATGTGTCATTAACATGTAAATGAAGTCATCATCTAAAAATTTCTTCGTAAACATACAATGATCAGACATGTATGGTTCCAGGATGGGTGACCCCATGGGAAGTCCTCGTGTTGCACTCCTTTTTGCGCCTCGAGCGGCCAAAACCTCTCCCGTCGACCTCCGAGGCGATGGTTTTGGGCCTCGGAATTCGCCGTGACCGCTACGCAGTCAGTCTCGTGGGGCTCGGAGAGAGCTTTCCGGAATGGGGCCGCAATAGCGATTCCGAGTTCGTTCGAGAAAGTCCCGATGGTTTCGGCGCGCGCTTGCCGTGTCCGGTACGCGGTCGGCCTCGTGGGCATCGGAGAGATCCGACGATGGCGATTCCGAGATCGTTCGAGAGGTTTCGGGGCGCGCAATGGGCTCCGGTCGTCGATATGCGCCGTCCGCGACGTGCACAAAGGCGAGGGACGACGCACACAAAACGAGTGCGATCATACCAGCACTAAAGCACCGGATCCCATCAGAACTCTGAAGTTAAGCGTGCTTGGGCGAGAGTAGTACTAGGATGGGTGACCCCCTGGGAAGTCCTCGTGTTGCACTCCTTTTTGCGCCCCGAGCGGCCAAAAGACTTACTTAAAACTCTCCTTTAAGCTTTTCAATTTTTCCAGCATCATGGCCAACAGTAAATGTGTCATTAACATGTAAATGAAGTCATCATCTAAAAATTTCTTCGTAAACATACAATGATCAGACATGTATGGTTCCAGGATGGGTGACCCCATGGGAAGTCCTCGTGTTGCACTCCTTTTTGCGCCCCGAGCGGCCAAAACCTCTCCCGTCGACCTCCGAGGCGATGGTTTTGGGCCTCGGAATTCGCCGTGACCGCTACGCAGTCAGTCTCGTGGGGGTCGGAGAGAGCTTTCCGGAATGGGGCCGCAATAGCGATTCCGAGTTCGTTCGAGAAAGTCCCGATGGTTTCGGCGCGCGCTTGCCGTGTCCGGTACGCGGTCGGCCTCGTGGGCATCGGAGAGATCCGATGACGGCGATTCCGAGATCGTTCGAGAGGTTTCGGGGCGCGCAATGGGCTCCGGTCGTCGATATGCGCCGTCCGCGACGTGCACAAAGGCGAGGGACGACGCACACAAAACGAGTGCGATCATACCAGCACTAAAGCACCGGATCCCATCAGAACTCCGAAGTTAAGCGTGCTTGGGCGAGAGTAGTACTAGGATGGGTGACCCCCTGGGAAGTCCTCGTGTTGCACTCCTTTTTGCGCCCCGAGCGGCCAAAAGACTTACTTAAAACTCTCCTTTAAGCTTTTCAATTTTTCCAGCATCATGGCCAACAGTAAATGTGTCATTAACATGTAAATGAAGTCATCATCTAAAAATTTCTTCGTAAACATACAATGATCAGACATGTATGGTTCCAGGATGGGTGACCCCATGGGAAGTCCTCGTGTTGCACTCCTTTTTGCGCCCCGAGCGGCCAAAACCTCTCCCGTCGACCTCCGAGGCGATGGTTTTGGGCCTCGGAATTCGCCGTGACCGCTACGCAGTCAGTCTCGTGGGGCTCGGAGAGAGCTTTCCGGAATGGGGCCGCAATAGCGATTCCGAGTTCGTTCGAGAAAGTCCCGATGGTTTCGGCGCGCGCTTGCCGTGTCCGGTACGCGGTCGGCCTCGTGGGCATCGGAGAGATCCGACGATGGCGATTCCGAGATCGTTCGAGAGGTTTCGGGGCGCGCAATGGGCTCCGGTCGTCGATATGCGCCGTCCGCGACGTGCACAAAGGCGAGGGACGACGCACACAAAACGAGTGCGATCATACCAGCACTAAAGCACCGGATCCCATCAGAACTCCGAAGTTAAGCGTGCTTGGGCGAGAGTAGTACTAGGATGGGTGACCCCCTGGGAAGTCCTCGTGTTGCACTCCTTTTTGCGCCCCGAGCGGCCAAAAGACTTACTTAAAACTCTCCTTTAAGCTTTTCAATTTTTCCAGCATCATGGCCAACAGTAAATGTGTCATTAACATGTAAATGAAGTCATCATCTAAAAATTTCTTCGTAAACATACAATGATCAGACATGTATGGTTCCAGGATGGGTGACCCCATGGGAAGTCCTCGTGTTGCACTCCTTTTTGCGCCCCGAGCGGCCAAAACCTCTCCCGTCGACCTCCGAGGCGATGGTTTTGGGCCTCGGAATTCGCCGTGACCGCTACGCAGTCAGTCTCGTGGGGCTCGGAGAGAGCTTTCCGGAATGGGGCCGCAATAGCGATTCCGAGTTCGTTCGAGAAAGTCCCGATGGTTTCGGCGCGCGCTTGCCGTGTCCGGTACGCGGTCGGCCTCGTGGGCATCGGAGAGATCCGACGATGGCGATTCCGAGATCGTTCGAGAGGTTTCGGGGCGCGCAATGGGCTCCGGTCGTCGATATGCGCCGTCCGCGACGTGCACAAAGGCGAGGGACGACGCACACAAAACGAGTGCGATCATACCAGCACTAAAGCACCGGATCCCATCAGAACTCCGAAGTTAAGCGTGCTTGGGCGAGAGTAGTACTAGGATGGGTGACCCCATGGGAAGTCCTCGTGTTGCACTCCTTTTTGCGCCCCGAGCGGCCAAAAGACTTACTTAAAACTCTCCTTTAAGCTTTTCAATTTTTCCAGCATCATGGCCAACAGTAAATGTGTCATTAACATGTAAATGAAGTCATCATCTAAAAATTTCTTCGTAAACATACAATGATCAGACATGTATGGTTCCAGGATGGGTGACCCCATGGGAAGTCCTCGTGTTGCACTCCTTTTTGCGCCCCGAGCGGCCAAAACCTCTCCCGTCGACCTCCGAGGCGATGGTTTTGGGCCTCGGAATTCGCCGTGACCGCTACGCAGTCAGTCTCGTGGGGCTCGGAGAGAGCTTTCCGGAATGGGGCCGCAATAGCGATTCCGAGTTCGTTCGAGAAAGTCCCGATGGTTTCGGCGCGCGCTTGCCGTGTCCGGTACGCGGTCGGCCTCGTGGGCATCGGAGAGATCCGACGATGGCGATTCCGAGATCGTTCGAGAGGTTTCGGGGCGCGCAATGGGCTCCGGTCGTCGATATGCGCCGTCCGCGACGTGCACAAAGGCGAGGGACGACGCACACAAAACGAGTGCGATCATACCAGCACTAAAGCACCGGATCCCATCAGAACTCCGAAGTTAAGCGTGCTTGGGCGAGAGTAGTACTAGGATGGGTGACCCCCTGGGAAGTCCTCGTGTTGCACTCCTTTTTGCGCCCCGAGCGGCCAAAAGACTTACTTAAAACTCTCCTTTAAGCTTTTCAATTTTTCCAGCATCATGGCCAACAGTAAATGTGTCATTAACATGTAAATGAAGTCATCATCTAAAAATTTCTTCGTAAACATACAATGATCAGACATGTATGGTTCCAGGATGGGTGACCCCATGGGAAGTCCTCGTGTTGCACTCCTTTTTGCGCCCCGAGCGGCCAAAACCTCTCCCGTCGACCTCCGAGGCGATGGTTTTGGGCCTCGGAATTCGCCGTGACCGCTACGCAGTCAGTCTCGTGGGGCTCGGAGAGAGCTTTCCGGAATGGGGCCGCAATAGCGATTCCGAGTTCGTTCGAGAAAGTCCCGATGGTTTCGGCGCGCGCTTGCCGTGTCCGGTACGCGGTCGGCCTCGTGGGCATCGGAGAGATCCGACGATGGCGATTCCGAGATCGTTCGAGAGGTTTCGGGGCGCGCAATGGGCTCCGGTCGTCGATATGCGCCGTCCGCGACGTGCACAAAGGCGAGGGACGACGCACACAAAACGAGTGCGATCATACCAGCACTAAAGCACCGGATCCCATCAGAACTCCGAAGTTAAGCGTGCTTGGGCGAGAGTAGTACTAGGATGGGTGACCCCATGGGAAGTCCTCGTGTTGCACTCCTTTTTGCGCCCCGAGCGGCCAAAAGACTTACTTAAAACTCTCCTTTAAGCTTTTCAATTTTTCCAGCATCATGGCCAACAGTAAATGTGTCATTAACATGTAAATGAAGTCATCATCTAAAAATTTCTTCGTAAACATACAATGATCAGACATGTATGGTTCCAGGATGGGTGACCCCATGGGAAGTCCTCGTGTTGCACTCCTTTTTGCGCCCCGAGCGGCCAAAACCTCTCCCGTCGACCTCCGAGGCGATGGTTTTGGGCCTCGGAATTCGCCGTGACCGCTACGCAGTCAGTCTCGTGGGGCTCGGAGAGAGCTTTCCGGAATGGGGCCGCAATAGCGATTCCGAGTTCGTTCGAGAAAGTCCCGATGGTTTCGGCGCGCGCTTGCCGTGTCCGGTACGCGGTCGGCCTCGTGGGCATCGGAGAGATCCGACGATGGCGATTCCGAGATCGTTCGAGAGGTTTCGGGGCGCGCAATGGGCTCCGGTCGTCGATATGCGCCGTCCGCGACGTGCACAAAGGCGAGGGACGACGCACACAAAACGAGTGCGATCATACCAGCACTAAAGCACCGGATCCCATCAGAACTCCGAAGTTAAGCGTGCTTGGGCGAGAGTAGTACTAGGATGGGTGACCCCATGGGAAGTCCTCGTGTTGCACTCCTTTTTGCGCCCCGAGCGGCCAAAAGACTTACTTAAAACTCTCCTTTAAGCTTTTCAATTTTTCCAGCATCATGGCCAACAGTAAATGTGTCATTAACATGTAAATGAAGTCATCATCTAAAAATTTCTTCGTAAACATACAATGATCAGACATGTATGGTTCCAGGATGGGTGACCCCATGGGAAGTCCTCGTGTTGCACTCCTTTTTGCGCCCCGAGCGGCCAAAACCTCTCCCGTCGACCTCCGAGGCGATGGTTTTGGGCCTCGGAATTCGCCGTGACCGCTACGCAGTCAGTCTCGTGGGGCTCGGAGAGAGCTTTCCGGAATGGGGCCGCAATAGCGATTCCGAGTTCGTTCGAGAAAGTCCCGATGGTTTCGGCGCGCGCTTGCCGTGTCCGGTACGCGGTCGGCCTCGTGGGCATCGGAGAGATCCGACGATGGCGATTCCGAGATCGTTCGAGAGGTTTCGGGGCGCGCAATGGGCTCCGGTCGTCGATATGCGCCGTCCGCGACGTGCACAAAGGCGAGGGACGACGCACACAAAACGAGTGCGATCATACCAGCACTAAAGCACCGGATCCCATCAGAACTCCGAAGTTAAGCGTGCTTGGGCGAGAGTAGTACTAGGATGGGTGACCCCATGGGAAGTCCTCGTGTTGCACTCCTTTTTGCGCCCCGAGCGGCCAAAACCTCTCCCGTCGACCTCCGAGGCGATGGTTTTGGGCCTCGGAATTCGCCGTGACCGCTACGCAGTCAGTCTCGTGGGGCTCGGAGAGAGCTTTCCGGAATGGGGCCGCAATAGCGATTCCGAGTTCGTTCGAGAAAGTCCCGATGGTTTCGGCGCGCGCTTGCCGTGTCCGGTACGTGGTCGGCCTCGTGGGCATCGGAGAGATCCGACGATGGCGATTCCGAGATCGTTCGAGAGGTTTCGGGGCGCGCAATGGGCTCCGGTCGTCGATATGCGCCGTCCGCGACGTGCACAAAGGCGAGGGACGACGCACACAAAACGAGTGCGATCATACCAGCACTAAAGCACCGGATCCCATCAGAACTCCGAAGTTAAGCGTGCTTGGGCGAGAGTAGTACTAGGATGGGTGACCCCCTGGGAAGTCCTCGTGTTGCACTCCTTTTTGCGCCCCGAGCGGCCAAAAGACTTACTTAAAACTCTCCTTTAAGCTTTTCAATTTTTCCAGCATCATGGCCAACAGTAAATGTGTCATTAACATGTAAATGAAGTCATCATCTAAAAATTTCTTCGTAAACATACAATGATCAGACATGTATGGTTCCAGGATGGGTGACCCCATGGGAAGTCCTCGTGTTGCACTCCTTTTTGCGCCCCGAGCGGCCAAAACCTCTCCCGTCGACCTCCGAGGCGATGGTTTTGGGCCTCGGAATTCGCCGTGACCGCTACGCAGTCAGTCTCGTGGGGCTCGGAGAGAGCTTTCCGGAATGGGGCCGCAATAGCGATTCCGAGTTCGTTCGAGAAAGTCCCGATGGTTTCGGCGCGCGCTTGCCGTGTCCGGTACGCGGTCGGCCTCGTGGGCATCGGAGAGATCCGACGATGGCGATTCCGAGATCGTTCGAGAGGTTTCGGGGCGCGCAATGGGCTCCGGTCGTCGATATGCGCCGTCCGCGACGTGCACAAAGGCGAGGGACGACGCACACAAAACGAGTGCGATCATACCAGCACTAAAGCACCGGATCCCATCAGAACTCCGAAGTTAAGCGTGCTTGGGCGAGAGTAGTACTAGGATGGGTGACCCCCTGGGAAGTCCTCGTGTTGCACTCCTTTTTGCGCCCCGAGCGGCCAAAAGACTTACTTAAAACTCTCCTTTAAGCTTTTCAATTTTTCCAGCATCATGGCCAACAGTAAATGTGTCATTAACATGTAAATGAAGTCATCATCTAAAAATTTCTTCGTAAACATACAATGATCAGACATGTATGGTTCCAGGATGGGTGACCCCATGGGAAGTCCTCGTGTTGCACTCCTTTTTGCGCCCCGAGCGGCCAAAACCTCTCCCGTCGACCTCCGAGGCGATGGTTTTGGGCCTCGGAATTCGCCGTGACCGCTACGCAGTCAGTCTCGTGGGGCTCGGAGAGAGCTTTCCGGAATGGGGCCGCAATAGCGATTCCGAGTTCGTTCGAGAAAGTCCCGATGGTTTCGGCGCGCGCTTGCCGTGTCCGGTACGCGGTCGGCCTCGTGGGCATCGGAGAGATCCGACGATGGCGATTCCGAGATCGTTCGAGAGGTTTCGGGGCGCGCAATGGGCTCCGGTCGTCGATATGCGCCGTCCGCGACGTGCACAAAGGCGAGGGACGACGCACACAAAACGAGTGCGATCATACCAGCACTAAAGCACCGGATCCCATCAGAACTCCGAAGTTAAGCGTGCTTGGGCGAGAGTAGTACTAGGATGGGTGACCCCCTGGGAAGTCCTCGTGTTGCACTCCTTTTTGCGCCCCGAGCGGCCAAAAGACTTACTTAAAACTCTCCTTTAAGCTTTTCAATTTTTCCAGCATCATGGCCAACAGTAAATGTGTCATTAACATGTAAATGAAGTCATCATCTAAAAATTTCTTCGTAAACATACAATGATCAGACATGTATGGTTCCAGGATGGGTGACCCCATGGGAAGTCCTCGTGTTGCACTCCTTTTTGCGCCCCGAGCGGCCAAAACCTCTCCCGTCGACCTCCGAGGCGATGGTTTTGGGCCTCGGAATTCGCCGTGACCGCTACGCAGTCAGTCTCGTGGGGCTCGGAGAGAGCTTTCCGGAATGGGGCCGCAATAGCGATTCCGAGTTCGTTCGAGAAAGTCCCGATGGTTTCGACGCGCGCTTGCCGTGTCCGGTACGCGGTCGGCCTCGTGGGCATCGGAGAGATCCGACGATGGCGATTCCGAGATCGTTCGAGAGGTTTCGGGGCGCGCAATGGGCTCCGGTCGTCGATATGCGCCGTCCGCGACGTGCACAAAGGCGAGGGACGACGCACACAAAACGAGTGCGATCATACCAGCACTAAAGCACCGGATCCCATCAGAACTCCGAAGTTAAGCGTGCTTGGGCGAGAGTAGTACTAGGATGGGTGACCCCCTGGGAAGTCCTCGTGTTGCACTCCTTTTTGCGCCCCGAGCGGCCAAAAGACTTACTTAAAACTCTCCTTTAAGCTTTTCAATTTTTCCAGCATCATGGCCAACAGTAAATGTGTCATTAACATGTAAATGAAGTCATCATCTAAAAATTTCTTCGTAAACATACAATGATCAGACATGTATGGTTCCAGGATGGGTGACCCCATGGGAAGTCCTCGTGTTGCACTCCTTTTTGCGCCCCGAGCGGCCAAAACCTCTCCCGTCGACCTCCGAGGCGATGGTTTTGGGCCTCGGAATTCGCCGTGACCGCTACGCAGTCAGTCTCGTGGGGCTCGGAGAGAGCTTTCCGGAATGGGGCCGCAATAGCGATTCCGAGTTCGTTCGAGAAAGTCCCGATGGTTTCGGCGCGCGCTTGCCGTGTCCGGTACGCGGTCGGCCTCGTGGGCATCGGAGAGATCCGACGAGGGCGATTCCGAGATCGTTCGAGAGGTTTCGGGGCGCGCAATGGGCTCCGGTCGTCGATATGCGCCGTCCGCGACGTGCACAAAGGCGAGGGACGACGCACACAAAACGAGTGCGATCATACCAGCACTAAAGCACCGGATCCCATCAGAACTCCGAAGTTAAGCGTGCTTGGGCGAGAGTAGTACTAGGATGGGTGACCCCCTGGGAAGTCCTCGTGTTGCACTCCTTTTTGCGCCCCGAGCGGCCAAAAGACTTACTTAAAACTCTCCTTTAAGCTTTTCAATTTTTCCAGCATCATGGCCAACAGTAAATGTGTCATTAACATGTAAATGAAGTCATCATCTAAAAATTTCTTCGTAAACATACAATGATCAGACATGTATGGTTCCAGGATGGGTGACCCCATGGGAAGTCCTCGTGTTGCACTCCTTTTTGCGCCCCGAGCGGCCAAAACCTCTCCCGTCGACCTCCGAGGCGATGGTTTTGGGCCTCGGAATTCGCCGTGACCGCTACGCAGTCAGTCTCGTGGGGCTCGGAGAGAGCTTTCCGGAATGGGGCCGCAATAGCGATTCCGAGTTCGTTCGAGAAAGTCCCGATGGTTTCGGCGCGCGCTTGCCGTGTCCGGTACGCGGTCGGCCTCGTGGGCATCGGAGAGATCCGACGAGGGCGATTCCGAGATCGTTCGAGAGGTTTCGGGGCGCGCAATGGGCTCCGGTCGTCGATATGCGCCGTCCGCGACGTGCACAAAGGCGAGGGACGACGCACACAAAACGAGTGCGATCATACCAGCACTAAAGCACCGGATCCCATCAGAACTCCGAAGTTAAGCGTGCTTGGGCGAGAGTAGTACTAGGATGGGTGACCCCCTGGGAAGTCCTCGTGTTGCACTCCTTTTTGCGCCCCGAGCGGCCAAAAGGCTTACTTAAAACTCTCCTTTAAGCTTTTCAATTTTTCCAGCATCATGGCCAACAGTAAATGTGTCATTAACATGTAAATGAAGTCATCATCTAAAAATTTCTTCGTAAACATACAATGATCAGACATGTATGGTTCCAGGATGGGTGACCCCATGGGAAGTCCTCGTGTTGCACTCCTTTTTGCGCCCCGAGCGGCCAAAACCTCTCCCGTCGACCTCCGAGGCGATGGTTTTGGGCCTCGGAATTCGCCGTGACCGCTACGCAGTCAGTCTCGTGGGGCTCGGAGAGAGCTTTCCGGAATGGGGCCGCAATAGCGATTCCGAGTTCGTTCGAGAAAGTCCCGATGGTTTCGGCGCGCGCTTGCCGTGTCCGGTACGCGGTCGGCCTCGTGGGCATCGGAGAGATCCGACGAGGGCGATTCCGAGATCGTTCGAGAGGTTTCGGGGCGCGCAATGGGCTCCGGTCGTCGATATGCGCCGTCCGCGACGTGCACAAAGGCGAGGGACGACGCACACAAAACGAGTGCGATCATACCAGCACTAAAGCACCGGATCCCATCAGAACTCCGAAGTTAAGCGTGCTTGGGCGAGAGTAGTACTAGGATGGGTGACCCCCTGGGAAGTCCTCGTGTTGCACTCCTTTTTGCGCCCCGAGCGGCCAAAAGACTTACTTAAAACTCTCCTTTAAGCTTTTCAATTTTTCCAGCATCATGGCCAACAGTAAATGTGTCATTAACATGTAAATGAAGTCATCATCTAAAAATTTCTTCGTAAACATACAATGATTAGACATGTATGGTTCCAGGATGGGTGACCCCATGGGAAGTCCTCGTGTTGCACTCCTTTTTGCGCCCCGAGCGGCCAAAACCTCTCCCGTCGACCTCCGAGGCGATGGTTTTGGGCCTCGGAATTCGCCGTGACCGCTACGCAGTCAGTCTCGTGGGGCTCGGAGAGAGCTTTCCGGAATGGGGCCGCAATAGCGATTCCGAGTTCGTTCGAGAAAGTCCCGATGGTTTCGGCGCGCGCTTGCCGTGTCCGGTACGCGGTCGGCCTCGTGGGCATCGGAGAGATCCGACGAGGGCGATTCCGAGATCGTTCGAGAGGTTTCGGGGCGCGCAATGGGCTCCGGTCGTCGATATGCGCCGTCCGCGACGTGCACAAAGGCGAGGGACGACGCACACAAAACGAGTGCGATCATACCAGCACTAAAGCACCGGATCCCATCAGAACTCCGAAGTTAAGCGTGCTTGGGCGAGAGTAGTACTAGGATGGGTGACCCCCTGGGAAGTCCTCGTGTTGCACTCCTTTTTGCGCCCCGAGCGGCCAAAAGGCTTACTTAAAACTCTCCTTTAAGCTTTTCAATTTTTCCAGCATCATGGCCAACAGTAAATGTGTCATTAACATGTAAATGAAGTCATCATCTAAAAATTTCTTCGTAAACATACAATGATCAGACATGTATGGTTCCAGGATGGGTGACCCCATGGGAAGTCCTCGTGTTGCACTCCTTTTTGCGCCCCGAGCGGCCAAAACCTCTCCCGTCGACCTCCGAGGCGATGGTTTTGGGCCTCGGAATTCGCCGTGACCGCTACGCTGTCACACCCCTAAAAATATACATGATATTTAAAATCTTTCGTCACAACTAACCCAGGATCCAAACACACATTTGAGGTCACTAAGAAAACATTCAAATCAAAAATTTCGCTTCTATAATCTACCAATTCATATCCCTGTGCAATTCATAAACATAGCACACATCACTCGAAAATTTATACCATCTGAACCCGACTCATCAAAATAAAAACCACAATATAAGTCCACAAGTGGGGAAATCTATGCAGTCACCACAATCATCGATTTACCATAAGTTCATATCATTACACAAATTTAATTTAACATTCCAAAACCCTATACATGAGGGATCCTTTAACTTACACAAAATCCACAGGTTTAGATTCATAGTCACATTTCATTAGATGCAAGGTAGCTTATACACAACTACATATATGCTAACAAAAGTTCTGCCCAACGTCTTCTAAACTTTCCACTGCCTCAGCCCATTCTTAACATTTAAGCAAGCGATACGCTATCCTGAAAAATTTATCAACAAACGGGGTGAGCATAAAGAGCTCAGCAAGTGACTAACATATCCATATCAAAATAGTACAATTTCCAAAGAGATACAGTATCAAAACACAAAAGCAGAATATACGATTTCGTATACATAATATCATTAGGAGCAGAATCATAATTGTCCTTTTTAATCATACATATTTGGTTCCTGACAGATGGGGCATAGAGTAATTGGAGCATATCAGAAACAAAGGAAACATATCGGAGCTTATCAATGGCATATAAAATGTTCCAGAACACATCAACGATCTATGGAACATTACGAAGCAAACTCAATAGTGAATGAAGCATTTCAGAGCATATCAAACTCATATGTCGTACAGAAGCTCAAACGTCGTCCTTGACGTTGCAATCATATCATACTTATCCAGAGCACGAACAGAAATAACTCACCAAAACTCTGGATGTCATATCAAACATATAGAGGGTGTAGTGGGATCTCAGTCAGAATGTGATTCATCCATTTCTGAATGACCACCTGACAAAAGTCTCCCACGTCTGGGAGCTCCATCCACCCACGTCTAGGTGAAGTCAGAGGGGGCCGGCAGAGCATCGCAGGCTCTATGCATAACTCCCTTTACCATTTCTGGCAAAGGTTCACAACTCCCTTTACCATTTCTGGCAAAGGTTCACAACTCCCTTTACCATTTCTGGCAAAGGTTCACAACTCCCTTTACCATTTCTGGCAAAGGTTCACAACTCCCTTTACCATTTCTGGCAAAGGTTCACAATATCCCACACACCAGAGTACAAGAAGGCAGTTTCAACAATAAGCAGCATATAACGGAAGCACACGCGGAACAACCAAACGTACATGTGCCTTTTCAAAACAATGATGCAAGGAACAAATCTCTCACAAAAGTATTCATTTTAGGAAAGAATTGAAAGCAAGAGTGTACAGGGATTCCAAGCAATCATAATCAGCTCAATTCCAATAAGAAGGTTAGACAAATTCAGATATCCAAAGGAATGGAACCAAATACGCGAAATCGACCAAAGCTCGTTTTCGGACAGAATTCCAGTGGCACATCAAACAAATGTTTTAGAATAACAATTATGCTCCAATACCCATAATAAGGCTATGGTCGAATCATATATCAATCTATATTAAGATGGAACAGATTTCATATGAAACAGGGCTCCCAACACTGAGTTACCTCTGATTTGGTAACACAAGGTCAAAATCACAATCACTGTGTTACAGAATTTATAGGGTCGGAATCAACAGACGATAGGGTGGGCAATTGAACTCCAAAATTTTCAAACTATATGTCAAAAGAGAGAATTTCAAGTCTAGTTTCAAATAAAATCAGTTTGATACAAATCAGAATTTCCAACAGGAAGTTATAGGCGTTTTAGTATCGAAAGGTCAGAAATCTGAACTCTGTTTTACAGCGTCTATAGGCTCTTTTGAAACAAATTTTTGGGTAAGTATTCGGTGTCCAAAATCTACAAAATCGGTGTCAAAAGAGACACATACGAGTCTAATTTTCAAACAAAATAGTTCCTGCCTGAATTCTCATTCTATATTAAAACTTATAGCCGAAACAGTGCTTAGGGGTCAGTTTACCGAAAGACTTTCAGAATCCATGGTTTAAGTCCAAAGAGAGATATATCAGTCTCTAAATAGAAATCTTCCAATTTATTTTGAATCAACATAAAAATAGAGTCAAATACTTATGTAGGATGGGGTTAGAACACTTGCCTTTGCAAATTTTGACCCGAAGTAACAAGATTAAAGCAAAAACCCTAAAAGCCCCAAATTTTCTTTCTCTTCTCCTTCTTCTTCTTCTTCTTCTTTTTCTTCTTTTCTTTCCCTGGTCACCCACGAGCTGCCTCCTCTGCTTCCTTAACAACGAAGGCAGAGAGGCTTAAGCGGTGGAATTTGTCATTTGGTGCATTTTGCAGTTTAGTCCTCGTTTTTATCATATTCACGATTAGGTCCTTAGGGTTTACATATAGGTCCTCAGATTCTTTCTTTTTTTTTTTTTTTTTGAACAGATCTCCCAAATCTTAAAAATAAGTTACCTCTGATTCATACTCTATTTCTTGTGTCAATTAAAAATAGATGCTTACATTATCACCAGAAATATTATACGAAAATTCGGAAATGAGGGGTGTTACACTCTCCCCCCCTTAAAAGAAAAATTTAGTCCTCTAAATTTATCGTACCTCTATTCGATGAAAAGACGAGGATACACCTTTTTCATTTCCTCTTCTAGCTCCCAAGTTGTCTCTTCTCCAGAATGATGTCTCCAATTTACTTGAACCAGTGGGATGACCCGATTCCTTAGGACTTTTTCTTTCTTATCAATAATCTGAATAGGCTCTTCCACATAGGATAGATCTTTATCGAACTCCACCAGCTCATACTTAATGATGTGAGAAGGGTCATACATATACTTTCTAATCATCGAGACATGAAATATATCATGGACATGGCTCAATGCTGGTGGCAAGGCAATCCTGTAAGCGACAGAACCAACCCTCTCAAGAACCTCAAAAGGTCCAATAAATCTTGGGCTTAATTTTCCTTTCTTCCCAAACCTCATAATGCCTTTGGAAGGGGAGACTTTTAAGAATACAAAATCTCCGATTTCAAACTCAATATCTCGTCTTCTATTGTCAGCATAACTCTTTTGACGACTCTGAGCAGTTTTTAACCTTTTCCTTATTACTTGAATTTTCTCGGTAGTTTCTTGTACCTTGTCCGGTGCTAATAGCTTTCTGTCTCCAACTTCCTCCCAACATACAGGTGTTACGCACTTTCGCCCATATAGAGCTTCATAAGGAGCCATCTGAATACTTGAATGATAACTATTATTATACGTGAACTCAACAAGTGAAATATCCTTATCCCATTCACCTTTCCAATCCATAACATAGGCTCTAAGCAAATCCTCAAGTGTTTGAATTGTTCTTTCTGACTGACCATCAGTCTGAGGATGATATGCAGTACTAAACTTGACTTTAGTGCCCATCGACTCCTGCAATTTTCTCCAGAATCTAGAGAGAAATCTGGAGTCTCTATCAGAGATAATCTCCTTTGGAATACCATGAAGTCTTACTACTTCATTAACATATAAATCTGCAAGTCTATCAAGTGAATAAGTCATATTAATCGGTAGGAAATGCGCAGATTTTGTTAACCTATCAATGATAACCCAAATAGCATCATGCTTCCTCGAGGTTCTGGGTAGTCCTGAAACAAAATCCATAGTAATACATTCCCATTTCCATTCAGGAATAACTAAAGGTTGCAACAACCCTCCAGGTCTTTGGTGTTCCACTTTGATTTGCTGACAAGTCAAACATTTAGAAACATACATTGCCATTTCTTTCTTCATGCCTTTCCACCAATAATGACTTCGAAGATCTCTATACATCTTAGTGCTCCCAGGGTGTAGGGTGTACTTTGAAGTATGACTTTCAGTTAGGATTTGATTCTTGATAACTAGTTCATTTGGTACACATACTCTCTCCCCAAATCTCAATAGGCCATCCTTTGAAATTTGAAATTGTGGCTTCAATCCCTTTTCTACTTCACTCCTCAAGTAGATTAAATGTGGATCTCGTAATTGTCCTTCCTTAATTTGTTGCATAAGATCAGACTGCACTTGAATGGAGGCCATCAGAATCATCGAGTCTTGCTCTTTCCTCAAAGCTTTCAAATCAAAATTTTCTTCTATTAGCTTCCATTGCTTCACGACCAGACTAGCCATAAAACTTGTAGATTTCCTACTAAGTGCATCAGCTACAACATTGGCTTTGCCCGGGTGATAACGGATGGTACAATCATAATCCTTCAGAAGTTCAATCCATCTTCGCTGCCTCATGTTTAACTCTTTCTGAGTGAAAATATATTTTAAACTCTTGTGATCAGTAAAGATTTCAAACTGCCGACCATACAAATAATGTCTCCAAATCTTTAAAGCAAAAATAATTGCTACCAATTCCAAATCATGAGTTGGGTAATTCAGTTCATAACCTTTAAGTTGCCTAGAAGCATACGCAATTACTCTCCCTTCCTGCATCAAAACACATCCTAGGCCCTTACTTGAAGCATCAGTATAAACTACAAACTCATCATTACCCCTTGGAATAGTGAGAATAGGGGCACTAGTCAATCTTCTTTTTAACTCTTGAAAACTTTGCTCACAATCATCATCCCATACAAATTTCATATTCTTCTTAGTGAGTTTGGTGAGAGGTTGAGCAATTCGAGAAAATCCCTCCACAAATCTCCTGTAATAACCTGCCATGCCCAAGAAGCTCCTAACTTCTGTCACATTTGTTGGTACTTCCCATTCAACTACAGCTTCTATTTTCCTTGGATCAACAGATATACCCTTTCCTGAAATCACATGGCCTAAGAAGGCAACTTCATTCAACCAAAATTCACATTTGCTGAACTTTGCATACAACTTCTTTTCTCTTAGTATGGACAATACCTTCCTCAAGTGTTCCTCATGCTCCTGATTACTCCTTGAATACACCAATATGTCATCAATAAATACAATTACACAGATATCCAAGAGCTGTTGAAATGTCCTATTCATTAGTTCCATAAAAGCTGCAGGGGCATTAGTCAAACCAAAAGGCATCACCAAGAATTCATAATGACCATATCGAGTTCTGAAGGCTGTTTTTGAAATATCCTCCTCTTTGATCCTCAACTGATAGTAACCTGACCTCAGGTCAATCTTAGAGAATACTTGTGCACCCTGCAGTTGATCAAACAAATCATCAATTCTAGGTATGGGATATTTGTTTTTGATGGTCACCTGATTCAACTGTCTATAATCAATACAAAGCCTCAATATTCCATCCTTCTTCTTCACTAATAGTACCGGAGCACCCCATGGGGATACACTGGGTCGTATGAAACCCTTATCTAATAATTCTTGTATTTGCTTCTTTAATTCTTCTAACTCAAGTGGTGCCATTCTGTAGGGAGGCTTAGATATTGGGGTTGTACTGGGGACTAGATCAATAGCAAATTCACCCTCTCTATCTAGAGGTAAACCAGGCAAGTCATCAGGAAATACATCAGGGAATTCTTTGACCACTGAAATTTCATCTATGTGGGTTTCCTGATTTGAATGCTCCTTTACACACACCATATAACAAAGACAACCTTTCTGCATAAGATGATAAGCTTGAAGTGCGGATATCAAGCAAGGAGGCAAATCATGCTTAATGCCCTCAAAGAAAAATATAGGCTGATCTGGTATGCAGAAGGTAATTATTTTTTTGTAACAGTCAATACTAGCGTGATGAGAAGATAACCAATCCATGCCAAGTATAATATCAAAACCCTGGATCTCTAGGAGAATCAAATCAGCAAGGAGTTCATGGTCTCCAATAGAGATCAAACAAGATGGGTAGACTACGTTTGTTGCCAATGAATCTCCAACAGCAGTTGTTACATATAGCATATAATCCAGGGGTTTAGGTAGAATATCCAAGTGACAAGCAAAGTGTTGTGAAACAAATGATAAGTTGGAGCCGGGATCAAACAAAACTTTTGCATTTCTTTTAGAAACATGAAGAATACCTTCCACCACAGATTTAGAAGCTTTAGAATCTTGTTCCGTGATAGCGTACACTCTAGCATGGGCTGAGGGTCTAGGAGACAGTGGCTCTCTTTTCCTGTTCAGTGGGCAATCTTTTATTTGATGACCTAGCTTTCCACAACTAAAACATGCTCCAGTCACCCGAAAACACCGACTCGTTTCATGATTTGATCCACATTTTTCACATAACTGAGTCCTCCCCCATGGTTTCCTTTTCTCAAATCCAGATGTCTTAAACCTCTTGTTACTATCTTCATATTTATTTTCTCTCCTGCTTTTGCTA
Organism: Musa acuminata AAA Group; assembly: GCF_036884655.1. Classification (NCBI taxonomy): domain Eukaryota; kingdom Viridiplantae; phylum Streptophyta; class Magnoliopsida; order Zingiberales; family Musaceae; genus Musa; species Musa acuminata. Next base: position 38,446,426 of record NC_088356.1, on the reverse strand, counting down.
GTAAATTTGTCCCTTTGGTTCTTGCCAATGATTTCTTGAATTTCCTCCATGTCTCTTTCAATTTTCAAAGCTCTTTCTACCGTATCAGCATATGTTTGTAATTTTAAAGCTGACATTCGGCTTCTTATTGCTGGCCGTAATCCCCTTTCAAACCTTCTTGCCTTTCTAGATTCATCATCAGTCATATGTGTGGCAAACCTGGAGAGCTCAGTAAATCTAGATTCATACTTTGTAACCGTCATACTTCCCTGGATAAGGTTCAAGAACTCCAATTCTTTTTGCTCTCTCATACAATCGGGAAAATATTTGTCGTAAAACTTTTCTTGGAATAACTTCCATGTCATTTGCTCATGTTTGATTTCAGACATCCTCTTAATCATTCTCCACCAGTGTTCAGCTTCTCCTTCCAGCATAAAGGTGGCAAGAAAAACCTTTCGTTCATCAGAGTAACTTAGGGCATCAAATATTTTCTCTATCTGCATCATCCATCGTTCCGCCACCATTGGATCAGACTCACCACTGAAACTGGGAGGACTAAGCTTCTTAAACTGTCCAATTCCCAACCCCGTCCGGTTTGATGTCTCTATTCCATCATTACTTCCTTGTTGGACAGGTTGTTGTTGTTGTTGCATCACTTGTGCCATAGTCTCCAAAGTCCGCATAATACCACTCAATTGATCAGTAGTAGATGCAACAGGAGAACCAGATGATCTCGTCATCCTTGCTTCCTAAAACATCAAAAGAACATTTTCTTTGATCAATCTCTAAATGATAGTCAATAAACCTCAAAAAAAAACATAACATTCTTAGTGATTCTCAAATCATGCTCTGATACCACCTCTGTCACACCCCTAAAAATATACATGATATTTAAAATCTTTCGTCACAACTAACCCAGGATCCAAACACACATTTGAGGTCACTAAGAAAACATTCAAATCAAAAATTTCGCTTCTATAATCTACCAATTCATATCCCTGTGCAATTCATAAACATAGCACACATCACTCGAAAATTTATACCATCTGAACCCGACTCATCAAAATAAAAACCACAATATAAGTCCACAAGTGGGGAAATCTATGCAGTCACCACAATCATCGATTTACCATAAGTTCATATCATTACACAAATTTAATTTAACATTCCAAAACCCTATACATGAGGGATCCTTTAACTTACACAAAATCCACAGGTTTAGATTCATAGTCACATTTCATTAGATGCAAGGTAGCTTATACACAACTACATATATGCTAACAAAAGTTCTGCCCAACGTCTTCTAAACTTTCCACTGCCTCAGCCCATTCTTAACATTTAAGCAAGCGATACGCTATCCTGAAAAATTTATCAACAAACGGGGTGAGCATAAAGAGCTCAGCAAGTGACTAACATATCCATATCAAAATAGTACAATTTCCAAAGAGATACAGTATCAAAACACAAAAGCAGAATATACGATTTCGTATACATAATATCATTAGGAGCAGAATCATAATTGTCCTTTTTAATCATACATATTTGGTTCCTGACAGATGGGGCATAGAGTAATTGGAGCATATCAGAAACAAAGGAAACATATCGGAGCTTATCAATGGCATATAAAATGTTCCAGAACACATCAACGATCTATGGAACATTACGAAGCAAACTCAATAGTGAATGAAGCATTTCAGAGCATATCAAACTCATATGTCGTACAGAAGCTCAAACGTCGTCCTTGACGTTGCAATCATATCATACTTATCCAGAGCACGAACAGAAATAACTCACCAAAACTCTGGATGTCATATCAAACATATAGAGGGTGTAGTGGGATCTCAGTCAGAATGTGATTCATCCATTTCTGAATGACCACCTGACAAAAGTCTCCCACGTCTGGGAGCTCCATCCACCCACGTCTAGGTGAAGTCAGAGGGGGCCGGCAGAGCATCGCAGGCTCTATGCATAACTCCCTTTACCATTTCTGGCAAAGGTTCACAACTCCCTTTACCATTTCTGGCAAAGGTTCACAACTCCCTTTACCATTTCTGGCAAAGGTTCACAACTCCCTTTACCATTTCTGGCAAAGGTTCACAACTCCCTTTACCATTTCTGGCAAAGGTTCACAATATCCCACACACCAGAGTACAAGAAGGCAGTTTCAACAATAAGCAGCATATAACGGAAGCACACGCGGAACAACCAAACGTACATGTGCCTTTTCAAAACAATGATGCAAGGAACAAATCTCTCAGAAAAGTATTCATTTTAGGAAAGAATTGAAAGCAAGAGTGTACAGGGATTCCAAGCAATCATAATCAGCTCAATTCCAATAAGAAGGTTAGACAAATTCAGATATCCAAAGGAATGGAACCAAATACGCGAAATCGACCAAAGCTCGTTTTCGGACAGAATTCCAGTGGCACATCAAACAAATGTTTTAGAATAACAATTATGCTCCAATACCCATAATAAGGCTATGGTCGAATCATATATCAATCTATATTAAGATGGAACAGATTTCATATGAAACAGGGCTCCCAACACTGAGTTACCTCTGATTTGGTAACACAAGGTCAAAATCACAATCACTGTGTTACAGAATTTATAGGGTCGGAATCAACAGACGATAGGGTGGGCAATTGAACTCCAAAATTTTCAAACTATATGTCAAAAGAGAGAATTTCAAGTCTAGTTTCAAATAAAATCAGTTTGATACAAATCAGAATTTCCAACAGGAAGTTATAGGCGTTTTAGTATCGAAAGGTCAGAAATCTGAACTCTGTTTTACAGCGTCTATAGGCTCTTTTGAAACAAATTTTTGGGTAAGTATTCGGTGTCCAAAATCTACAAAATCGGTGTCAAAAGAGACACATACGAGTCTAATTTTCAAACAAAATAGTTCCTGCCTGAATTCTCATTCTATATTAAAACTTATAGCCGAAACAGTGCTTAGGGGTCAGTTTACCGAAAGACTTTCAGAATCCATGGTTTAAGTCCAAAGAGAGATATATCAGTCTCTAAATAGAAATCTTCCAATTTATTTTGAATCAACATAAAAACAGAGTCAAATACTTATGTAGGATGGGGTTAGAACACTTGCCTTTGCAAATTTTGACCCGAAGTAACAAGATTAAAGCAAAAACCCTAAAAGCCCCAAATTTTCTTTCTCTTCTCCTTCTTCTTCTTCTTCTTCTTTTTCTTCTTTTCTTTCCCTGGTCACCCACGAGCTGCCTCCTCTGCTTCCTTAACAACGAAGGCAGAGAGGCTTAAGCGGTGGAATTTGTCATTTGGTGCATTTTGCAGTTTAGTCCTCGTTTTTATCATATTCATGATTAGGTCCTTAGGGTTTACATATAGGTCCTCAGATTCTTTCTTTTTTTTTTTTTTTTGAACAGATCTCCCAAATCTTAAAAATAAGTTACCTCTGATTCATACTCTATTTCTTGTGTCAATTAAAAATAGATGCTTACATTATCACCAGAAATATTATACGAAAATTCGGAAATGAGGGGTGTTACATACGCAGTCAGTCTCGTGGGGCTCGGAGAGAGCTTTCCGGAATGGGGCCGCAATAGCGATTCCGAGTTCGTTCGAGAAAGTCCCGATGGTTTCGGCGCGCGCTTGCCGTGTCCGGTACGCGGTCGGCCTCGTGGGCATCGGAGAGATCCGACGATGGCGATTCCGAGATCGTTCGAGAGGTTTCGGGGCGCGCAATGGGCTCCGGTCGTCGATATGCGCCGTCCGCGACGTGCACAAAGGCGAGGGACGACGCACACAAAACGAGTGCGATCATACCAGCACTAAAGCACCGGATCCCATCAGAACTCCGAAGTTAAGCGTGCTTGGGCGAGAGTAGTACTAGGATGGGTGACCCCCTGGGAAGTCCTCGTGTTGCACTCCTTTTTGCGCCCCGAGCGGCCAAAAGACTTACTTAAAACTCTCCTTTAAGCTTTTCAATTTTTCCAGCATCATGGCCAACAGTAAATGTGTCATTAACATGTAAATGAAGTCATCATCTAAAAATTTCTTCGTAAACATACAATGATCAGACATGTATGGTTCCAGGATGGGTGACCCCATGGGAAGTCCTCGTGTTGCACTCCTTTTTGCGCCCCGAGCGGCCAAAACCTCTCCCGTCGACCTCCGAGGCGATGGTTTTGGGCCTCGGAATTCGCCGTGACCGCTACGCAGTCAGTCTCGTGGGGCTCGGAGAGAGCTTTCCGGAATGGGGCCGCAATAGCGATTCCGAGTTCGTTCGAGAAAGTCCCGATGGTTTCGGCGCGCGCTTGCCGTGTCCGGTACGCGGTCGGCCTCGTGGGCATCGGAGAGATCCGACGATGGCGATTCCGAGATCGTTCGAGAGGTTTCGGGGCGCGCAATGGGCTCCGGTCGTCGATATGCGCCGTCCGCGACGTGCACAAAGGCGAGGGACGACGCACACAAAACGAGTGCGATCATACCAGCACTAAAGCACCGGATCCCATCAGAACTCCGAAGTTAAGCGTGCTTGGGCGAGAGTAGTACTAGGATGGGTGACCCCCTGGGAAGTCCTCGTGTTGCACTCCTTTTTGCGCCCCGAGCGGCCAAAAGACTTACTTAAAACTCTCCTTTAAGCTTTTCAATTTTTCCAGCATCATGGCCAACAGTAAATGTGTCATTAACATGTAAATGAAGTCATCATCTAAAAATTTCTTCGTAAACATACAATGATCAGACATGTATGGTTCCAGGATGGGTGACCCCATGGAAAGTCCTCGTGTTGCACTCCTTTTTGCGCCCCGAGCGGCCAAAACCTCTCCCGTCGACCTCCGAGGCGATGGTTTTGGGCCTCGGAATTCGCCGTGACCGCTACGCAGTCAGTCTCGTGGGGCTCGGAGAGAGCTTTCCGGAATGGGGCCGCAATAGCGATTCCGAGTTCGTTCGAGAAAGTCCCGATGGTTTCGGCGCGCGCTTGCCGTGTCCGGTACGCGGTCGGCCTCGTGGGCATCGGAGAGATCCGACGATGGCGATTCCGAGATCGTTCGAGAGGTTTCGGGGCGCGCAATGGGCTCCGGTCGTCGATATGCGCCGTCCGCGACGTGCACAAAGGCGAGGGACGACGCACACAAAACGAGTGCGATCATACCAGCACTAAAGCATCGGATCCCATCAGAACTCCGAAGTTAAGCGTGCTTGGGCGAGAGTAGTACTAGGATGGGTGACCCCCTGGGAAGTCCTCGTGTTGCACTCCTTTTTGCGCCCCGAGCGGCCAAAAGACTTACTTAAAACTCTCCTTTAAGCTTTTCAATTTTTCCAGCATCATGGCCAACAGTAAATGTGTCATTAACATGTAAATGAAGTCATCATCTAAAAATTTCTTCGTAAACATACAATGATCAGACATGTATGGTTCCAGGATGGGTGACCCCATGGGAAGTCCTCGTGTTGCACTCCTTTTTGCGCCCCGAGCGGCCAAAACCTCTCCCGTCGACCTCCGAGGCGATGGTTTTGGGCCTCGGAATTCGCCGTGACCGCTACGCAGTCAGTCTCGTGGGGCTCGGAGAGAGCTTTCCGGAATGGGGCCGCAATAGCGATTCCGAGTTCGTTCGAGAAAGTCCCGATGGTTTCGGCGCGCGCTTGCCGTGTCCGGTACGCGGTCGGCCTCGTGGGCATCGGAGAGATCCGACGATGGCGATTCCGAGATCGTTCGAGAGGTTTCGGGGTGCGCAATGGGCTCCGGTCGTCGATATGCGCCGTCCGCGACGTGCACAAAGGCGAGGGACGACGCACACAAAACGAGTGCGATCATACCAGCACTAAAGCACCGGATCCCATCAGAACTCCGAAGTTAAGCGTGCTTGGGCGAGAGTAGTACTAGGATGGGTGACCCCCTGGGAAGTCCTCGTGTTGCACTCCTTTTTGCGCCCCGAGCGGCCAAAAGACTTACTTAAAACTCTCCTTTAAGCTTTTCAATTTTTCCAGCATCATGGCCAACAGTAAATGTGTCATTAACATGTAAATGAAGTCATCATCTAAAAATTTCTTCGTAAACATACAATGATCAGACATGTATGGTTCCAGGATGGGTGACCCCATGGGAAGTCCTCGTGTTGCACTCCTTTTTGCGCCCCGAGCGGCCAAAACCTCTCCCGTCGACCTCCGAGGCGATGGTTTTGGGCCTCGGAATTCGCCGTGACCGCTACGCAGTCAGTCTCGTGGGGCTCGGAGAGAGCTTTCCGGAATGGGGCCGCAATAGCGATTCCGAGTTCGTTCGAGAAAGTCCCGATGGTTTCGGCGCGCGCTTGCCGTGTCCGGTACGCGGTCGGCCTCGTGGGCATCGGAGAGATCCGACGATGGCGATTCCGAGATCGTTCGAGAGGTTTCGGGGCGCGCAATGGGCTCCGGTCGTCGATATGCGCCGTCCGCGACGTGCACAAAGGCGAGGGACGACGCACACAAAACGAGTGCGATCATACCAGCACTAAAGCACCGGATCCCATCAGAACTCCGAAGTTAAGCGTGCTTGGGCGAGAGTAGTACTAGGATGGGTGACCCCCTGGGAAGTCCTCGTGTTGCACTCCTTTTTGCGCCCCGAGCGGCCAAAAGACTTACTTAAAACTCTCCTTTAAGCTTTTCAATTTTTCCAGCATCATGGCCAACAGTAAATGTGTCATTAACATGTAAATGAAGTCATCATCTAAAAATTTCTTCGTAAACATACAATGATCAGACATGTATGGTTCCAGGATGGGTGACCCCATGGGAAGTCCTCGTGTTGCACTCCTTTTTGCGCCCCGAGCGGCCAAAACCTCTCCCGTCGACCTCCGAGGCGATGGTTTTGGGCCTCGGAATTCGCCGTGACCGCTACGCAGTCAGTCTCGTGGGGCTCGGAGAGAGCTTTCCGGAATGGGGCCGCAATAGCGATTCCGAGTTCGTTCGAGAAAGTCCCGATGGTTTCGGCGCGCGCTTGCCGTGTCCGGTACGCGGTCGGCCTCGTGGGCATCGGAGAGATCCGACGATGGCGATTCCGAGATCGTTCGAGAGGTTTCGGGGCGCGCAATGGGCTCCGGTCGTCGATATGCGCCGTCCGCGACGTGCACAAAGGCGAGGGACGACGCACACAAAACGAGTGCGATCATACCAGCACTAAAGCACCGGATCCCATCAGAACTCCGAAGTTAAGCGTGCTTGGGCGAGAGTAGTACTAGGATGGGTGACCCCCTGGGAAGTCCTCGTGTTGCACTCCTTTTTGCGCCCCGAGCGGCCAAAAGACTTACTTAAAACTCTCCTTTAAGCTTTTCAATTTTTCCAGCATCATGGCCAACAGTAAATGTGTCATTAACATGTAAATGAAGTCATCATCTAAAAATTTCTTCGTAAACATACAATGATCAGACATGTATGGTTCCAGGATGGGTGACCCCATGGAAAGTCCTCGTGTTGCACTCCTTTTTGCGCCCCGAGCGGCCAAAACCTCTCCCGTCGACCTCCGAGGCGATGGTTTTGGGCCTCGGAATTCGCCGTGACCGCTACGCAGTCAGTCTCGTGGGGCTCGGAGAGAGCTTTCCGGAATGGGGCCGCAATAGCGATTCCGAGTTCGTTCGAGAAAGTCCCGATGGTTTCGGCGCGCGCTTGCCGTGTCCGGTACGCGGTCGGCCTCGTGGGCATCGGAGAGATCCGACGATGGCGATTCCGAGATCGTTCGAGAGGTTTCGGGGCGCGCAATGGGCTCCGGTCGTCGATATGCGCCGTCCGCGACGTGCACAAAGGCGAGGGACGACGCACACAAAACGAGTGCGATCATACCAGCACTAAAGCACCGGATCCCATCAGAACTCCGAAGTTAAGCGTGCTTGGGCGAGAGTAGTACTAGGATGGGTGACCCCCTGGGAAGTCCTCGTGTTGCACTCCTTTTTGCGCCCCGAGCGGCCAAAAGACTTACTTAAAACTCTCCTTTAAGCTTTTCAATTTTTCCAGCATCATGGCCAACAGTAAATGTGTCATTAACATGTAAATGAAGTCATCATCTAAAAATTTCTTCGTAAACATACAATGATCAGACATGTATGGTTCCAGGATGGGTGACCCCATGGAAAGTCCTCGTGTTGCACTCCTTTTTGCGCCCCGAGCGGCCAAAACCTCTCCCGTCGACCTCCGAGGCGATGGTTTTGGGCCTCGGAATTCGCCGTGACCGCTACGCAGTCAGTCTCGTGGGGCTCGGAGAGAGCTTTCCGGAATGGGGCCGCAATAGCGATTCCGAGTTCGTTCGAGAAAGTCCCGATGGTTTCGGCGCGCGCTTGCCGTGTCCGGTACGCGGTCGGCCTCGTGGGCATCGGAGAGATCCGACGATGGCGATTCCGAGATCGTTCGAGAGGTTTCGGGGCGCGCAATGGGCTCCGGTCGTCGATATGCGCCGTCCGCGACGTGCACAAAGGCGAGGGACGACGCACACAAAACGAGTGCGATCATACCAGCACTAAAGCACCGGATCCCATCAGAACTCCGAAGTTAAGCGTGCTTGGGCGAGAGTAGTACTAGGATGGGTGACCCCCTGGGAAGTCCTCGTGTTGCACTCCTTTTTGCGCCCCGAGCGGCCAAAAGACTTACTTAAAACTCTCCTTTAAGCTTTTCAATTTTTCCAGCATCATGGCCAACAGTAAATGTGTCATTAACATGTAAATGAAGTCATCATCTAAAAATTTCTTCGTAAACATACAATGATCAGACATGTATGGTTCCAGGATGGGTGACCCCATGGGAAGTCCTCGTGTTGCACTCCTTTTTGCGCCCCGAGCGGCCAAAACCTCTCCCGTCGACCTCCGAGGCGATGGTTTTGGGCCTCGGAATTCGCCGTGACCGCTACGCAGTCAGTCTCGTGGGGCTCGGAGAGAGCTTTCCGGAATGGGGCCGCAATAGCGATTCCGAGTTCGTTCGAGAAAGTCCCGATGGTTTCGGCGCGCGCTTGCCGTGTCCGGTACGCGGTCGGCCTCGTGGGCATCGGAGAGATCCGACGATGGCGATTCCGAGATCGTTCGAGAGGTTTCGGGGCGCGCAATGGGCTCCGGTCGTCGATATGCGCCGTCCGCGACGTGCACAAAGGCGAGGGACGACGCACACAAAACGAGTGCGATCATACCAGCACTAAAGCACCGGATCCCATCAGAACTCCGAAGTTAAGCGTGCTTGGGCGAGAGTAGTACTAGGATGGGTGACCCCCTGGGAAGTCCTCGTGTTGCACTCCTTTTTGCGCCCCGAGCGGCCAAAAGACTTACTTAAAACTCTCCTTTAAGCTTTTCAATTTTTCCAGCATCATGGCCAACAGTAAATGTGTCATTAACATGTAAATGAAGTCATCATCTAAAAATTTCTTCGTAAACATACAATGATCAGACATGTATGGTTCCAGGATGGGTGACCCCATGGGAAGTCCTCGTGTTGCACTCCTTTTTGCGCCCCGAGCGGCCAAAACCTCTCCCGTCGACCTCCGAGGCGATGGTTTTGGGCCTCGGAATTCGCCGTGACCGCTACGCGGTCAGTCTCGTGGGGCTCGGAGAGAGCTTTCCGGAATGGGGCCGCAATAGCGATTCCGAGTTCGTTCGAGAAAGTCCCGATGGTTTCGGCGCGCGCTTGCCGTGTCCGGTACGCGGTCGGCCTCGTGGGCATCGGAGAGATCCGACGATGGCGATTCCGAGATCGTTCGAGAGGTTTCGGGGCGCGCAATGGGCTCCGGTCGTCGATATGCGCCGTCCGCGACGTGCACAAAGGCGAGGGACGACGCACACAAAACGAGTGCGATCATACCAGCACTAAAGCACCGGATCCCATCAGAACTCCGAAGTTAAGCGTGCTTGGGCGAGAGTAGTACTAGGATGGGTGACCCCCTGGGAAGTCCTCGTGTTGCACTCCTTTTTGCGCCCCGAGCGGCCAAAAGACTTACTTAAAACTCTCCTTTAAGCTTTTCAATTTTTCCAGCATCATGGCCAACAGTAAATGTGTCAGTAACATGTAAATGAAGTCATCATCTAAAAATTTCTTCGTAAACATACAATGATCAGACATGTATGGTTCCAGGATGGGTGACCCCATGGGAAGTCCTCGTGTTGCACTCCTTTTTGCGCCCCGAGCGGCCAAAACCTCTCCCGTCGACCTCCGAGGCGATGGTTTTGGGCCTCGGAATTCGCCGTGACCGCTACGCGGTCAGTCTCGTGGGGCTCGGAGAGAGCTTTCCGGAATGGGGCCGCAATAGCGATTCCGAGTTCGTTCGAGAAAGTCCCGATGGTTTCGGCGCGCGCTTGCCGTGTCCGGTACGCGGTCGGCCTCGTGGGCATCGGAGAGATCCGACGATGGCGATTCCGAGATCGTTCGAGAGGTTTCGGGGCGCGCAATGGGCTCCGGTCGTCGATATGCGCCGTCCGCGACGTGCACAAAGGCGAGGGACGACGCACACAAAACGAGTGCGATCATACCAGCACTAAAGCACTGGTTCCCATCAGAACTCCGAAGTTAAGCGTGCTTGGGCGAGAGTAGTACTAGGATGGGTGACCCCCTGGGAAGTCCTCGTGTTGCACTCCTTTTTGCGCCCCGAGCGGCCAAAAGACTTACTTAAAACTCTCCTTTAAGCTTTTCAATTTTTCCAGCATCATGGCCAACAGTAAATGTGTCATTAACATGTAAATGAAGTCATCATCTAAAAATTTCTTCGTAAACATACAATGATCAGACATGTATGGTTCCAGGATGGGTGACCCCATGGGAAGTCCTCGTGTTGCACTCCTTTTTGCTCCCCGAGCGGCCAAAACCTCTCCCGTCGACCTCCGAGGCGATGGTTTTGGGCCTCGGAATTCGCCGTGACCGCTACGCGGTCAGTCTCGTGGGGCTCGGAGAGAGCTTTCCGGAATGGGGCCGCAATAGCGATTCCGAGTTCGTTCGAGAAAGTCCCGATGGTTTCGGCGCGCGCTTGCCGTGTCCGGTACGCGGTCGGCCTCGTGGGCATCGGAGAGATCCGACGATGGCGATTCCGAGATCGTTCGAGAGGTTTCGGGGCGCGCAATGGGCTCCGGTCGTCGATATGCGCCGTCCGCGACGTGCACAAAGGCGAGGGACGACGCACACAAAACGAGTGCGATCATACCAGCACTAAAGCACCGGATCCCATCAGAACTCCGAAGTTAAGCGTGCTTGGGCGAGAGTAGTACTAGGATGGGTGACCCCCTGGGAAGTCCTCGTGTTGCACTCCTTTTTGCGCCCGGAGCGGCCAAAAGACTTACTTAAAACTCTCCTTTAAGCTTTTCAATTTTTCCAGCATCATGGCCAACAGTAAATGTGTCAGTAACATGTAAATGAAGTCATCATCTAAAAATTTCTTCGTAAACATACAATGATCAGACATGTATGGTTCCAGGATGGGTGACCCCATGGGAAGTCCTCGTGTCGCACTCCTTTTTGCGCCCCGAGCGGCCAAAACCTCTCCCGTCGACCTCCGAGGCGATGGTTTTGGGCCTCGGAATTCGCCGTGACCGCTACGCAGTCAGTCTCGTGGGGCTCGGAGAGAGCTTTCCGGAATGGGGCCGCAATAGCGATTCCGAGTTCGTTCGAGAAAGTCCCGATGGTTTCGGCGCGCGCTTGCCGTGTCCGGTACGCGGTCGGCCTCGTGGGCATCGGAGAGATCCGACGATGGCGATTCCGAGATCGTTCGAGAGGTTTCGGGGCGCGCAATGGGCTCCGGTCGTCGATATGCGCCGTCCGCGACGTGCACAAAGGCGAGGGACGACGCACACAAAACGAGTGCGATCATACCAGCACTAAAGCACCGGATCCCATCAGAACTCCGAAGTTAAGCGTGCTTGGGCGAGAGTAGTACTAGGATGGGTGACCCCCTGGGAAGTCCTCGTGTTGCACTCCTTTTTGCGCCCCGAGCGGCCAAAAGACTTACTTAAAACTCTCCTTTAAGCTTTTCAATTTTTCCAGCATCATGGCCAACAGTAAATGTGTCATTAACATGTAAATGAAGTCATCATCTAAAAATTTCTTCGTAAACATACAATGATCAGACATGTATGGTTCCAGGATGGGTGACCCCATGGGAAGTCCTCGTGTTGCACTCCTTTTTGCGCCCCGAGCGGCCAAAACCTCTCCCGTCGACCTCCGAGGCGATGGTTTTGGGCCTCGGAATTCGCCGTGACCGCTACGCAGTCAGTCTCGTGGGGCTCGGAGAGAGCTTTCCGGAATGGGGCCGCAATAGCGATTCCGAGTTCGTTCGAGAAAGTCCCGATGGTTTCGGCGCGCGCTTGCCGTGTCCGGTACGCGGTCGGCCTCGTGGGCATCGGAGAGATCCGACGATGGCGATTCCGAGATCGTTCGAGAGGTTTCGGGGTGCGCAATGGGCTCCGGTCGTCGATATGCGCCGTCCGCGACGTGCACAAAGGCGAGGGACGACGCACACAAAACGAGTGCGATCATACCAGCACTAAAGCACCGGATCCCATCAGAACTCCGAAGTTAAGCGTGCTTGGGCGAGAGTAGTACTAGGATGGGTGACCCCCTGGGAAGTCCTCGTGTTGCACTCCTTTTTGCGCCCCGAGCGGCCAAAAGACTTACTTAAAACTCTCCTTTAAGCTTTTCAATTTTTCCAGCATCATGGCCAACAGTAAATGTGTCATTAACATGTAAATGAAGTCATCATCTAAAAATTTCTTCGTAAACATACAATGATCAGACATGTATGGTTCCAGGATGGGTGACCCCATGGGAAGTCCTCGTGTTGCACTCCTTTTTGCGCCCCGAGCGGCCAAAACCTCTCCCGTCGACCTCCGAGGCGATGGTTTTGGGCCTCGGAATTCGCCGTGACCGCTACGCAGTCAGTCTCGTGGGGCTCGGAGAGTGCTTTCCGGAATGGGGCCGCAATAGCGATTCCGAGTTCGTTCGAGAAAGTCCCGATGGTTTCGGCGCGCGCTTGCCGTGTCCGGTACGCGGTCGGCCTCGTGGGCATCGGAGAGATCCGACGATGGCGATTCCGAGATCGTTCGAGAGGTTTCGGGGTGCGCAATGGGCTCCGGTCGTCGATATGCGCCGTCCGCGACGTGCACAAAGGCGAGGGACGACGCACACAAAACGAGTGCGATCATACCAGCACTAAAGCACCGGATCCCATCAGAACTCCGAAGTTAAGCGTGCTTGGGCGAGAGTAGTACTAGGATGGGTGACCCCCTGGGAAGTCCTCGTGTTGCACTCCTTTTTGCGCCCCGAGCGGCCAAAAGACTTACTTAAAACTCTCCTTTAAGCTTTTCAATTTTTCCAGCATCATGGCCAACAGTAAATGTGTCATTAACATGTAAATGAAGTCATCATCTAAAAATTTCTTCGTAAACATACAATGATCAGACATGTATGGTTCCAGGATGGGTGACCCCATGGGAAGTCCTCGTGTTGCACTCCTTTTTGCGCCCCGAGCGGCCAAAACCTCTCCCGTCGACCTCCGAGGCGATGGTTTTGGGCCTCGGAATTCGCCGTGACCGCTACGCAGTCAGTCTCGTGGGGCTCGGAGAGAGCTTTCCGGAATGGGGCCGCAATAGCGATTCCGAGTTCGTTCGAGAAAGTCCCGATGGTTTCGGCGCGCGCTTGCCGTGTCCGGTACGCGGTCGGCCTCGTGGGCATCGGAGAGATCCGACGATGGCGATTCCGAGATCGTTCGAGAGGTTTCGGGGTGCGCAATGGGCTCCGGTCGTCGATATGCGCCGTCCGCGACGTGCACAAAGGCGAGGGACGACGCACACAAAACGAGTGCGATCATACCAGCACTAAAGCACCGGATCCCATCAGAACTCCGAAGTTAAGCGTGCTTGGGCGAGAGTAGTACTAGGATGGGTGACCCCCTGGGAAGTCCTCGTGTTGCACTCCTTTTTGCGCCCCGAGCGGCCAAAAGACTTACTTAAAACTCTCCTTTAAGCTTTTCAATTTTTCCAGCATCATGGCCAACAGTAAATGTGTCATTAACATGTAAATGAAGTCATCATCTAAAAATTTCTTCGTAAACATACAATGATCAGACATGTATGGTTCCAGGATGGGTGACCCCATGGGAAGTCCTCGTGTTGCACTCCTTTTTGCGCCCCGAGCGGCCAAAACCTCTCCCGTCGACCTCCGAGGCGATGGTTTTGGGCCTCGGAATTCGCCGTGACCGCTACGCAGTCAGTCTCGTGGGGCTCGGAGAGAGCTTTCCGGAATGGGGCCGCAATAGCGATTCCGAGTTCGTTCGAGAAAGTCCCGATGGTTTCGGCGCGCGCTTGCCGTGTCCGGTACGCGGTCGGCCTCGTGGGCATCGGAGAGATCCGACGATGGCGATTCCGAGATCGTTCGAGAGGTTTCGGGGCGCGCAATGGGCTCCGGTCGTCGATATGCGCCGTCCGCGACGTGCACAAAGGCGAGGGACGACGCACACAAAACGAGTGCGATCATACCAGCACTAAAGCACCGGATCCCATCAGAACTCCGAAGCTAAGCGTGCTTGGGCGAGAGTAGTACTAGGATGGGTGACCCCCTGGGAAGTCCTCGTGTTGCACTCCTTTTTGCGCCCCGAGCGGCCAAAAGACTTACTTAAAACTCTCCTTTAAGCTTTTCAATTTTTCCAGCATCATGGCCAACAGTAAATGTGTCATTAACATGTAAATGAAGTCATCATCTAAAAATTTCTTCGTAAACATACAATGATCAGACATGTATGGTTCCAGGATGGGTGACCCCATGGGAAGTCCTCGTGTTGCACTCCTTTTTGCGCCCCGAGCGGCCAAAACCTCTCCCGTCGACCTCCGAGGCGATGGTTTTGGGCCTCGGAATTCGCCGTGACCGCTACGCAGTCAGTCTCGTGGGGCTCGGAGAGAGCTTTCCGGAATGGGGCCGCAATAGCGATTCCGAGTTCGTTCGAGAAAGTCCCGATGGTTTCGGCGCGCGCTTGCCGTGTCCGGTACGCGGTCGGCCTCGTGGGCATCGGAGAGATCCGACGATGGCGATTCCGAGATCGTTCGAGAGGTTTCGGGGCGCGCAATGGGCTCCGGTCGTCGATATGCGCCGTCCGCGACGTGCACAAAGGCGAGGGACGACGCACACAAAACGAGTGCGATCATACCAGCACTAAAGCACCGGATCCCATCAGAACTCCGAAGTTAAGCGTGCTTGGGCGAGAGTAGTACTAGGATGGGTGACCCCCTGGGAAGTCCTCGTGTTGCACTCCTTTTTGCGCCCCGAGCGGCCAAAAGACTTACTTAAAACTCTCCTTTAAGCTTTTCAATTTTTCCAGCATCATGGCCAACAGTAAATGTGTCATTAACATGTAAATGAAGTCATCATCTAAAAATTTCTTCGTAAACAAACAATGATCAGACATGTATGGTTCCAGGATGGGTGACCCCATGGAAAGTCCTCGTGTTGCACTCCTTTTTGCGCCCCGAGCGGCCAAAACCTCTCCCGTCGACCTCCGAGGCGATGGTTTTGGGCCTCGGAATTCGCCGTGACCGCTACGCAGTCAGTCTCGTGGGGCTCGGAGAGAGCTTTCCGGAATGGGGCCGCAATAGCGATTCCGAGTTCGTTCGAGAAAGTCCCGATGGTTTCGGCGCGCGCTTGCCGTGTCCGGTACGCGGTCGGCCTCGTGGGCATCGGAGAGATCCGACGATGGCGATTCCGAGATCGTTCGAGAGGTTTCGGGGCGCGCAATGGGCTCCGGTCGTCGATATGCGCCGTCCGCGACGTGCACAAAGGCGAGGGACGACGCACACAAAACGAGTGCGATCATACCAGCACTAAAGCACCGGATCCCATCAGAACTCCGAAGTTAAGCGTGCTTGGGCGAGAGTAGTACTAGGATGGGTGACCCCCTGGGAAGTCCTCGTGTTGCACTCCTTTTTGCGCCCCGAGCGGCCAAAAGACTTACTTAAAACTCTCCTTTAAGCTTTTCAATTTTTCCAGCATCATGGCCAACAGTAAATGTGTCATTAACATGTAAATGAAGTCATCATCTAAAAATTTCTTCGTAAACATACAATGATCAGACATGTATGGTTCCAGGATGGGTGACCCCATGGGAAGTCCTCGTGTTGCACTCCTTTTTGCGCCCCGAGCGGCCAAAACCTCTCCCGTCGACCTCCGAGGCGATGGTTTTGGGCCTCGGAATTCGCCGTGACCGCTACGCAGTCAGTCTCGTGGGGCTCGGAGAGAGCTTTCCGGAATGGGGCCGCAATAGCGATTCCGAGTTCGTTCGAGAAAGTCCCGATGGTTTCGGCGCGCGCTTGCCGTGTCCGGTACGCGGTCGGCCTCGTGGGCATCGGAGAGATCCGACGATGGCGATTCCGAGATCGTTCGAGAGGTTTCGGGGTGCGCAATGGGCTCCGGTCGTCGATATGCGCCGTCCGCGACGTGCACAAAGGCGAGGGACGACGCACACAAAACGAGTGCGATCATACCAGCACTAAAGCACCGGATCCCATCAGAACTCCGAAGTTAAGCGTGCTTGGGCGAGAGTAGTACTAGGATGGGTGACCCCCTGGGAAGTCCTCGTGTTGCACTCCTTTTTGCGCCCCGAGCGGCCAAAAGACTTACTTAAAACTCTCCTTTAAGCTTTTCAATTTTTCCAGCATCATGGCCAACAGTAAATGTGTCATTAACATGTAAATGAAGTCATCATCTAAAAATTTCTTCGTAAACATACAATGATCAGACATGTATGGTTCCAGGATGGGTGACCCCATGGGAAGTCCTCGTGTTGCACTCCTTTTTGCGCCCCGAGCGGCCAAAACCTCTCCCGTCGACCTCCGAGGCGATGGTTTTGGGCCTCGGAATTCGCCGTGACCGCTACGCAGTCAGTCTCGTGGGGCTCGGAGAGAGCTTTCCGGAATGGGGCCGCAATAGCGATTCCGAGTTCGTTCGAGAAAGTCCCGATGGTTTCGGCGCGCGCTTGCCGTGTCCGGTACGCGGTCGGCCTCGTGGGCATCGGAGAGATCCGACGATGGCGATTCCGAGATCGTTCGAGAGGTTTCGGGGCGCGCAATGGGCTCCGGTCGTCGATATGCGCCGTCCGCGACGTGCACAAAGGCGAGGGACGACGCACACAAAACGAGTGCGATCATACCAGCACTAAAGCACCGGATCCCATCAGAACTCCGAAGTTAAGCGTGCTTGGGCGAGAGTAGTACTAGGATGGGTGACCCCCTGGGAAGTCCTCGTGTTGCACTCCTTTTTGCGCCCCGAGCGGCCAAAAGACTTACTTAAAACTCTCCTTTAAGCTTTTCAATTTTTCCAGCATCATGGCCAACAGTAAATGTGTCATTAACATGTAAATGAAGTCATCATCTAAAAATTTCTTCGTAAACATACAATGATCAGACATGTATGGTTCCAGGATGGGTGACCCCATGGGAAGTCCTCGTGTTGCACTCCTTTTTGCGCCCCGAGCGGCCAAAACCTCTCCCGTCGACCTCCGAGGCGATGGTTTTGGGCCTCGGAATTCGCCGTGACCGCTACGCAGTCAGTCTCGTGGGGCTCGGAGAGAGCTTTCCGGAATGGGGCCGCAATAGCGATTCCGAGTTCGTTCGAGAAAGTCCCGATGGTTTCGGCGCGCGCTTGCCGTGTCCGGTACGCGGTCGGCCTCGTGGGCATCGGAGAGATCCGACGATGGCGATTCCGAGATCGTTCGAGAGGTTTCGGGGTGCGCAATGGGCTCCGGTCGTCGATATGCGCCGTCCGCGACGTGCACAAAGGCGAGGGACGACGCACACAAAACGAGTGCGATCATACCAGCACTAAAGCACCGGATCCCATCAGAACTCCGAAGTTAAGCGTGCTTGGGCGAGAGTAGTACTAGGATGGGTGACCCCCTGGGAAGTCCTCGTGTTGCACTCCTTTTTGCGCCCCGAGCGGCCAAAAGACTTACTTAAAACTCTCCTTTAAGCTTTTCAATTTTTCCAGCATCATGGCCAACAGTAAATGTGTCATTAACATGTAAATGAAGTCATCATCTAAAAATTTCTTCGTAAACATACAATGATCAGACATGTATGGTTCCAGGATGGGTGACCCCATGGGAAGTCCTCGTGTTGCACTCCTTTTTGCGCCCCGAGCGGCCAAAACCTCTCCCGTCGACCTCCGAGGCGATGGTTTTGGGCCTCGGAATTCGCCGTGACCGCTACGCAGTCAGTCTCGTGGGGCTCGGAGAGAGCTTTCCGGAATGGGGCCGCAATAGCGATTCCGAGTTCGTTCGAGAAAGTCCCGATGGTTTCGGCGCGCGCTTGCCGTGTCCGGTACGCGGTCGGCCTCGTGGGCATCGGAGAGATCCGACGATGGCGATTCCGAGATCGTTCGAGAGGTTTCGGGGCGCGCAATGGGCTCCGGTCGTCGATATGCGCCGTCCGCGACGTGCACAAAGGCGAGGGACGACGCACACAAAACGAGTGCGATCATACCAGCACTAAAGCACCGGATCCCATCAGAACTCCGAAGTTAAGCGTGCTTGGGCGAGAGTAGTACTAGGATGGGTGACCCCCTGGGAAGTCCTCGTGTTGCACTCCTTTTTGCGCCCCGAGCGGCCAAAAGACTTACTTAAAACTCTCCTTTAAGCTTTTCAATTTTTCCAGCATCATGGCCAACAGTAAATGTGTCATTAACATGTAAATGAAGTCATCATCTAAAAATTTCTTCGTAAACATACAATGATCAGACATGTATGGTTCCAGGATGGGTGACCCCATGGGAAGTCCTCGTGTTGCACTCCTTTTTGCGCCCCGAGCGGCCAAAACCTCTCCCGTCGACCTCCGAGGCGATGGTTTTGGGCCTCGGAATTCGCCGTGACCGCTACGCAGTCAGTCTCGTGGGGCTCGGAGAGAGCTTTCCGGAATGGGGCCGCAATAGCGATTCCGAGTTCGTTCGAGAAAGTCCCGATGGTTTCGGCGCGCGCTTGCCGTGTCCGGTACGCGGTCGGCCTCGTGGGCATCGGAGAGATCCGACGATGGCGATTCCGAGATCGTTCGAGAGGTTTCGGGGTGCGCAATGGGCTCCGGTCGTCGATATGCGCCGTCCGCGACGTGCACAAAGGCGAGGGACGACGCACACAAAACGAGTGCGATCATACCAGCACTAAAGCACCGGATCCCATCAGAACTCCGAAGTTAAGCGTGCTTGGGCGAGAGTAGTACTAGGATGGGTGACCCCCTGGGAAGTCCTCGTGTTGCACTCCTTTTTGCGCCCCGAGCGGCCAAAAGACTTACTTAAAACTCTCCTTTAAGCTTTTCAATTTTTCCAGCATCATGGCCAACAGTAAATGTGTCATTAACATGTAAATGAAGTCATCATCTAAAAATTTCTTCGTAAACATACAATGATCAGACATGTATGGTTCCAGGATGGGTGACCCCATGGGAAGTCCTCGTGTTGCACTCCTTTTTGCGCCCCGAGCGGCCAAAACCTCTCCCGTCGACCTCCGAGGCGATGGTTTTGGGCCTCGGAATTCGCCGTGACCGCTACGCAGTCAGTCTCGTGGGGCTCGGAGAGAGCTTTCCGGAATGGGGCCGCAATAGCGATTCCGAGTTCGTTCGAGAAAGTCCCGATGGTTTCGGCGCGCGCTTGCCGTGTCCGGTACGCGGTCGGCCTCGTGGGCATCGGAGAGATCCGACGATGGCGATTCCGAGATCGTTCGAGAGGTTTCGGGGCGCGCAATGGGCTCCGGTCGTCGATATGCGCCGTCCGCGACGTGCACAAAGGCGAGGGACGACGCACACAAAACGAGTGCGATCATACCAGCACTAAAGCACCGGATCCCATCAGAACTCCGAAGTTAAGCGTGCTTGGGCGAGAGTAGTACTAGGATGGGTGACCCCCTGGGAAGTCCTCGTGTTGCACTCCTTTTTGCGCCCCGAGCGGCCAAAAGACTTACTTAAAACTCTCCTTTAAGCTTTTCAATTTTTCCAGCATCATGGCCAACAGTAAATGTGTCATTAACATGTAAATGAAGTCATCATCTAAAAATTTCTTCGTAAACATACAATGATCAGACATGTATGGTTCCAGGATGGGTGACCCCATGGGAAGTCCTCGTGTTGCACTCCTTTTTGCGCCCCGAGCGGCCAAAACCTCTCCCGTCGACCTCCGAGGCGATGGTTTTGGGCCTCGGAATTCGCCGTGACCGCTACGCAGTCAGTCTCGTGGGGCTCGGAGAGAGCTTTCCGGAATGGGGCCGCAATAGCGATTCCGAGTTCGTTCGAGAAAGTCCCGATGGTTTCGGCGCGCGCTTGCCGTGTCCGGTACGCGGTCGGCCTCGTGGGCATCGGAGAGATCCGACGATGGCGATTCCGAGATCGTTCGAGAGGTTTCGGGGTGCGCAATGGGCTCCGGTCGTCGATATGCGCCGTCCGCGACGTGCACAAAGGCGAGGGACGACGCACACAAAACGAGTGCGATCATACCAGCACTAAAGCACCGGATCCCATCAGAACTCCGAAGTTAAGCGTGCTTGGGCGAGAGTAGTACTAGGATGGGTGACCCCCTGGGAAGTCCTCGTGTTGCACTCCTTTTTGCGCCCCGAGCGGCCAAAAGACTTACTTAAAACTCTCCTTTAAGCTTTTCAATTTTTCCAGCATCATGGCCAACAGTAAATGTGTCATTAACATGTAAATGAAGTCATCATCTAAAAATTTCTTTGTAAACATACAATGATCAGACATGTATGGTTCCAGGATGGGTGACCCCATGGGAAGTCCTCGTGTTGCACTCCTTTTTGCGCCCCGAGCGGCCAAAACCTCTCCCGTCGACCTCCGAGGCGATGGTTTTGGGCCTCGGAATTCGCCGTGACCGCTACGCAGTCAGTCTCGTGGGGCTCGGAGAGAGCTTTCCGGAATGGGGCCGCAATAGCGATTCCGAGTTCGTTCGAGAAAGTCCCGATGGTTTCGGCGCGCGCTTGCCGTGTCCGGTACGCGGTCGGCCTCGTGGGCATCGGAGAGATCCGACGATGGCGATTCCGAGATCGTTCGAGAGGTTTCGGGGCGCGCAATGGGCTCCGGTCGTCGATATGCGCCGTCCGCGACGTGCACAAAGGCGAGGGACGACGCACACAAAACGAGTGCGATCATACCAGCACTAAAGCACCGGATCCCATCAGAACTCCGAAGTTAAGCGTGCTTGGGCGAGAGTAGTACTAGGATGGGTGACCCCCTGGGAAGTCCTCGTGTTGCACTCCTTTTTGCGCCCCGAGCGGCCAAAAGACTTACTTAAAACTCTCCTTTAAGCTTTTCAATTTTTCCAGCATCATGGCCAACAGTAAATGTGTCATTAACATGTAAATGAAGTCATCATCTAAAAATTTCTTCGTAAACATACAATGATCAGACATGTATGGTTCCAGGATGGGTGACCCCATGGGAAGTCCTCGTGTTGCACTCCTTTTTGCGCCCCGAGCGGCCAAAACCTCTCCCGTCGACCTCCGAGGCGATGGTTTTGGGCCTCGGAATTCGCCGTGACCGCTACGCAGTCAGTCTCGTGGGGCTCGGAGAGAGCTTTCCGGAATGGGGCCGCAATAGCGATTCCGAGTTCGTTCGAGAAAGTCCCGATGGTTTCGGCGCGCGCTTGCCGTGTCCGGTACGCGGTCGGCCTCGTGGGCATCGGAGAGATCCGACGATGGCGATTCCGAGATCGTTCGAGAGGTTTCGGGGCGCGCAATGGGCTCCGGTCGTCGATATGCGCCGTCCGCGACGTGCACAAAGGCGAGGGACGACGCACACAAAACGAGTGCGATCATACCAGCACTAAAGCACCGGATCCCATCAGAACTCCGAAGTTAAGCGTGCTTGGGCGAGAGTAGTACTAGGATGGGTGACCCCCTGGGAAGTCCTCGTGTTGCACTCCTTTTTGCGCCCCGAGCGGCCAAAAGACTTACTTAAAACTCTCCTTTAAGCTTTTCAATTTTTCCAGCATCATGGCCAACAGTAAATGTGTCATTAACATGTAAATGAAGTCATCATCTAAAAATTTCTTCGTAAACATACAATGATCAGACATGTATGGTTCCAGGATGGGTGACCCCATGGGAAGTCCTCGTGTTGCACTCCTTTTTGCGCCCCGAGCGGCCAAAACCTCTCCCGTCGACCTCCGAGGCGATGGTTTTGGGCCTCGGAATTCGCCGTGACCGCTACGCAGTCAGTCTCGTGGGGCTCGGAGAGAGCTTTCCGGAATGGGGCCGCAATAGCGATTCCGAGTTCGTTCGAGAAAGTCCCGATGGTTTCGGCGCGCGCTTGCCGTGTCCGGTACGCGGTCGGCCTCGTGGGCATCGGAGAGATCCGACGATGGCGATTCCGAGATCGTTCGAGAGGTTTCGGGGTGCGCAATGGGCTCCGGTCGTCGATATGCGCCGTCCGCGACGTGCACAAAGGCGAGGGACGACGCACACAAAACGAGTGCGATCATACCAGCACTAAAGCACCGGATCCCATCAGAACTCCGAAGTTAAGCGTGCTTGGGCGAGAGTAGTACTAGGATGGGTGACCCCCTGGGAAGTCCTCGTGTTGCACTCCTTTTTGCGCCCCGAGCGGCCAAAAGACTTACTTAAAACTCTCCTTTAAGCTTTTCAATTTTTCCAGCATCATGGCCAACAGTAAATGTGTCATTAACATGTAAATGAAGTCATCATCTAAAAATTTCTTCGTAAACATACAATGATCAGACATGTATGGTTCCAGGATGGGTGACCCCATGGGAAGTCCTCGTGTTGCACTCCTTTTTGCGCCCCGAGCGGCCAAAACCTCTCCCGTCGACCTCCGAGGCGATGGTTTTGGGCCTCGGAATTCGCCGTGACCGCTACGCAGTCAGTCTCGTGGGGCTCGGAGAGAGCTTTCCGGAATGGGGCCGCAATAGCGATTCCGAGTTCGTTCGAGAAAGTCCCGATGGTTTCGGCGCGCGCTTGCCGTGTCCGGTACGCGGTCGGCCTCGTGGGCATCGGAGAGATCCGACGATGGCGATTCCGAGATCGTTCGAGAGGTTTCGGGGCGCGCAATGGGCTCCGGTCGTCGATATGCGCCGTCCGCGACGTGCACAAAGGCGAGGGACGACGCACACAAAACGAGTGCGATCATACCAGCACTAAAGCACCGGATCCCATCAGAACTCCGAAGTTAAGCGTGCTTGGGCGAGAGTAGTACTAGGATGGGTGACCCCCTGGGAAGTCCTCGTGTTGCACTCCTTTTTGCGCCCCGAGCGGCCAAAAGACTTACTTAAAACTCTCCTTTAAGCTTTTCAATTTTTCCAGCATCATGGCCAACAGTAAATGTGTCATTAACATGTAAATGAAGTCATCATCTAAAAATTTCTTCGTAAACATACAATGATCAGACATGTATGGTTCCAGGATGGGTGACCCCATGGGAAGTCCTCGTGTTGCACTCCTTTTTGCGCCCCGAGCGGCCAAAACCTCTCCCGTCGACCTCCGAGGCGATGGTTTTGGGCCTCGGAATTCGCCGTGACCGCTACGCAGTCAGTCTCGTGGGGCTCGGAGAGAGCTTTCCGGAATGGGGCCGCAATAGCGATTCCGAGTTCGTTCGAGAAAGTCCCGATGGTTTCGGCGCGCGCTTGCCGTGTCCGGTACGCGGTCGGCCTCGTGGGCATCGGAGAGATCCGACGATGGCGATTCCGAGATCGTTCGAGAGGTTTCGGGGCGCGCAATGGGCTCCGGTCGTCGATATGCGCCGTCCGCGACGTGCACAAAGGCGAGGGACGACGCACACAAAATGAGTGCGATCATACCAGCACTAAAGCACCGGATCCCATCAGAACTCCGAAGTTAAGCGTGCTTGGGCGAGAGTAGTACTAGGATGGGTGACCCCCTGGGAAGTCCTCGTGTTGCACCCCTTTTTGCGCCCCGAGCGGCCAAAAGACTTACTTAAAACTCTCCTTTAAGCTTTTCAATTTTTCCAGCATCATGGCCAACAGTAAATGTGTCATTAACATGTAAATGAAGTCATCATCTAAAAATTTCTTCGTAAACATACAATGATCAGACATGTATGGTTCCAGGATGGGTGACCCCATGGGAAGTCCTCGTGTTGCACTCCTTTTTGCGCCCCGAGCGGCCAAAACCTCTCCCGTCGACCTCCGAGGCGATGGTTTTGGGCCTCGGAATTCGCCGTGACCGCTACGCAGTCAGTCTCGTGGGGCTCGGAGAGAGCTTTCCGGAATGGGGCCGCAATAGCGATTCCGAGTTCGTTCGAGAAAGTCCCGATGGTTTCGGCGCGCGCTTGCCGTGTCCGGTACGCGGTCGGCCTCGTGGGCATCGGAGAGATCCGACGATGGCGATTCCGAGATCGTTCGAGAGGTTTCGGGGCGCGCAATGGGCTCCGGTCGTCGATATGCGCCGTCCGCGACGTGCACAAAGGCGAGGGACGACGCACACAAAACGAGTGCGATCATACCAGCACTAAAGCACCGGATCCCATCAGAACTCCGAAGTTAAGCGTGCTTGGGCGAGAGTAGTACTAGGATGGGTGACCCCCTGGGAAGTCCTCGTGTTGCACTCCTTTTTGCGCCCCGAGCGGCCAAAAGACTTACTTAAAACTTTCCTTTAAGCTTTTCAATTTTTCCAGCATCATGGCCAACAGTAAATGTGTCATTAACATGTAAATGAAGTCATCATCTAAAAATTTCTTCGTAAACATACAATGATCAGACATGTATGGTTCCAGGATGGGTGACCCCATGGGAAGTCCTCGTGTTGCACTCCTTTTTGCGCCCCGAGCGGCCAAAACCTCTCCCGTCGACCTCCGAGGCGATGGTTTTGGGCCTCGGAATTCGCCGTGACCGCTACGCAGTCAGTCTCGTGGGGCTCGGAGAGAGCTTTCCGGAATGGGGCCGCAATAGCGATTCCGAGTTCGTTCGAGAAAGTCCCGATGGTTTCGGCGCGCGCTTGCCGTGTCCGGTACGCGGTCGGCCTCGTGGGCATCGGAGAGATCCGACGATGGCGATTCCGAGATCGTTCGAGAGGTTTCGGGGCGCGCAATGGGCTCCGGTCGTCGATATGCGCCGTCCGCGACGTGCACAAAGGCGAGGGACGACGCACACAAAACGAGTGCGATCATACCAGCACTAAAGCACCGGATCCCATCAAAACTCCGAAGTTAAGCGTGCTTGGGCGAGAGTAGTACTAGGATGGGTGACCCCCTGGGAAGTCCTCGTGTTGCACTCCTTTTTGCGCCCCGAGCGGCCAAAAGACTTACTTAAAACTCTCCTTTAAGCTTTTCAATTTTTCCAGCATCATGGCCAATAGTAAATGTGTCATTAACATGTAAATGAAGTCATCATCTAAAAATTTCTTCGTAAACATACAATGATCAGACATGTATGGTTCCAGGATGGGTGACCCCATGGGAAGTCCTCGTGTTGCACTCCTTTTTGCGCCCCGAGCGGCCAAAACCTCTCCCGTCGACCTCCGAGGCGATGGTTTTGGGCCTCGGAATTCGCCGTGACCGCTACGCAGTCAGTCTCGTGGGGCTCGGAGAGAGCTTTCCGGAATGGGGCCGCAATAGCGATTCCGATTTCGTTCGAGAAAGTCCCGATGGTTTCGGCGCGCGCTTGCCGTGTCCGGTACGCGGTCGGCCTCGTGGGCATCGGAGAGATCCGACGATGGCGATTCCGAGATCGTTCGAGAGGTTTCGGGGCGCGCAATGGGCTCCGGTCGTCGATATGCGCCGTCCGCGACGTGCACAAAGGCGAGGGACGACGCACACAAAACGAGTGCGATCATACCAGCACTAAAGCACCGGATCCCATCAGAACTCCGAAGTTAAGCGTGCTTGGGCGAGAGTAGTACTAGGATGGGTGACCCCCTGGGAAGTCCTCGTGTTGCACTCCTTTTTGCGCCCCGAGCGGCCAAAAGACTTACTTAAAACTCTCCTTTAAGCTTTTCAATTTTTCCAGCATCATGGCCAACAGTAAATGTGTCATTAACATGTAAATGAAGTCATCATCTAAAAATTTCTTCGTAAACATACAATGATCAGACATGTATGGTTCCAGGATGGGTGACCCCATGGGAAGTCCTCGTGTTGCACTCCTTTTTGCGCCCCGAGCGGCCAAAACCTCTCCCGTCGACCTCCGAGGCGATGGTTTTGGGCCTCGGAATTCGCCGTGACCGCTACGCAGTCAGTCTCGTGGGGCTCGGAGAGAGCTTTCCGGAATGGGGCCGCAATAGCGATTCCGAGTTCGTTCGAGAAAGTCCCGATGGTTTCGGCGCGCGCTTGCCGTGTCCGGTACGCGGTCGGCCTCGTGGGCATCGGAGAGATCCGACGATGGCGATTCCGAGATCGTTCGAGAGGTTTCGGGGCGCGCAATGGGCTCCGGTCGTCGATATGCGCCGTCCGCGACGTGCACAAAGGCGAGGGACGACGCACACAAAACGAGAGCGATCATACCAGCACTAAAGCACAGGATCCCATCAGAACTCCGAAGTTAAGCGTGCTTGGGCGAGAGTAGTACTAGGATGGGTGACCCCTTGGGAAGTCCTCGTGTTGCACTCCTTTTTGCGCCCCGAGCGGCCAAAAGACTTACTTAAAACTCTCCTTTAAGCTTTTCAATTTTTCCAGCATCATGGCCAACAGTAAATGTGTCATTAACATGTAAATGAAGTCATCATCTAAAAATTTCTTCGTAAACATACAATGATCAGACATGTATGGTTCCAGGATGGGTGACCCCATGGGAAGTCCTCGTGTTGCACTCCTTTTTGCGCCCCGAGCGGCCAAAACCTCTCCCGTCGACCTCCGAGGCGATGGTTTTGGGCCTCGGAATTCGCCGTGACCGCTACGCAGTCAGTCTCGTGGGGCTCGGAGAGAGCTTTCCGGAATGGGGCCGCAATAGCGATTCCGAGTTCGTTCGAGAAAGTCCCGATGGTTTCGGCGCGCGCTTGCCGTGTCCGGTACGCGGTCGGCCTCGTGGGCATCGGAGAGATCCGACGATGGCGATTCCGAGATCGTTCGAGAGGTTTCGGGGTGCGCAATGGGCTCCGGTCGTCGATATGCGCCGTCCGCGACGTGCACAAAGGCGAGGGACGACGCACACAAAACGAGTGCGATCATACCAGCACTAAAGCACCGGATCCCATCAGAACTCCGAAGTTAAGCGTGCTTGGGCGAGAGTAGTACTAGGATGGGTGACCCCCTGGGAAGTCCTCGTGTTGCACTCCTTTTTGCGCCCCGAGCGGCCAAAAGACTTACTTAAAACTCTCCTTTAAGCTTTTCAATTTTTCCAGCATCATGGCCAACAGTAAATGTGTCATTAACATGTAAATGAAGTCATCATCTAAAAATTTCTTCGTAAACATACAATGATCAGACATGTATGGTTCCAGGATGGGTGACCCCATGGGAAGTCCTCGTGTTGCACTCCTTTTTGCGCCCCGAGCGGCCAAAACCTCTCCCGTCGACCTCCGAGGCGATGGTTTTGGGCCTCGGAATTCGCCGTGACCGCTACGCAGTCAGTCTCGTGGGGCTCGGAGAGAGCTTTCCGGAATGGGGCCGCAATAGCGATTCCGAGTTCGTTCGAGAAAGTCCCGATGGTTTCGGCGCGCGCTTGCCGTGTCCGGTACGCGGTCGGCCTCGTGGGCATCGGAGAGATCCGACGATGGCGATTCCGAGATCGTTCGAGAGGTTTCGGGGCGCGCAATGGGCTCCGGTCGTCGATATGCGCCGTCCGCGACGTGCACAAAGGCGAGGGACGACGCACACAAAACGAGTGCGATCATACCAGCACTAAAGCACCGGATCCCATCAGAACTCCGAAGTTAAGCGTGCTTGGGCGAGAGTAGTACTAGGATGGGTGACCCCCTGGGAAGTCCTCGTGTTGCACTCCTTTTTGCGCCCCGAGCGGCCAAAACCTCTCCCGTCGACCTCCGAGGCGATGGTTTTGGGCCTCGGAATTCGCCGTGACCGCTACGCAGTCAGTCTCGTGGGGCTCGGAGAGAGCTTTCCGGAATGGGGCCGCAATAGCGATTCCGAGTTCGTTCGAGAAAGTCCCGATGGTTTCGGCGCGCGCTTGCCGTGTCCGGTACGCGGTCGGCCTCGTGGGCATCGGAGAGATCCGACGATGGCGATTCCGAGATCGTTCGAGAGGTTTCGGGGCGCGCAATGGGCTCCGGTCGTCGATATGCGCCGTCCGCGACGTGCACAAAGGCGAGGGACGACGCACACAAAACGAGTGCGATCATACCAGCACTAAAGCACCGGATCCCATCAGAACTCCGAAGTTAAGCGTGCTTGGGCGAGAGTAGTACTAGGATGGGTGACCCCCTGGGAAGTCCTCGTGTTGCACTCCTTTTTGCGCCCCGAGCGGCCAAAAGACTTACTTAAAACTCTCCTTTAAGCTTTTCAATTTTTCCAGCATCATGGCCAACAGTAAATGTGTCATTAACATGTAAATGAAGTCATCATCTAAAAATTTCTTCGTAAACATACAATGATCAGACATGTATGGTTCCAGGATGGGTGACCCCATGGGAAGTCCTCGTGTTGCACTCCTTTTTGCGCCCCGAGCGGCCAAAACCTCTCCCGTCGACCTCCGAGGCGATGGTTTTGGGCCTCGGAATTCGCCGTGACCGCTACGCAGTCAGTCTCGTGGGGCTCGGAGAGAGCTTTCCGGAATGGGGCCGCAATAGCGATTCCGAGTTCGTTCGAGAAAGTCCCGATGGTTTCGGCGCGCGCTTGCCGTGTCCGGTACGCGGTCGGCCTCGTGAGCATCGGAGAGATCCGACGATGGCGATTCCGAGATCGTTCGAGAGGTTTCGGGGCGCGCAATGGGCTCCGGTCGTCGATATGCGCCGTCCGCGACGTGCACAAAGGCGAGGGACGACGCACACAAAACGAGTGCGATCATACCAGCACTAAAGCACCGGATCCCATCAGAACTCCGAAGTTAAGCGTGCTTGGGCGAGAGTAGTACTAGGATGGGTGACCCCCTGGGAAGTCCTCGTGTTGCACTCCTTTTTGCGCCCCGAGCGGCCAAAAGACTTACTTAAAACTCTCCTTTAAGCTTTTCAATTTTTCCAGCATCATGGCCAACAGTAAATGTGTCATTAACATGTAAATGAAGTCATCATCTAAAAATTTCTTCGTAAACATACAATGATCAGACATGTATGGTTCCAGGATGGGTGACCCCATGGGAAGTCCTCGTGTTGCACTCCTTTTTGCGCCCCGAGCGGCCAAAACCTCTCCCGTCGACCTCCGAGGCGATGGTTTTGGGCCTCGGAATTCGCCGTGACCGCTACGCAGTCAGTCTCGTGGGGCTCGGAGAGAGCTTTCCGGAATGGGGCCGCAATAGCGATTCCGAGTTCGTTCGAGAAAGTCCCGATGGTTTCGGCGCGCGCTTGCCGTGTCCGGTACGCGGTCGGCCTCGTGGGCATCGGAGAGATCCGACGATGGCGATTCCGAGATCGTTCGAGAGGTTTCGGGGCGCGCAATGGGCTCCGGTCGTCGATATGCGCCGTCCGCGACGTGCACAAAGGCGAGGGACGACGCACACAAAACGAGTGCGATCATACCAGCACTAAAGCACCGGATCCCATCAGAACTCCGAAGTTAAGCGTGCTTGGGCGAGAGTAGTACTAGGATGGGTGACCCCCTGGGAAGTCCTCGTGTTGCACTCCTTTTTGCGCCCCGAGCGGCCAAAAGACTTACTTAAAACTCTCCTTTAAGCTTTTCAATTTTTCCAGCATCATGGCCAACAGTAAATGTGTCATTAACATGTAAATGAAGTCATCATCTAAAAATTTCTTCGTAAACATACAATGATCAGACATGTATGGTTCCAGGATGGGTGACCCCATGGGAAGTCCTCGTGTTGCACTCCTTTTTGCGCCCCGAGCGGCCAAAACCTCTCCCGTCGACCTCCGAGGCGATGGTTTTGGGCCTCGGAATTCGCCGTGACCGCTACGCAGTCAGTCTCGTGGGGCTCGGAGAGAGCTTTCCGGAATGGGGCCGCAATAGCGATTCCGATTTCGTTCGAGAAAGTCCCGATGGTTTCGGCGCGCGCTTGCCGTGTCCGGTACGCGGTCGGCCTCGTGGGCATCGGAGAGATCCGACGATGGCGATTCCGAGATCGTTCGAGAGGTTTCGGGGCGCGCAATGGGCTCCGGTCGTCGATATGCGCCGTCCGCGACGTGCACAAAGGCGAGGGACGACGCACACAAAACGAGTGCGATCATACCAGCACTAAAGCACCGGATCCCATCAGAACTCCGAAGTTAAGCGTGCTTGGGCGAGAGTAGTACTAGGATGGGTGACCCCCTGGGAAGTCCTCGTGTTGCACTCCTTTTTGCGCCCCGAGCGGCCAAAAGACTTACTTAAAACTTTCCTTTAAGCTTTTCAATTTTTCCAGCATCATGGCCAACAGTAAATGTGTCATTAACATGTAAATGAAGTCATCATCTAAAAATTTCTTCGTAAACATACAATGATCAGACATGTATGGTTCCAGGATGGGTGACCCCATGGGAAGTCCTCGTGTTGCACTCCTTTTTGCGCCCCGAGCGGCCAAAACCTCTCCCGTCGACCTCCGAGGCGATGGTTTTGGGCCTCGGAATTCGCCGTGACCGCTACGCAGTCAGTCTCGTGGGGCTCGGAGAGAGCTTTCCGGAATGGGGCCGCAATAGCGATTCCGAGTTCGTTCGAGAAAGTCCCGATGGTTTCGGCGCGCGCTTGCCGTGTCCGGTACGCGGTCGGCCTCGTGGGCATCGGAGAGATCCGACGATGGCGATTCCGAGATCGTTCGAGAGGTTTCGGGGCGCGCAATGGGCTCCGGTCGTCGATATGCGCCGTCCGCGACGTGCACAAAGGCGAGGGACGACGCACACAAAACGAGTGCGATCATACCAGCACTAAAGCACCGGATCCCATCAAAACTCCGAAGTTAAGCGTGCTTGGGCGAGAGTAGTACTAGGATGGGTGACCCCCTGGGAAGTCCTCGTGTTGCACTCCTTTTTGCGCCCCGAGCGGCCAAAAGACTTACTTAAAACTCTCCTTTAAGCTTTTCAATTTTTCCAGCATCATGGCCAACAGTAAATGTGTCATTAACATGTAAATGAAGTCATCATCTAAAAATTTCTTCGTAAACATACAATGATCAGACATGTATGGTTCCAGGATGGGTGACCCCATGGGAAGTCCTCGTGTTGCACTCCTTTTTGCGCCCCGAGCGGCCAAAACCTCTCCCGTCGACCTCCGAGGCGATGGTTTTGGGCCTCGGAATTCGCCGTGACCGCTACGCAGTCAGTCTCGTGGGGCTCGGAGAGAGCTTTCCGGAATGGGGCCGCAATAGCGATTCCGATTTCGTTCGAGAAAGTCCCGATGGTTTCGGCGCGCGCTTGCCGTGTCCGGTACGCGGTCGGCCTCGTGGGCATCGGAGAGATCCGACGATGGCGATTCCGAGATCGTTCGAGAGGTTTCGGGGCGCGCAATGGGCTCCGGTCGTCGATATGCGCCGTCCGCGACGTGCACAAAGGCGAGGGACGACGCAAACCAAACGAGTGCGATCATACCAGCACTAAAGCACCGGATCCCATCAGAACTCCGAAGTTAAGCGTGCTTGGGCGAGAGTAGTACTAGGATGGGTGACCCCCTGGGAAGTCCTCGTGTTGCACTCCTTTTTGCGCCCCGAGCGGCCAAAAGACTTACTTAAAACTCTCCTTTAAGCTTTTCAATTTTTCCAGCATCATGGCCAACAGTAAATGTGTCATTAACATGTAAATGAAGTCATCATCTAAAAATTTCTTCGTAAACATACAATGATCAGACATGTATGGTTCCAGGATGGGTGACCCCATGGGAAGTCCTCGTGTTGCACTCCTTTTTGCGCCCCGAGCGGCCAAAACCTCTCCCGTCGACCTCCGAGGCGATGGTTTTGGGCCTCGGAATTCGCCGTGACCGCTACGCAGTCAGTCTCGTGGGGCTCGGAGAGAGCTTTCCGGAATGGGGCCGCAATAGCGATTCCGAGTTCGTTCGAGAAAGTCCCGATGGTTTCGGCGCGCGCTTGCCGTGTCCGGTACGCGGTCGGCCTCGTGGGCATCGGAGAGATCCGACGATGGCGATTCCGAGATCGTTCGAGAGGTTTCGGGGCGCGCAATGGGCTCCGGTCGTCGATATGCGCCGTCCGCGACGTGCACAAAGGCGAGGGACGACGCACACAAAACGAGTGCGATCATACCAGCACTAAAGCACCGGATCCCATCAGAACTCCGAAGTTAAGCGTGCTTGGGCGAGAGTAGTACTAGGATGGGTGACCCCCTGGGAAGTCCTCGTGTTGCACTCCTTTTTGCGCCCCGAGCGGCCAAAAGACTTACTTAAAACTCTCCTTTAAGCTTTTCAATTTTTCCAGCATCATGGCCAACAGTAAATGTGTCATTAACATGTAAATGAAGTCATCATCTAAAAATTTCTTCGTAAACATACAATGATCAGACATGTATGGTTCCAGGATGGGTGACCCCATGGGAAGTCCTCGTGTTGCACTCCTTTTTGCGCCCCGAGCGGCCAAAACCTCTCCCGTCGACCTCCGAGGCGATGGTTTTGGGCCTCGGAATTCGCCGTGACCGCTACGCAGTCAGTCTCGTGGGGCTCGGAGAGAGCTTTCCGGAATGGGGCCGCAATAGCGATTCCGAGTTCGTTCGAGAAAGTCCCGATGGTTTCGGCGCGCGCTTGCCGTGTCCGGTACGCGGTCGGCCTCGTGGGCATCGGAGAGATCCGACGATGGCGATTCCGAGATCGTTCGAGAGGTTTCGGGGCGCGCAATGGGCTCCGGTCGTCGATATGCGCCGTCCGCGACGTGCACAAAGGCGAGGGACGACGCACACAAAACGAGTGCGATCATACCAGCACTAAAGCACCGGATCCCATCAGAACTCCGAAGTTAAGCGTGCTTGGGCGAGAGTAGTACTAGGATGGGTGACCCCCTGGGAAGTCCTCGTGTTGCACTCCTTTTTGCGCCCCGAGCGGCCAAAAGACTTACTTAAAACTCTCCTTTAAGCTTTTCAATTTTTCCAGCATCATGGCCAACAGTAAATGTGTCATTAACATGTAAATGAAGTCATCATCTAAAAATTTCTTCGTAAACATACAATGATCAGACATGTATGGTTCCAGGATGGGTGACCCCATGGGAAGTCCTCGTGTTGCACTCCTTTTTGCGCCCCGAGCGGCCAAAACCTCTCCCGTCGACCTCCGAGGCGATGGTTTTGGGCCTCGGAATTCGCCGTGACCGCTACGCAGTCAGTCTCGTGGGGCTCGGAGAGAGCTTTCCGGAATGGGGCCGCAATAGCGATTCCGATTTCGTTCGAGAAAGTCCCGATGGTTTCGGCGCGCGCTTGCCGTGTCCGGTACGCGGTCGGCCTCGTGGGCATCGGAGAGATCCGACGATGGCGATTCCGAGATCGTTCGAGAGGTTTCGGGGCGCGCAATGGGCTCCGGTCGTCGATATGCGCCGTCCGCGACGTGCACAAAGGCGAGGGACGACGCACACAAAACGAGTGCGATCATACCAGCACTAAAGCACCGGATCCCATCAGAACTCCGAAGTTAAGCGTGCTTGGGCGAGAGTAGTACTAGGATGGGTGACCCCCTGGGAAGTCCTCGTGTTGCACTCCTTTTTGCGCCCCGAGCGGCCAAAAGACTTACTTAAAACTCTCCTTTAAGCTTTTCAATTTTTCCAGCATCATGGCCAACAGTAAATGTGTCATTAACATGTAAATGAAGTCATCATCTAAAAATTTCTTCGTAAACATACAATGATCAGACATGTATGGTTCCAGGATGGGTGACCCCATGGGAAGTCCTCGTGTTGCACTCCTTTTTGCGCCCCGAGCGGCCAAAACCTCTCCCGTCGACCTCCGAGGCGATGGTTTTGGGCCTCGGAATTCGCCGTGACCGCTACGCAGTCAGTCTCGTGGGGCTCGGAGAGAGCTTTCCGGAATGGGGCCGCAATAGCGATTCCGAGTTCGTTCGAGAAAGTCCCGATGGTTTCGGCGCGCGCTTGCCGTGTCCGGTACGCGGTCGGCCTCGTGGGCATCGGAGAGATCCGACGATGGCGATTCCGAGATCGTTCGAGAGGTTTCGGGGCGCGCAATGGGCTCCGGTCGTCGATATGCGCCGTCCGCGACGTGCACAAAGGCGAGGGACGACGCACACAAAACGAGTGCGATCATACCAGCACTAAAGCACCGGATCCCATCAGAACTCCGAAGTTAAGCGTGCTTGGGCGAGAGTAGTACTAGGATGGGTGACCCCCTGGGAAGTCCTCGTGTTGCACTCCTTTTTGCGCCCCGAGCGGCCAAAAGACTTACTTAAAACTTTCCTTTAAGCTTTTCAATTTTTCCAGCATCATGGCCAACAGTAAATGTGTCATTAACATGTAAATGAAGTCATCATCTAAAAATTTCTTCGTAAACATACAATGATCAGACATGTATGGTTCCAGGATGGGTGACCCCATGGGAAGTCCTCGTGTTGCACTCCTTTTTGCGCCCCGAGCGGCCAAAACCTCTCCCGTCGACCTCCGAGGCGATGGTTTTGGGCCTCGGAATTCGCCGTGACCGCTACGCAGTCAGTCTCGTGGGGCTCGGAGAGAGCTTTCCGGAATGGGGCCGCAATAGCGATTCCGAGTTCGTTCGAGAAAGTCCCGATGGTTTCGGCGCGCGCTTGCCGTGTCCGGTACGCGGTCGGCCTCGTGGGCATCGGAGAGATCCGACGATGGCGATTCCGAGATCGTTCGAGAGGTTTCGGGGCGCGCAATGGGCTCCGGTCGTCGATATGCGCCGTCCGCGACGTGCACAAAGGCGAGGGACGACGCACACAAAACGAGTGCGATCATACCAGCACTAAAGCACCGGATCCCATCAGAACTCCGAAGTTAAGCGTGCTTGGGCGAGAGTAGTACTAGGATGGGTGACCCCCTGGGAAGTCCTCGTGTTGCACTCCTTTTTGCGCCCCGAGCGGCCAAAAGACTTACTTAAAACTCTCCTTTAAGCTTTTCAATTTTTCCAGCATCATGGCCAACAGTAAATGTGTCATTAACATGTAAATGAAGTCATCATCTAAAAATTTCTTCGTAAACATACAATGATCAGACATGTATGGTTCCAGGATGGGTGACCCCATGGGAAGTCCTCGTGTTGCACTCCTTTTTGCGCCCCGAGCGGCCAAAACCTCTCCCGTCGACCTCCGAGGCGATGGTTTTGGGCCTCGGAATTCGCCGTGACCGCTACGCAGTCAGTCTCGTGGGGCTCGGAGAGAGCTTTCCGGAATGGGGCCGCAATAGCGATTCCGATTTCGTTCGAGAAAGTCCCGATGGTTTCGGCGCGCGCTTGCCGTGTCCGGTACGCGGTCGGCCTCGTGGGCATCGGAGAGATCCGACGATGGCGATTCCGAGATCGTTCGAGAGGTTTCGGGGCGCGCAATGGGCTCCGGTCGTCGATATGCGCCGTCCGCGACGTGCACAAAGGCGAGGGACGACGCACACAAAACGAGTGCGATCATACCAGCACTAAAGCACCGGATCCCATCAGAACTCCGAAGTTAAGCGTGCTTGGGCGAGAGTAGTACTAGGATGGGTGACCCCCTGGGAAGTCCTCGTGTTGCACTCCTTTTTGCGCCCCGAGCGGCCAAAAGACTTACTTAAAACTCTCCTTTAAGCTTTTCAATTTTTCCAGCATCATGGCCAACAGTAAATGTGTCATTAACATGTAAATGAAGTCATCATCTAAAAATTTCTTCGTAAACATACAATGATCAGACATGTATGGTTCCAGGATGGGTGACCCCATGGGAAGTCCTCGTGTTGCACTCCTTTTTGCGCCCCGAGCGGCCAAAACCTCTCCCGTCGACCTCCGAGGCGATGGTTTTGGGCCTCAGAATTCGCCGTGACCGCTACGCAGTCAGTCTCGTGGGGCTCGGAGAGAGCTTTCCGGAATGGGGCCGCAATAGCGATTCCGAGTTCGTTCGAGAAAGTCCCGATGGTTTCGGTGCGCGCTTGCCGTGTCCGGTACGCGGTCGGCCTCGTGGGCATCGGAGAGATCCGACGATGGCGATTCCGAGTTCGTTCGAGAGGTTTCGGGGCGCGCAATGGGCTCCGGTCGTCGATATGCGCCGTCCGCGACGTGCACAAAGGCGAGGGACGACGCACACAAAACGAGTGCGATCATACCAGCACTAAAGAATCGGATCCCATCAGAACTCCGAAGTTAAGCGTGCTTGGGCGAGAGTAGTACTAGGATGGGTGACCCCCTGGGAAGTCCTCGTGTTGCACTCCTTTTTGCGCCTCGAGCGGCCAAAAGACTTACTTAAAACTCTCCTTTAAGCTTTTCAATTTTTCCAGCATCATGGCCAACAGTAAATGTGTCATTAACATGTAAATGAAGTCATCATCTAAAAATTTCTTCGTAAACATACAATGATCAGACATGTATGGTTCCAGGATGGGTGACCCCATGGGAAGTCCTCGTGTTGCACTCCTTTTTGCGCCCCGAGCGGCCAAAACCTCTCCCGTCGACCTCCGAGGCGATGGTTTTGGGCCTCGGAATTCGCCGTGACCGCTACGCAGTCAGTCTCGTGGGGCTCGGAGAGAGCTTTCCGGAATGGGGCCGCAATAGCGATTCCGATTTCGTTCGAGAAAGTCCCGATGGTTTCGGCGCGCGCTTGCCGTGTCCGGTACGCGGTCGGCCTCGTGGGCATCGGAGAGATCCGACGATGGCGATTCCGAGATCGTTCGAGAGGTTTCGGGGCGCGCAATGGGCTCCGGTCGTCGATATGCGCCGTCCGCGACGTGCACAAAGGCGAGGGACGACGCACACAAAACGAGTGCGATCATACCAGCACTAAAGCACCGGATCCCATCAGAACTCCGAAGTTAAGCGTGCTTGGGCGAGAGTAGTACTAGGATGGGTGACCCCCTGGGAAGTCCTCGTGTTGCACTCCTTTTTGCGCCCCGAGCGGCCAAAAGACTTACTTAAAACTCTCCTTTAAGCTTTTCAATTTTTCCAGCATCATGGCCAACAGTAAATGTGTCATTAACATGTAAATGAAGTCATCATCTAAAAATTTCTTCGTAAACATACAATGATCAGACATGTATGGTTCCAGGATGGGTGACCCCATGGGAAGTCCTCGTGTTGCACTCCTTTTTGCGCCCCGAGCGGCCAAAACCTCTCCCGTCGACCTCCGAGGCGATGGTTTTGGGCCTCGGAATTCGCCGTGACCGCTACGCAGTCAGTCTCGTGGGGCTCGGAGAGAGCTTTCCGGAATGGGGCCGCAATAGCGATTCCGAGTTCGTTCGAGAAAGTCCCGATGGTTTCGGCGCGCGCTTGCCGTGTCCGGTACGCGGTCGGCCTCGTGGGCATCGGAGAGATCCGACGATGGCGATTCCGAGATCGTTCGAGAGGTTTCGGGGCGCGCAATGGGCTCCGGTCGTCGATATGCGCCGTCCGCGACGTGCACAAAGGCGAGGGACGACGCACACAAAACGAGTGCGATCATACCAGCACTAAAGCACCGGATCCCATCAGAACTCCGAAGTTAAGCGTGCTTGGGCGAGAGTAGTACTAGGATGGGTGACCCCCTGGGAAGTCCTCGTGTTGCACTCCTTTTTGCGCCCCGAGCGGCCAAAAGACTTACTTAAAACTCTCCTTTAAGCTTTTCAATTTTTCCAGCATCATGGCCAACAGTAAATGTGTCATTAACATGTAAATGAAGTCATCATCTAAAAATTTCTTCGTAAACATACAATGATCAGACATGTATGGTTCCAGGATGGGTGACCCCATGGGAAGTCCTCGTGTTGCACTCCTTTTTGCGCCCCGAGCGGCCAAAACCTCTCCCGTCGACCTCCGAGGCGATGGTTTTGGGCCTCGGAATTCGCCGTGACCGCTACGCAGTCAGTCTCGTGGGGCTCGGAGAGAGCTTTCCGGAATGGGGCCGCAATAGCGATTCCGAGTTCGTTCGAGAAAGTCCCGATGGTTTCGGCGCGCGCTTGCCGTGTCCGGTACGCGGTCGGCCTCGTGGGCATCGGAGAGATCCGACGATGGCGATTCCGAGATCGTTCGAGAGGTTTCGGGGCGCGCAATGGGCTCCGGTCGTCGATATGCGCCGTCCGCGACGTGCACAAAGGCGAGGGACGACGCACACAAAACGAGTGCGATCATACCAGCACTAAAGCACCGGATCCCATCAGAACTCCGAAGTTAAGCGTGCTTGGGCGAGAGTAGTACTAGGATGGGTGACCCCCTGGGAAGTCCTCGTGTTGCACTCCTTTTTGCGCCCCGAGCGGCCAAAAGACTTACTTAAAACTCTCCTTTAAGCTTTTCAATTTTTCCAGCATCATGGCCAACAGTAAATGTGTCATTAACATGTAAATGAAGTCATCATCTAAAAATTTCTTCGTAAACATACAATGATCAGACATGTATGGTTCCAGGATGGGTGACCCCATGGGAAGTCCTCGTGTTGCACTCCTTTTTGCGCCCCGAGCGGCCAAAACCTCTCCCGTCGACCTCCGAGGCGATGGTTTTGGGCCTCGGAATTCGCCGTGACCGCTACGCAGTCAGTCTCGTGGGGCTCGGAGAGAGCTTTCCGGAATGGGGCCGCAATAGCGATTCCGATTTCGTTCGAGAAAGTCCCGATGGTTTCGGCGCGCGCTTGCCGTGTCCGGTACGCGGTCGGCCTCGTGGGCATCGGAGAGATCCGACGATGGCGATTCCGAGATCGTTCGAGAGGTTTCGGGGCGCGCAATGGGCTCCGGTCGTCGATATGCGCCGTCCGCGACGTG
This sequence comes from Musa acuminata AAA Group, assembly GCF_036884655.1. NCBI lineage: Eukaryota > Viridiplantae > Streptophyta > Magnoliopsida > Zingiberales > Musaceae > Musa > Musa acuminata. Next base: position 38,407,648 of record NC_088356.1, on the reverse strand, counting down.
CACAAAGGCGAGGGACGACGCACACAAAACGAGTGCGATCATACCAGCACTAAAGCACCGGATCCCATCAGAACTCCGAAGTTAAGCGTGCTTGGGCGAGAGTAGTACTAGGATGGGTGACCCCCTGGGAAGTCCTCGTGTTGCACTCCTTTTTGCGCCCCGAGCGGCCAAAAGACTTACTTAAAACTCTCCTTTAAGCTTTTCAATTTTTCCAGCATCATGGCCAACAGTAAATGTGTCATTAACATGTAAATGAAGTCATCATCTAAAAATTTCTTCGTAAACATACAATGATCAGACATGTATGGTTCCAGGATGGGTGACCCCATGGGAAGTCCTCGTGTTGCACTCCTTTTTGCGCCCCGAGCGGCCAAAACCTCTCCCGTCGACCTCCGAGGCGATGGTTTTGGGCCTCGGAATTCGCCGTGACCGCTACGCAGTCAGTCTCGTGGGGCTCGGAGAGAGCTTTCCGGAATGGGGCCGCAATAGCGATTCCGAGTTCGTTCGAGAAAGTCCCGATGGTTTCGGCGCGCGCTTGCCGTGTCCGGTACGCGGTCGGCCTCGTGGGCATCGGAGAGATCCGACGATGGCGATTCCGAGATCGTTCGAGAGGTTTCGGGGCGCGCAATGGGCTCCGGTCGTCGATATGCGCCGTCCGCGACGTGCACAAAGGCGAGGGACGACGCACACAAAACGAGTGCGATCATACCAGCACTAAAGCACCGGATCCCATCAGAACTCCGAAGTTAAGCGTGCTTGGGCGAGAGTAGTACTAGGATGGGTGACCCCCTGGGAAGTCCTCGTGTTGCACTCCTTTTTGCGCCCCGAGCGGCCAAAAGACTTACTTAAAACTCTCCTTTAAGCTTTTCAATTTTTCCAGCATCATGGCCAACAGTAAATGTGTCATTAACATGTAAATGAAGTCATCATCTAAAAATTTCTTCGTAAACATACAATGATCAGACATGTATGGTTCCAGGATGGGTGACCCCATGGGAAGTCCTCGTGTTGCACTCCTTTTTGCGCCCCGAGCGGCCAAAACCTCTCCCGTCGACCTCCGAGGCGATGGTTTTGGGCCTCGGAATTCGCCGTGACCGCTACGCAGTCAGTCTCGTGGGGCTCGGAGAGAGCTTTCCGGAATGGGGCCGCAATAGCGATTCCGAGTTCGTTCGAGAAAGTCCCGATGGTTTCGGCGCGCGCTTGCCGTGTCCGGTACGCGGTCGGCCTCGTGGGCATCGGAGAGATCCGACGATGGCGATTCCGAGATCGTTCGAGAGGTTTCGGGGCGCGCAATGGGCTCCGGTCGTCGATATGCGCCGTCCGCGACGTGCACAAAGGCGAGGGACGACGCACACAAAACGAGTGCGATCATACCAGCACTAAAGCACCGGATCCCATCAGAACTCCGAAGTTAAGCGTGCTTGGGCGAGAGTAGTACTAGGATGGGTGACCCCCTGGGAAGTCCTCGTGTTGCACTCCTTTTTGCGCCCCGAGCGGCCAAAAGACTTACTTAAAACTCTCCTTTAAGCTTTTCAATTTTTCCAGCATCATGGCCAACAGTAAATGTGTCATTAACATGTAAATGAAGTCATCATCTAAAAATTTCTTCGTAAACATACAATGATCAGACATGTATGGTTCCAGGATGGGTGACCCCATGGGAAGTCCTCGTGTTGCACTCCTTTTTGCGCCCCGAGCGGCCAAAACCTCTCCCGTCGACCTCCGAGGCGATGGTTTTGGGCCTCGGAATTCGCCGTGACCGCTACGCAGTCAGTCTCGTGGGGCTCGGAGAGAGCTTTCCGGAATGGGGCCGCAATAGCGATTCCGAGTTCGTTCGAGAAAGTCCCGATGGTTTCGGCGCGCGCTTGCCGTGTCCGGTACGCGGTCGGCCTCGTGGGCATCGGAGAGATCCGACGATGGCGATTCCGAGATCGTTCGAGAGGTTTCGGGGCGCGCAATGGGCTCCGGTCGTCGATATGCGCCGTCCGCGACGTGCACAAAGGCGAGGGACGACGCACACAAAACGAGTGCGATCATACCAGCACTAAAGCACCGGATCCCATCAGAACTCCGAAGTTAAGCGTGCTTGGGCGAGAGTAGTACTAGGATGGGTGACCCCCTGGGAAGTCCTCGTGTTGCACTCCTTTTTGCGCCCCGAGCGGCCAAAAGACTTACTTAAAACTCTCCTTTAAGCTTTTCAATTTTTCCAGCATCATGGCCAACAGTAAATGTGTCATTAACATGTAAATGAAGTCATCATCTAAAAATTTCTTCGTAAACATACAATGATCAGACATGTATGGTTCCAGGATGGGTGACCCCATGGGAAGTCCTCGTGTTGCACTCCTTTTTGCGCCCCGAGCGGCCAAAACCTCTCCCGTCGACCTCCGAGGCGATGGTTTTGGGCCTCGGAATTCGCCGTGACCGCTACGCAGTCAGTCTCGTGGGGCTCGGAGAGAGCTTTCCGGAATGGGGCCGCAATAGCGATTCCGAGTTCGTTCGAGAAAGTCCCGATGGTTTCGGCGCGCGCTTGCCGTGTCCGGTACGCGGTCGGCCTCGTGGGCATCGGAGAGATCCGACGATGGCGATTCCGAGATCGTTCGAGAGGTTTCGGGGCGCGCAATGGGCTCCGGTCGTCGATATGCGCCGTCCGCGACGTGCACAAAGGCGAGTGACGACGCACACAAAACGAGTGCGATCATACCAGCACTAAAGCACCGGATCCCATCAGAACTCCGAAGTTAAGCGTGCTTGGGCGAGAGTAGTACTAGGATGGGTGACCCCCTGGGAAGTCCTCGTGTTGCACTCCTTTTTGCGCCCCGAGCGGCCAAAAGACTTACTTAAAACTCTCCTTTAAGCTTTTCAATTTTTCCAGCATCATGGCCAACAGTAAATGTGTCATTAACATGTAAATGAAGTCATCATCTAAAAATTTCTTCGTAAACATACAATGATCAGACATGTATGGTTCCAGGATGGGTGACCCCATGGGAAGTCCTCGTGTTGCACTCCTTTTTGCGCCCCGAGCGGCCAAAACCTCTCCCGTCGACCTCCGAGGCGATGGTTTTGGGCCTCGGAATTCGCCGTGACCGCTACGCAGTCAGTCTCGTGGGGCTCGGAGAGAGCTTTCCGGAATGGGGCCGCAATAGCGATTCCGAGTTCGTTCGAGAAAGTCCCGATGGTTTCGGCGCGCGCTTGCCGTGTCCGGTACGCGGTCGGCCTCGTGGGCATCGGAGAGATCCGACGATGGCGATTCCGAGATCGTTCGAGAGGTTTCGGGGCGCGCAATGGGCTCCGGTCGTCGATATGCGCCGTCCGCGACGTGCACAAAGGCGAGGGACGACGCACACAAAACGAGTGCGATCATACCAGCACTAAAGCACCGGATCCCATCAGAACTCCGAAGTTAAGCGTGCTTGGGCGAGAGTAGTACTAGGATGGGTGACCCCCTGGGAAGTCCTCGTGTTGCACTCCTTTTTGCGCCCCGAGCGGCCAAAAGACTTACTTAAAACTTTCCTTTAAGCTTTTCAATTTTTCCAGCATCATGGCCAACAGTAAATGTGTCATTAACATGTAAATGAAGTCATCATCTAAAAATTTCTTCGTAAACATACAATGATCAGACATGTATGGTTCCAGGATGGGTGACCCCATGGGAAGTCCTCGTGTTGCACTCCTTTTTGCGCCCCGAGCGGCCAAAACCTCTCCCGTCGACCTCCGAGGCGATGGTTTTGGGCCTCGGAATTCGCCGTGACCGCTACGCAGTCAGTCTCGTGGGGCTCGGAGAGAGCTTTCCGGAATGGGGCCGCAATAGCGATTCCGAGTTCGTTCGAGAAAGTCCCGATGGTTTCGGCGCGCGCTTGCCGTGTCCGGTACGCGGTCGGCCTCGTGGGCATCGGAGAGATCCGACGATGGCGATTCCGAGATCGTTCGAGAGGTTTCGGGGCGCGCAATGGGCTCCGGTCGTCGATATGCGCCGTCCGCGACGTGCACAAAGGCGAGGGACGACGCACACAAAACGAGTGCGATCATACCAGCACTAAAGCACCGGATCCCATCAGAACTCCGAAGTTAAGCGTGCTTGGGCGAGAGTAGTACTAGGATGGGTGACCCCCTGGGAAGTCCTCGTGTTGCACTCCTTTTTGCGCCCCGAGCGGCCAAAAGACTTACTTAAAACTCTCCTTTAAGCTTTTCAATTTTTCCAGCATCATGGCCAACAGTAAATGTGTCATTAACATGTAAATGAAGTCATCATCTAAAAATTTCTTCGTAAACATACAATGATCAGACATGTATGGTTCCAGGATGGGTGACCCCATGGGAAGTCCTCGTGTTGCACTCCTTTTTGCGCCCCGAGCGGCCAAAACCTCTCCCGTCGACCTCCGAGGCGATGGTTTTGGGCCTCGGAATTCGCCGTGACCGCTACGCAGTCAGTCTCGTGGGGCTCGGAGAGAGCTTTCCGGAATGGGGCCGCAATAGCGATTCCGATTTCGTTCGAGAAAGTCCCGATGGTTTCGGCGCGCGCTTGCCGTGTCCGGTACGCGGTCGGCCTCGTGGGCATCGGAGAGATCCGACGATGGCGATTCCGAGATCGTTCGAGAGGTTTCGGGGCGCGCAATGGGCTCCGGTCGTCGATATGCGCCGTCCGCGACGTGCACAAAGGCGAGGGACGACGCACACAAAACGAGTGCGATCATACCAGCACTAAAGCACCGGATCCCATCAGAACTCCGAAGTTAAGCGTGCTTGGGCGAGAGTAGTACTAGGATGGGTGACCCCCTGGGAAGTCCTCGTGTTGCACTCCTTTTTGCGCCCCGAGCGGCCAAAAGACTTACTTAAAACTCTCCTTTAAGCTTTTCAATTTTTCCAGCATCATGGCCAACAGTAAATGTGTCATTAACATGTAAATGAAGTCATCATCTAAAAATTTCTTCGTAAACATACAATGATCAGACATGTATGGTTCCAGGATGGGTGACCCCATGGGAAGTCCTCGTGTTGCACTCCTTTTTGCGCCCCGAGCGGCCAAAACCTCTCCCGTCGACCTCCGAGGCGATGGTTTTGGGCCTCGGAATTCGCCGTGACCGCTACGCAGTCTGTCTCGTGGGGCTCGGAGAGAGCTTTCCGGAATGGGGCCGCAATAGCGATTCCGAGTTCGTTCGAGAAAGTCCCGATGGTTTCGGTGCGCGCTTGCCGTGTCCGGTACGCGGTCGGCCTCGTGGGCATCGGAGAGATCCGACGATGGCGATTCCGAGTTCGTTCGAGAGGTTTCGGGGCGCGCAATGGGCTCCGGTCGTCGATATGCGCCGTCCGCGACGTGCACAAAGGCGAGGGACGACGCACACAAAACGAGTGCGATCATACCAGCACTAAAGAATCGGATCCCATCAGAACTCCGAAGTTAAGCGTGCTTGGGCGAGAGTAGTACTAGGATGGGTGACCCCCTGGGAAGTCCTCGTGTTGCACTCCTTTTTGCGCCTCGAGCGGCCAAAAGACTTACTTAAAACTCTCCTTTAAGCTTTTCAATTTTTCCAGCATCATGGCCAACAGTAAATGTGTCATTAACATGTAAATGAAGTCATCATCTAAAAATTTCTTCGTAAACATACAATGATCAGACATGTATGGTTCCAGGATGGGTGACCCCATGGGAAGTCCTCGTGTTGCACTCCTTTTTGCGCCCCGAGCGGCCAAAACCTCTCCCGTCGACCTCCGAGGCGATGGTTTTGGGCCTCGGAATTCGCCGTGACCGCTACGCAGTCAGTCTCGTGGGGCTCGGAGAGAGCTTTCCGGAATGGGGCCGCAATAGCGATTCCGATTTCGTTCGAGAAAGTCCCGATGGTTTCGGCGCGCGCTTGCCGTGTCCGGTACGCGGTCGGCCTCGTGGGCATCGGAGAGATCCGACGATGGCGATTCCGAGATCGTTCGAGAGGTTTCGGGGCGCGCAATGGGCTCCGGTCGTCGATATGCGCCGTCCGCGACGTGCACAAAGGCGAGGGACGACGCACACAAAACGAGTGCGATCATACCAGCACTAAAGCACCGGATCCCATCAGAACTCCGAAGTTAAGCGTGCTTGGGCGAGAGTAGTACTAGGATGGGTGACCCCCTGGGAAGTCCTCGTGTTGCACTCCTTTTTGCGCCCCGAGCGGCCAAAAGACTTACTTAAAACTCTCCTTTAAGCTTTTCAATTTTTCCAGCATCATGGCCAACAGTAAATGTGTCATTAACATGTAAATGAAGTCATCATCTAAAAATTTCTTCGTAAACATACAATGATCAGACATGTATGGTTCCAGGATGGGTGACCCCATGGGAAGTCCTCGTGTTGCACTCCTTTTTGCGCCCCGAGCGGCCAAAACCTCTCCCGTCGACCTCCGAGGCGATGGTTTTGGGCCTCGGAATTCGCCGTGACCGCTACGCAGTCAGTCTCGTGGGGCTCGGAGAGAGCTTTCCGGAATGGGGCCGCAATAGCGATTCCGAGTTCGTTCGAGAAAGTCCCGATGGTTTCGGCGCGCGCTTGCCGTGTCCGGTACGCGGTCGGCCTCGTGGGCATCGGAGAGATCCGACGATGGCGATTCCGAGATCGTTCGAGAGGTTTCGGGGCGCGCAATGGGCTCCGGTCGTCGATATGCGCCGTCCGCGACGTGCACAAAGGCGAGGGACGACGCACACAAAACGAGTGCGATCATACCAGCACTAAAGCACCGGATCCCATCAGAACTCCGAAGTTAAGCGTGCTTGGGCGAGAGTAGTACTAGGATGGGTGACCCCCTGGGAAGTCCTCGTGTTGCACTCCTTTTTGCGCCCCGAGCGGCCAAAAGACTTACTTAAAACTCTCCTTTAAGCTTTTCAATTTTTCCAGCATCATGGCCAACAGTAAATGTGTCATTAACATGTAAATGAAGTCATCATCTAAAAATTTCTTCGTAAACATACAATGATCAGACATGTATGGTTCCAGGATGGGTGACCCCATGGGAAGTCCTCGTGTTGCACTCCTTTTTGTGCCCCGAGCGGCCAAAACCTCTCCCGTCGACCTCCGAGGCGATGGTTTTGGGCCTCGGAATTCGCCGTGACCGCTACGCAGTCAGTCTCGTGGGGCTCGGAGAGAGCTTTCCGGAATGGGGCCGCAATAGCGATTCCGAGTTCGTTCGAGAAAGTCCCGATGGTTTCGGCGCGCGCTTGCCGTGTCCGGTACGCGGTCGGCCTCGTGGGCATCGGAGAGATCCGACGATGGCGATTCCGAGATCGTTCGAGAGGTTTCGGGGCGCGCAATGGGCTCCGGTCGTCGATATGCGCCGTCCGCGACGTGCACAAAGGCGAGGGACGACGCACACAAAACGAGTGCGATCATACCAGCACTAAAGCACCGGATCCCATCAGAACTCCGAAGTTAAGCGTGCTTGGGCGAGAGTAGTACTAGGATGGGTGACCCCCTGGGAAGTCCTCGTGTTGCACTCCTTTTTGCGCCCCGAGCGGCCAAAAGACTTACTTAAAACTCTCCTTTAAGCTTTTCAATTTTTCCAGCATCATGGCCAACAGTAAATGTGTCATTAACATGTAAATGAAGTCATCATCTAAAAATTTCTTCGTAAACATACAATGATCAGACATGTATGGTTCCAGGATGGGTGACCCCATGGGAAGTCCTCGTGTTGCACTCCTTTTTGCGCCCCGAGCGGCCAAAACCTCTCCCGTCGACCTCCGAGGCGATGGTTTTGGGCCTCGGAATTCGCCGTGACCGCTACGCAGTCAGTCTCGTGGGGCTCGGAGAGAGCTTTCCGGAATGGGGCCGCAATAGCGATTCCGAGTTCGTTCGAGAAAGTCCCGATGGTTTCGGCGCGCGCTTGCCGTGTCCGGTACGCGGTCGGCCTCGTGGGCATCGGAGAGATCCGACGATGGCGATTCCGAGATCGTTCGAGAGGTTTCGGGGCGCGCAATGGGCTCCGGTCGTCGATATGCGCCGTCCGCGACGTGCACAAAGGCGAGGGACGACGCACACAAAACGAGTGCGATCATACCAGCACTAAAGCACCGGATCCCATCAGAACTCCGAAGTTAAGCGTGCTTGGGCGAGAGTAGTACTAGGATGGGTGACCCCCTGGGAAGTCCTCGTGTTGCACTCCTTTTTGCGCCCCGAGCGGCCAAAAGACTTACTTAAAACTCTCCTTTAAGCTTTTCAATTTTTCCAGCATCATGGCCAACAGTAAATGTGTCATTAACATGTAAATGAAGTCATCATCTAAAAATTTCTTCGTAAACATACAATGATCAGACATGTATGGTTCCAGGATGGGTGACCCCATGGGAAGTCCTCGTGTTGCACTCCTTTTTGCGCCCCGAGCGGCCAAAACCTCTCCCGTCGACCTCCGAGGCGATGGTTTTGGGCCTCGGAATTCGCCGTGACCGCTACGCAGTCAGTCTCGTGGGGCTCGGAGAGAGCTTTCCGGAATGGGGCCGCAATAGCGATTCCGAGTTCGTTCGAGAAAGTCCCGATGGTTTCGGCACGCGCTTGCCGTGTCCGGTACGCGGTCGGCCTCGTGGGCATCGGAGAGATCCGACGATGGCGATTCCGAGATCGTTCGAGAGGTTTCGGGGCGCGCAATGGGCTCCGGTCGTCGATATGCGCCGTCCGCGACGTGCACAAAGGCGAGGGACGACGCACACAAAACGAGTGCGATCATACCAGCACTAAAGCACCGGATCCCATCAGAACTCCGAAGTTAAGTGTGCTTGGGCGAGAGTAGTACTAGGATGGGTGACCCCCTGGGAAGTCCTCGTGTTGCACTCCTTTTTGCGCCCCGAGCGGCCAAAAGACTTACTTAAAACTCTCCTTTAAGCTTTTCAATTTTTCCAGCATCATGGCCAACAGTAAATGTGTCATTAACATGTAAATGAAGTCATCATCTAAAAATTTCTTCGTAAACATACAATGATCAGACATGTATGGTTCCAGGATGGGTGACCCCATGGGAAGTCCTCGTGTTGCACTCCTTTTTGCGCCCCGAGCGGCAGAAACCTCTCCCGTCGACCTCCGAGGCGATGGTTTTGGGCCTCGGAATTCGCCGTGACCGCTACGCAGTCAGTCTCGTGGGGCTCGGAGAGAGCTTTCCGGAATGGGGCCGCAATAGCGATTCCGAGTTCGTTCGAGAAAGTCCCGATGGTTTCGGCACGCGCTTGCCGTGTCCGGTACGCGGTCGGCCTCGTGGGCATCGGAGAGATCCGACGATGGCGATTCCGAGATCGTTCGAGAGGTTTCGGGGCGCGCAATGGGCTCCGGTCGTCGATATGCGCCGTCCGCGACGTGCACAAAGGCGAGGGACGACGCACACAAAACGAGTGCGATCATACCAGCACTAAAGCACCGGATCCCATCAGAACTCCGAAGTTAAGCGTGCTTGGGCGAGAGTAGTACTAGGATGGGTGACCCCCTGGGAAGTCCTCGTGTTGCACTCCTTTTTGCGCCCCGAGCGGCCAAAAGACTTACTTAAAACTCTCCTTTAAGCTTTTCAATTTTTCCAGCATCATGGCCAACAGTAAATGTGTCATTAACATGTAAATGAAGTCATCATCTAAAAATTTCTTCGTAAACATACAATGATCAGACATGTATGGTTCCAGGATGGGTGACCCCATGGGAAGTCCTCGTGTTGCACTCCTTTTTGCGCCCCGAGCGGCCAAAACCTCTCCCGTCGACCTCCGAGGCGATGGTTTTGGGCCTCGGAATTCGCCGTGACCGCTACGCAGTCAGTCTCGTGGGGCTCGGAGAGAGCTTTCCGGAATGGGGCCGCAATAGCGATTCCGAGTTCGTTCGAGAAAGTCCCGATGGTTTCGGCACGCGCTTGCCGTGTCCGGTACGCGGTCGGCCTCGTGGGCATCGGAGAGATCCGACGATGGCGATTCCGAGATCGTTCGAGAGGTTTCGGGGCGCGCAATGGGCTCCGGTCGTCGATATGCGCCGTCCGCGACGTGCACAAAGGCGAGGGACGACGCACACAAAACGAGTGCGATCATACCAGCACTAAAGCACCGGATCCCATCAGAACTCCGAAGTTAAGCGTGCTTGGGCGAGAGTAGTACTAGGATGGGTGACCCCCTGGGAAGTCCTCGTGTTGCACTCCTTTTTGCGCCCCGAGCGGCCAAAAGACTTACTTAAAACTCTCCTTTAAGCTTTTCAATTTTTCCAGCATCATGGCCAACAGTAAATGTGTCATTAACATGTAAATGAAGTCATCATCTAAAAATTTCTTCGTAAACATACAATGATCAGACATGTATGGTTCCAGGATGGGTGACCCCATGGGAAGTCCTCGTGTCGCACTCCTTTTTGCGCCCCGAGCGGCCAAAACCTCTCCCGTCGACCTCCGAGGCGATGGTTTTGGGCCTCGGAATTCGCCGTGACCGCTACGCAGTCAGTCTCGTGGGGCTCGGAGAGAGCTTTCCGGAATGGGGCCGCAATAGCGATTCCGAGTTCGTTCGAGAAAGTCCCGATGGTTTCGGCACGCGCTTGCCGTGTCCGGTACGCGGTCGGCCTCGTGGGCATCGGAGAGATCCGACGATGGCGATTCCGAGATCGTTCGAGAGGTTTCGGGGCGCGCAATGGGCTCCGGTCGTCGATATGCGCCGTCCGCGACGTGCACAAAGGCGAGGGACGACGCACACAAAACGAGTGCGATCATACCAGCACTAAAGCACCGGATCCCATCAGAACTCCGAAGTTAAGCGTGCTTGGGCGAGAGTAGTACTAGGATGGGTGACCCCCTGGGAAGTCCTCGTGTTGCACTCCTTTTTGCGCCCCGAGCGGCCAAAAGACTTACTTAAAACTCTCCTTTAAGCTTTTCAATTTTTCCAGCATCATGGCCAACAGTAAATGTGTCATTAACATGTAAATGAAGTCATCATCTAAAAATTTCTTCGTAAATATACAATGATCAGACATGTATGGTTCCAGGATGGGTGACCCCATGGGAAGTCCTCGTGTTGCACTCCTTTTTGCGCCCCGAGCGGCCAAAACCTCTCCCGTCGACCTCCGAGGCGATGGTTTTGGGCCTCGGAATTCGCCGTGACCGCTACGCAGTCAGTCTCGTGGGGCTCGGAGAGAGCTTTCCGGAATGGGGCCGCAATAGCGATTCCGAGTTCGTTCGAGAAAGTCCCGATGGTTTCGGCGCGCGCTTGCCGTGTCCGGTACGCGGTCGGCCTCGTGGGCATCGGAGAGATCCGACGATGGCGATTCTGAGATCGTTCGAGAGGTTTCGGGGCGCGCAATGGGCTCCGGTCGTCGATATGCGCCGTCCGCGACGTGCACAAAGGCGAGGGACGACGCACACAAAACGAGTGCGATCATACCAGCACTAAAGCACCGGATCCCATCAGAACTCCGAAGTTAAGCGTGCTTGGGCGAGAGTAGTACTAGGATGGGTGACCCCTTGGGAAGTCCTCGTGTTGCACTCCTTTTTGCGCCCCGAGCGGCCAAAAGACTTACTTAAAACTCTCCTTTAAGCTTTTCAATTTTTCCAGCATCATGGCCAACAATAAATGTGTCATTAACATGTAAATGAAGTCATCATCTAAAAATTTCTTCGTAAACATACAATGATCAGACATGTATGGTTCCAGGATGGGTGACCCCATGGGAAGTCCTCGTGTTGCACTCCTTTTTGCGCCCCGAGCGGCCAAAACCTCTCCCGTCGACCTCCGAGGCGATGGTTTTGGGCCTCGGAATTCGCCGTGACCGCTACGCAGTCAGTCTCGTGGGGCTCGGAGAGAGCTTTCCGGAATGGGGCCGCAATAGCGATTCCGAGTTCGTTCGAGAAAGTCCCGATGGTTTCGGCGCGCGCTTGCCGTGTCCGGTACGCGGTCGGCCTCGTGGGCATCGGAGAGATCCGACGATGGCGATTCTGAGATCGTTCGAGAGGTTTCGGGGCGCGCAATGGGCTCCGGTCGTCGATATGCGCCGTCCGCGACGTGCACAAAGGCGAGGGACGACGCACACAAAACGAGTGCGATCATACCAGCACTAAAGCACCGGATCCCATCAGAACTCCGAAGTTAAGCGTGCTTGGGCGAGAGTAGTACTAGGATGGGTGACCCCTTGGGAAGTCCTCGTGTTGCACTCCTTTTTGCGCCCCGAGCGGCCAAAAGACTTACTTAAAACTCTCCTTTAAGCTTTTCAATTTTTCCAGCATCATGGCCAACAGTAAATGTGTCATTAACATGTAAATGAAGTCATCATCTAAAAATTTCTTCGTAAACATACAATGATCAGACATGTATGGTTCCAGGATGGGTGACCCCATGGGAAGTCCTCGTGTTGCACTCCTTTTTGCGCCCCGAGCGGCCAAAACCTCTCCCGTCGACCTCCGAGGCGATGGTTTTGGGCCTCGGAATTCGCCGTGACCGCTACGCAGTCAGTCTCGTGGGGCTCGGAGAGAGCTTTCCGGAATGGGGCCGCAATAGCGATTCCGAGTTCGTTCGAGAAAGTCCCGATGGTTTCGGCGCGCGCTTGCCGTGTCCGGTACGCGGTCGGCCTCGTGGGCATCGGAGAGATCCGATGATGGCGATTCCGAGATCGTTCGAGAGGTTTCGGGGCGCGCAATGGGCTCCGGTCGTCGATATGCGCCGTCCGCGACGTGCACAAAGGCGAGGGACGACGCACACAAAACGAGTGCGATCATACCAGCACTAAAGCACTGGATCCCATCAGAACTCCGAAGTTAAGCGTGCTTGGGCGAGAGTAGTACTAGGATGGGTGACCCCCTGGGAAGTCCTCGTGTTGCACTCCTTTTTGCGCCCCGAGCGGCCAAAAGACTTACTTAAAACTCTCCTTTAAGCTTTTCAATTTTTCCAGCATCATGGCCAACAGTAAATGTGTCATTAACATGTAAATGAAGTCATCATCTAAAAATTTCTTCGTAAACATACAATGATCAGACATGTATGGTTCCAGGATGGGTGACCCCATGGGAAGTCCTCGTGTTGCACTCCTTTTTGCGCCCCGAGCGGCCAAAACCTCTCCCGTCGACCTCCGAGGCGATGGTTTTGGGCCTCGGAATTCGCCGTGACCGCTACGCAGTCAGTCTCGTGGGGCTCGGAGGGAGCTTTCCGGAATGGGGCCGCAATAGCGATTCCGAGTTCGTTCGAGAAAGTCCCGATGGTTTCGGCGCGCGCTTGCCGTGTCCGGTACGCGGTCGGCCTCGTGGGCATCGGAGAGATCCGACGATGGCGATTCCGAGATCGTTCGAGAGGTTTCGGGGCGCGCAATGGGCTCCGGTCGTCGATATGCGCCGTCCGCGACGTGCACAAAGGCGAGGGACGACGCACACAAAACTAGTGCGATCATACCAGCACTAAAGCACCGGATCCCATCAGAACTCCGAAGTTAAGCGTGCTTGGGCGAGAGTAGTACTAGGATGGGTGACCCCCTGGGAAGTCCTCGTGTTGCACTCCTTTTTGCGCCCCGAGCGGCCAAAAGACTTACTTAAAACTCTCCTTTAAGCTTTTCAATTTTTCCAGCATCATGGCCAACAGTAAATGTGTCATTAACATGTAAATGAAGTCATCATCTAAAAATTTCTTCGTAAACATACAATGATCAGACATGTATGGTTCCAGGATGGGTGACCCCATGGGAAGTCCTCGTGTCGCACTCCTTTTTGCGCCCCGAGCGGCCAAAACCTCTCCCGTCGACCTCCGAGGCGATGGTTTTGGGCCTCGGAATTCGCCGTGACCGCTACGCAGTCAGTCTCGTGGGGCTCGGAGAGAGCTTTCCGGAATGGGGCCGCAATAGCGATTCCGAGTTCGTTCGAGAAAGTCCCGATGGTTTCGGCACGCGCTTGCCGTGTCCGGTACGCGGTCGGCCTCGTGGGCATCGGAGAGATCCGACGATGGCGATTCCGAGATCGTTCGAGAGGTTTCGGGGCGCGCAATGGGCTCCGGTCGTCGATATGCGCCGTCCGCGACGTGCACAAAGGCGAGGGACGACGCACACAAAACGAGTGCGATCATACCAGCACTAAAGCACCGGATCCCATCAGAACTCCGAAGTTAAGCGTGCTTGGGCGAGAGTAGTACTAGGATGGGTGACCCCCTGGGAAGTCCTCGTGTTGCACTCCTTTTTGCGCCCCGAGCGGCCAAAAGACTTACTTAAAACTCTCCTTTAAGCTTTTCAATTTTTCCAGCATCATGGCCAACAGTAAATGTGTCATTAACATGTAAATGAAGTCATCATCTAAAAATTTCTTCGTAAACATACAATGATCAGACATGTATGGTTCCAGGATGGGTGACCCCATGGGAAGTCCTCGTGTTGCACTCCTTTTTGCGCCCCGAGCGGCCAAAACCTCTCCCGTCGACCTCCGAGGCGATGGTTTTGGGCCTCGGAATTCGCCGTGACCGCTACGCAGTCAGTCTCGTGGGGCTCGGAGAGAGCTTTCCGGAATGGGGCCGCAATAGCGATTCCGAGTTCGTTCGAGAAAGTCCCGATGGTTTCGGCGCGCGCTTGCCGTGTCCGGTACGCGGTCGGCCTCGTGGGCATCGGAGAGATCCGACGATGGCGATTCCGAGATCGTTCGAGAGGTTTCGGGGCGCGCAATGGGCTCCGGTCGTCGATATGCGCCGTCCGCGACGTGCACAAAGGCGAGGGACGACGCACACAAAACGAGTGCGATCATACCAGCACTAAAGCACCGGATCCCATCAGAACTCCGAAGTTAAGCGTGCTTGGGCGAGAGTAGTACTAGGATGGGTGACCCCCTGGGAAGTCCTCGTGTTGCACTCCTTTTTGCGCCCCGAGCGGCCAAAAGACTTACTTAAAACTCTCCTTTAAGCTTTTCAATTTTTCCAGCATCATGGCCAACAGTAAATGTGTCATTAACATGTAAATGAAGTCATCATCTAAAAATTTCTTCGTAAACATACAATGATCAGACATGTATGGTTCCAGGATGGGTGACCCCATGGGAAGTCCTCGTGTTGCACTCCTTTTTGCGCCCCGAGCGGCCAAAACCTCTCCCGTCGACCTCCGAGGCGATGGTTTTGGGCCTCGGAATTCGCCGTGACCGCTACGCAGTCAGTCTCGTGGGGCTCGGAGAGAGCTTTCCGGAATGGGGCCGCAATAGCGATTCCGAGTTCGTTCGAGAAAGTCCCGATGGTTTCGGCGCGCGCTTGCCGTGTCCGGTACGCGGTCGGCCTCGTGGGCATCGGAGAGATCCGACGATGGCGATTCCGAGATCGTTCGAGAGGTTTCGGGGCGCGCAATGGGCTCCGGTCGTCGATATGCGCCGTCCGCGACGTGCACAAAGGCGAGGGACGACGCACACAAAACGAGTGCGATCATACCAGCACTAAAGCACCGGATCCCATCAGAACTCCGAAGTTAAGCGTGCTTGGGCGAGAGTAGTACTAGGATGGGTGACCCCCTGGGAAGTCCTCGTGTTGCACTCCTTTTTGCGCCCCGAGCGGCCAAAAGACTTACTTAAAACTCTCCTTTAAGCTTTTCAATTTTTCCAGCATCATGGCCAACAGTAAATGTGTCATTAACATGTAAATGAAGTCATCATCTAAAAATTTCTTCGTAAACATACAATGATCAGACATGTATGGTTCCAGGATGGGTGACCCCATGGGAAGTCCTCGTGTTGCACTCCTTTTTGCGCCCCGAGCGGCCAAAACCTCTCCCGTCGACCTCCGAGGCGATGGTTTTGGGCCTCGGAATTCGCCGTGACCGCTACGCAGTCAGTCTCGTGGGGCTCGGAGAGAGCTTTCCGGAATGGGGCCGCAATAGCGATTCCGAGTTCGTTCGAGAAAGTCCCGATGGTTTCGGCGCGCGCTTGCCGTGTCCGGTACGCGGTCGGCCTCGTGGGCATCGGAGAGATCCGACGATGGCGATTCCGAGATCGTTCGAGAGGTTTCGGGGCGCGCAATGGGCTCCGGTCGTCGATATGCGCCGTCCGCGACGTGCACAAAGGCGAGGGACGACGCACACAAAACGAGTGCGATCATACCAGCACTAAAGCACCGGATCCCATCAGAACTCCGAAGTTAAGCGTGCTTGGGCGAGAGTAGTACTAGGATGGGTGACCCCCTGGGAAGTCCTCGTGTTGCACTCCTTTTTGCGCCCCGAGCGGCCAAAAGACTTACTTAAAACTCTCCTTTAAGCTTTTCAATTTTTCCAGCATCATGGCCAACAGTAAATGTGTCATTAACATGTAAATGAAGTCATCATCTAAAAATTTCTTCGTAAACATACAATGATCAGACATGTATGGTTCCAGGATGGGTGACCCCATGGGAAGTCCTCGTGTTGCACTCCTTTTTGCGCCCCGAGCGGCCAAAACCTCTCCCGTCGACCTCCGAGGCGATGGTTTTGGGCCTCGGAATTCGCCGTGACCGCTACGCAGTCAGTCTCGTGGGGCTCGGAGAGAGCTTTCCGGAATGGGGCCGCAATAGCGATTCCGAGTTCGTTCGAGAAAGTCCCGATGGTTTCGGCGCGCGCTTGCCGTGTCCGGTACGCGGTCGGCCTCGTGGGCATCGGAGAGATCCGACGATGGCGATTCCGAGATCGTTCGAGAGGTTTCGGGGCGCGCAATGGGCTCCGGTCGTCGATATGCGCCGTCCGCGACGTGCACAAAGGCGAGGGACGACGCACACAAAACGAGTGCGATCATACCAGCACTAAAGCACCGGATCCCATCAGAACTCCGAAGTTAAGCGTGCTTGGGCGAGAGTAGTACTAGGATGGGTGACCCCCGGGAAGTCCTCGTGTTGCACTCCTTTTTGCGCCCCGAGCGGCCAAAAGACTTACTTAAAACTCTCCTTTAAGCTTTTCAATTTTTCCAGCATCATGGCCAACAGTAAATGTGTCATTAACATGTAAATGAAGTCATCATCTAAAAATTTCTTCGTAAACATACAATGATCAGACATGTATGGTTCCAGGATGGGTGACCCCATGGGAAGTCCTCGTGTTGCACTCCTTTTTGCGCCCCGAGCGGCCAAAACCTCTCCCGTCGACCTCCGAGGCGATGGTTTTGGGCCTCGGAATTCGCCGTGACCGCTACGCAGTCAGTCTCGTGGGGCTCGGAGAGAGCTTTCCGGAATGGGGCCGCAATAGCGATTCCGAGTTCGTTCGAGAAAGTCCCGATGGTTTCGGCGCGCGCTTGCCGTGTCCGGTACGCGGTCGGCCTCGTGGGCATCGGAGAGATCCGACGATGGCGATTCCGAGATCGTTCGAGAGGTTTCGGGGCGCGCAATGGGCTCCGGTCGTCGATATGCGCCGTCCGCGACGTGCACAAAGGCGAGGGACGACGCACACAAAACGAGTGCGATCATACCAGCACTAAAGCACCGGATCCCATCAGAACTCCGAAGTTAAGCGTGCTTGGGCGAGAGTAGTACTAGGATGGGTGACCCCCTGGGAAGTCCTCGTGTTGCACTCCTTTTTGCGCCCCGAGCGGCCAAAAGACTTACTTAAAACTCTCCTTTAAGCTTTTCAATTTTTCCAGCATCATGGCCAACAGTAAATGTGTCATTAACATGTAAATGAAGTCATCATCTAAAAATTTCTTCGTAAACATACAATGATCAGACATGTATGGTTCCAGGATGGGTGACCCCATGGGAAGTCCTCGTGTTGCACTCCTTTTTGCGCCCCGAGCGGCCAAAACCTCTCCCGTCGACCTCCGAGGCGATGGTTTTGGGCCTCGGAATTCGCCGTGACCGCTACGCAGTCAGTCTCGTGGGGCTCGGAGAGAGCTTTCCGGAATGGGGCCGCAATAGCGATTCCGAGTTCGTTCGAGAAAGTCCCGATGGTTTCGGCGCGCGCTTGCCGTGTCCGGTACGCGGTCGGCCTCGTGGGCATCGGAGAGATCCGACGATGGCGATTCCGAGATCGTTCGAGAGGTTTCGGGGCGCGCAATGGGCTCCGGTCGTCGATATGCGCCGTCCGCGACGTGCACAAAGGCGAGGGACGACGCACACAAAACGAGTGCGATCATACCAGCACTAAAGCACCGGATCCCATCAGAACTCCGAAGTTAAGCGTGCTTGGGCGAGAGTAGTACTAGGATGGGTGACCCCCTGGGAAGTCCTCGTGTTGCACTCCTTTTTGCGCCCCGAGCGGCCAAAAGACTTACTTAAAACTCTCCTTTAAGCTTTTCAATTTTTCCAGCATCATGGCCAACAGTAAATGTGTCATTAACATGTAAATGAAGTCATCATCTAAAAATTTCTTCGTAAACATACAATGATCAGACATGTATGGTTCCAGGATGGGTGACCCCATGGGAAGTCCTCGTGTTGCACTCCTTTTTGCGCCCCGAGCGGCCAAAACCTCTCCCGTCGACCTCCGAGGCGATGGTTTTGGGCCTCGGAATTCGCCGTGACCGCTACGCAGTCAGTCTCGTGGGGCTCGGAGAGAGCTTTCCGGAATGGGGCCGCAATAGCGATTCCGAGTTCGTTCGAGAAAGTCCCGATGGTTTCGGCGCGCGCTTGCCGTGTCCGGTACGCGGTCGGCCTCGTGGGCATCGGAGAGATCCGACGATGGCGATTCCGAGATCGTTCGAGAGGTTTCGGGGCGCGCAATGGGCTCCGGTCGTCGATATGCGCCGTCCGCGACGTGCACAAAGGCGAGGGACGACGCACACAAAACGAGTGCGATCATACCAGCACTAAAGCACCGGATCCCATCAGAACTCCGAAGTTAAGCGTGCTTGGGCGAGAGTAGTACTAGGATGGGTGACCCCCTGGGAAGTCCTCGTGTTGCACTCCTTTTTGCGCCCCGAGCGGCCAAAAGACTTACTTAAAACTCTCCTTTAAGCTTTTCAATTTTTCCAGCATCATGGCCAACAGTAAATGTGTCATTAACATGTAAATGAAGTCATCATCTAAAAATTTCTTCGTAAACATACAATGATCAGACATGTATGGTTCCAGGATGGGTGACCCCATGGGAAGTCCTCGTGTTGCACTCCTTTTTGCGCCCCGAGCGGCCAAAACCTCTCCCGTCGACCTCCGAGGCGATGGTTTTGGGCCTCGGAATTCGCCGTGACCGCTACGCAGTCAGTCTCGTGGGGCTCGGAGAGAGCTTTCCGGAATGGGGCCGCAATAGCGATTCCGAGTTCGTTCGAGAAAGTCCCGATGGTTTCGGCGCGCGCTTGCCGTGTCCGGTACGCGGTCGGCCTCGTGGGCATCGGAGAGATCCGACGATGGCGATTCCGAGATCGTTCGAGAGGTTTCGGGGCGCGCAATGGGCTCCGGTCGTCGATATGCGCCGTCCGCGACGTGCACAAAGGCGAGGGACGACGCACACAAAACGAGTGCGATCATACCAGCACTAAAGCACCGGATCCCATCAGAACTCCGAAGTTAAGCGTGCTTGGGCGAGAGTAGTACTAGGATGGGTGACCCCCTGGGAAGTCCTCGTGTTGCACTCCTTTTTGCGCCCCGAGCGGCCAAAAGACTTACTTAAAACTCTCCTTTAAGCTTTTCAATTTTTCCAGCATCATGGCCAACAGTAAATGTGTCATTAACATGTAAATGAAGTCATCATCTAAAAATTTCTTCGTAAACATACAATGATCAGACATGTATGGTTCCAGGATGGGTGACCCCATGGGAAGTCCTCGTGTTGCACTCCTTTTTGCGCCCCGAGCGGCCAAAACCTCTCCCGTCGACCTCCGAGGCGATGGTTTTGGGCCTCGGAATTCGCCGTGACCGCTACGCAGTCAGTCTCGTGGGGCTCGGAGAGAGCTTTCCGGAATGGGGCCGCAATAGCGATTCCGAGTTCGTTCGAGAAAGTCCCGATGGTTTCGGCGCGCGCTTGCCGTGTCCGGTACGCGGTCGGCCTCGTGGGCATCGGAGAGATCCGACGATGGCGATTCCGAGATCGTTCGAGAGGTTTCGGGGCGCGCAATGGGCTCCGGTCGTCGATATGCGCCGTCCGCGACGTGCACAAAGGCGAGGGACGACGCACACAAAACGAGTGCGATCATACCAGCACTAAAGCACCGGATCCCATCAGAACTCCGAAGTTAAGCGTGCTTGGGCGAGAGTAGTACTAGGATGGGTGACCCCCTGGGAAGTCCTCGTGTTGCACTCCTTTTTGCGCCCCGAGCGGCCAAAAGACTTACTTAAAACTCTCCTTTAAGCTTTTCAATTTTTCCAGCATCATGGCCAACAGTAAATGTGTCATTAACATGTAAATGAAGTCATCATCTAAAAATTTCTTCGTAAACATACAATGATCAGACATGTATGGTTCCAGGATGGGTGA
Source organism: Musa acuminata AAA Group (assembly GCF_036884655.1). NCBI lineage: Eukaryota > Viridiplantae > Streptophyta > Magnoliopsida > Zingiberales > Musaceae > Musa > Musa acuminata. The sequence goes on along the minus strand of NC_088356.1, from coordinate 38,387,376 downwards.
CCCCATGGGAAGTCCTCGTGTTGCACTCCTTTTTGCGCCCCGAGCGGCCAAAACCTCTCCCGTCGACCTCCGAGGCGATGGTTTTGGGCCTCGGAATTCGCCGTGACCGCTACGCAGTCAGTCTCGTGGGGCTCGGAGAGAGCTTTCCGGAATGGGGCCGCAATAGCGATTCCGAGTTCGTTCGAGAAAGTCCCGATGGTTTCGGCGCGCGCTTGCCGTGTCCGGTACGCGGTCGGCCTCGTGGGCATCGGAGAGATCCGACGATGGCGATTCCGAGATCGTTCGAGAGGTTTCGGGGCGCGCAATGGGCTCCGGTCGTCGATATGCGCCGTCCGCGACGTGCACAAAGGCGAGGGACGACGCACACAAAACGAGTGCGATCATACCAGCACTAAAGCACCGGATCCCATCAGAACTCCGAAGTTAAGCGTGCTTGGGCGAGAGTAGTACTAGGATGGGTGACCCCCTGGGAAGTCCTCGTGTTGCACTCCTTTTTGCGCCCCGAGCGGCCAAAAGACTTACTTAAAACTCTCCTTTAAGCTTTTCAATTTTTCCAGCATCATGGCCAACAGTAAATGTGTCATTAACATGTAAATGAAGTCATCATCTAAAAATTTCTTCGTAAACATACAATGATCAGACATGTATGGTTCCAGGATGGGTGACCCCATGGGAAGTCCTCGTGTTGCACTCCTTTTTGCGCCCCGAGCGGCCAAAACCTCTCCCGTCGACCTCCGAGGCGATGGTTTTGGGCCTCGGAATTCGCCGTGACCGCTACGCAGTCAGTCTCGTGGGGCTCGGAGAGAGCTTTCCGGAATGGGGCCGCAATAGCGATTCCGAGTTCGTTCGAGAAAGTCCCGATGGTTTCGGCGCGCGCTTGCCGTGTCCGGTACGCGGTCGGCCTCGTGGGCATCGGAGAGATCCGACGATGGCGATTCCGAGATCGTTCGAGAGGTTTCGGGGCGCGCAATGGGCTCCGGTCGTCGATATGCGCCGTCCGCGACGTGCACAAAGGCGAGGGACGACGCACACAAAACGAGTGCGATCATACCAGCACTAAAGCACCGGATCCCATCAGAACTCCGAAGTTAAGCGTGCTTGGGCGAGAGTAGTACTAGGATGGGTGACCCCCTGGGAAGTCCTCGTGTTGCACTCCTTTTTGCGCCCCGAGCGGCCAAAAGACTTACTTAAAACTCTCCTTTAAGCTTTTCAATTTTTCCAGCATCATGGCCAACAGTAAATGTGTCATTAACATGTAAATGAAGTCATCATCTAAAAATTTCTTCGTAAACATACAATGATCAGACATGTATGGTTCCAGGATGGGTGACCCCATGGGAAGTCCTCGTGTTGCACTCCTTTTTGCGCCCCGAGCGGCCAAAACCTCTCCCGTCGACCTCCGAGGCGATGGTTTTGGGCCTCGGAATTCGCCGTGACCGCTACGCAGTCAGTCTCGTGGGGCTCGGAGAGAGCTTTCCGGAATGGGGCCGCAATAGCGATTCCGAGTTCGTTCGAGAAAGTCCCGATGGTTTCGGCGCGCGCTTGCCGTGTCCGGTACGCGGTCGGCCTCGTGGGCATCGGAGAGATCCGACGATGGCGATTCCGAGATCGTTCGAGAGGTTTCGGGGCGCGCAATGGGCTCCGGTCGTCGATATGCGCCGTCCGCGACGTGCACAAAGGCGAGGGACGACGCACACAAAACGAGTGCGATCATACCAGCACTAAAGCACCGGATCCCATCAGAACTCCGAAGTTAAGCGTGCTTGGGCGAGAGTAGTACTAGGATGGGTGACCCCCTGGGAAGTCCTCGTGTTGCACTCCTTTTTGCGCCCCGAGCGGCCAAAAGACTTACTTAAAACTCTCCTTTAAGCTTTTCAATTTTTCCAGCATCATGGCCAACAGTAAATGTGTCATTAACATGTAAATGAAGTCATCATCTAAAAATTTCTTCGTAAACATACAATGATCAGACATGTATGGTTCCAGGATGGGTGACCCCATGGGAAGTCCTCGTGTTGCACTCCTTTTTGCGCCCCGAGCGGCCAAAACCTCTCCCGTCGACCTCCGAGGCGATGGTTTTGGGCCTCGGAATTCGCCGTGACCGCTACGCAGTCAGTCTCGTGGGGCTCGGAGAGAGCTTTCCGGAATGGGGCCGCAATAGCGATTCCGAGTTCGTTCGAGAAAGTCCCGATGGTTTCGGCGCGCGCTTGCCGTGTCCGGTACGCGGTCGGCCTCGTGGGCATCGGAGAGATCCGACGATGGCGATTCCGAGATCGTTCGAGAGGTTTCGGGGCGCGCAATGGGCTCCGGTCGTCGATATGCGCCGTCCGCGACGTGCACAAAGGCGAGGGACGACGCACACAAAACGAGTGCGATCATACCAACACTAAAGCACCGGATCCCATCAGAACTCCGAAGTTAAGCGTGCTTGGGCGAGAGTAGTACTAGGATGGGTGACCCCCTGGGAAGTCCTCGTGTTGCACTCCTTTTTGCGCCCCGAGCGGCCAAAAGACTTACTTAAAACTCTCCTTTAAGCTTTTCAATTTTTCCAGCATCATGGCCAACAGTAAATGTGTCATTAACATGTAAATGAAGTCATCATCTAAAAATTTCTTCGTAAACATACAATGATCAGACATGTATGGTTCCAGGATGGGTGACCCCATGGGAAGTCCTCGTGTTGCACTCCTTTTTGCGCCCCGAGCGGCCAAAACCTCTCCCGTCGACCTCCGAGGCGATGGTTTTGGGCCTCGGAATTCGCCGTGACCGCTACGCAGTCAGTCTCGTGGGGCTCGGAGAGAGCTTTCCGGAATGGGGCCGCAATAGCGATTCCGAGTTCGTTCGAGAAAGTCCCGATGGTTTCGGCGCGCGCTTGCCGTGTCCGGTACGCGGTCGGCCTCGTGGGCATCGGAGAGATCCGACGATGGCGATTCTGAGATCGTTCGAGAGGTTTCGGGGCGCGCAATGGGCTCCGGTCGTCGATATGCGCCGTCCGCGACGTGCACAAAGGCGAGGGACGACGCACACAAAACGAGTGCGATCATACCAGCACTAAAGCACCGGATCCCATCAGAACTCCGAAGTTAAGCGTGCTTGGGCGAGAGTAGTACTAGGATGGGTGACCCCCTGGGAAGTCCTCGTGTTGCACTCCTTTTTGCGCCCCGAGCGGCCAAAAGACTTACTTAAAACTCTCCTTTAAGCTTTTCAATTTTTCCAGCATCATGGCCAACAGTAAATGTGTCATTAACATGTAAATGAAGTCATCATCTAAAAATTTCTTCGTAAACATACAATGATCAGACATGTATGGTTCCAGGATGGGTGACCCCATGGGAAGTCCTCGTGTTGCACTCCTTTTTGCGCCCCGAGCGGCCAAAACCTCTCCCGTCGACCTCCGAGGCGATGGTTTTGGGCCTCGGAATTCGCCGTGACCGCTACGCAGTCAGTCTCGTGGGGCTCGGAGAGAGCTTTCCGGAATGGGGCCGCAATAGCGATTCCGAGTTCGTTCGAGAAAGTCCCGATGGTTTCGGCGCGCGCTTGCCGTGTCCGGTACGCGGTCGGCCTCGTGGGCATCGGAGAGATCCGACGATGGCGATTCCGAGATCGTTCGAGAGGTTTCGGGGCGCGCAATGGGCTCCGGTCGTCGATATGCGCCGTCCGCGACGTGCACAAAGGCGAGGGACGACGCACACAAAACGAGTGCGATCATACCAGCACTAAAGCACCGGATCCCATCAGAACTCCGAAGTTAAGCGTGCTTGGGCGAGAGTAGTACTAGGATGGGTGACCCCCTGGGAAGTCCTCGTGTTGCACTCCTTTTTGCGCCCCGAGCGGCCAAAAGACTTACTTAAAACTCTCCTTTAAGCTTTTCAATTTTTCCAGCATCATGGCCAACAGTAAATGTGTCATTAACATGTAAATGAAGTCATCATCTAAAAATTTCTTCGTAAACATACAATGATCAGACATGTATGGTTCCAGGATGGGTGACCCCATGGGAAGTCCTCGTGTTGCACTCCTTTTTGCGCCCCGAGCGGCCAAAACCTCTCCCGTCGACCTCCGAGGCGATGGTTTTGGGCCTCGGAATTCGCCGTGACCGCTACGCAGTCAGTCTCGTGGGGCTCGGAGAGAGCTTTCCGGAATGGGGCCGCAATAGCGATTCCGAGTTCGTTCGAGAAAGTCCCGATGGTTTCGGCGCGCGCTTGCCGTGTCCGGTACGCGGTCGGCCTCGTGGGCATCGGAGAGATCCGACGATGGCGATTCCGAGATCGTTCGAGAGGTTTCGGGGCGCGCAATGGGCTCCGGTCGTCGATATGCGCCGTCCGCGACGTGCACAAAGGCGAGGGACGACGCACACAAAACGAGTGCGATCATACCAGCACTAAAGCACCGGATCCCATCAGAACTCCGAAGTTAAGCGTGCTTGGGCGAGAGTAGTACTAGGATGGGTGACCCCCTGGGAAGTCCTCGTGTTGCACTCCTTTTTGCGCCCCGAGCGGCCAAAAGACTTACTTAAAACTCTCCTTTAAGCTTTTCAATTTTTCCAGCATCATGGCCAACAGTAAATGTGTCATTAACATGTAAATGAAGTCATCATCTAAAAATTTCTTCGTAAACATACAATGATCAGACATGTATGGTTCCAGGATGGGTGACCCCATGGGAAGTCCTCGTGTTGCACTCCTTTTTGCGCCCCGAGCGGCCAAAACCTCTCCCGTCGACCTCCGAGGCGATGGTTTTGGGCCTCGGAATTCGCCGTGACCGCTACGCAGTCAGTCTCGTGGGGCTCGGAGAGAGCTTTCCGGAATGGGGCCGCAATAGCGATTCCGAGTTCGTTCGAGAAAGTCCCGATGGTTTCGGCGCGCGCTTGCCGTGTCCGGTACGCGGTCGGCCTCGTGGGCATCGGAGAGATCCGACGATGGCGATTCCGAGATCGTTCGAGAGGTTTCGGGGCGCGCAATGGGCTCCGGTCATCGATATGCGCCGTCCGCGACGTGCACAAAGGCGAGGGACGACGCACACAAAACGAGTGCGATCATACCAGCACTAAAGCACCGGATCCCATCAGAACTCCGAAGTTAAGCGTGCTTGGGCGAGAGTAGTACTAGGATGGGTGACCCCCTGGGAAGTCCTCGTGTTGCACTCCTTTTTGCGCCCCGAGCGGCCAAAAGACTTACTTAAAACTCTCCTTTAAGCTTTTCAATTTTTCCAGCATCATGGCCAACAGTAAATGTGTCATTAACATGTAAATGAAGTCATCATCTAAAAATTTCTTCGTAAACATACAATGATCAGACATGTATGGTTCCAGGATGGGTGACCCCATGGGAAGTCCTCGTGTTGCACTCCTTTTTGCGCCCCGAGCGGCCAAAACCTCTCCCGTCGACCTCCGAGGCGATGGTTTTGGGCCTCGGAATTCGCCGTGACCGCTACGCAGTCAGTCTCGTGGGGCTCGGAGAGAGCTTTCCGGAATGGGGCCGCAATAGCGATTCCGAGTTCGTTCGAGAAAGTCCCGATGGTTTCGGCGCGCGCTTGCCGTGTCCGGTACGCGGTCGGCCTCGTGGGCATCGGAGAGATCCGACGATGGCGATTCCGAGATCGTTCGAGAGGTTTCGGGGCGCGCAATGGGCTCCGGTCGTCGATATGCGCCGTCCGCGACGTGCACAAAGGCGAGGGACGACGCACACAAAACGAGTGCGATCATACCAGCACTAAAGCACCGGATCCCATCAGAACTCCGAAGTTAAGCGTGCTTGGGCGAGAGTAGTACTAGGATGGGTGACCCCCTGGGAAGTCCTCGTGTTGCACTCCTTTTTGCGCCCCGAGCGGCCAAAAGACTTACTTAAAACTCTCCTTTAAGCTTTTCAATTTTTCCAGCATCATGGCCAACAGTAAATGTGTCATTAACATGTAAATGAAGTCATCATCTAAAAATTTCTTCGTAAACATACAATGATCAGACATGTATGGTTCCAGGATGGGTGACCCCATGGGAAGTCCTCGTGTTGCACTCCTTTTTGCGCCCCGAGCGGCCAAAACCTCTCCCGTCGACCTCCGAGGCGATGGTTTTGGGCCTCGGAATTCGCCGTGACCGCTACGCAGTCAGTCTCGTGGGGCTCGGAGAGAGCTTTCCGGAATGGGGCCGCAATAGCGATTCCGAGTTCGTTCGAGAAAGTCCCGATGGTTTCGGCGCGCGCTTGCCGTGTCCGGTACGCGGTCGGCCTCGTGGGCATCGGAGAGATCCGACGATGGCGATTCCGAGATCGTTCGAGAGGTTTCGGGGCGCGCAATGGGCTCCGGTCGTCGATATGCGCCGTCCGCGACGTGCACAAAGGCGAGGGACGACGCACACAAAACGAGTGCGATCATACCAGCACTAAAGCACCGGATCCCATCAGAACTCCGAAGTTAAGCGTGCTTGGGCGAGAGTAGTACTAGGATGGGTGACCCCCTGGGAAGTCCTCGTGTTGCACTCCTTTTTGCGCCCCGAGCGGCCAAAAGACTTACTTAAAACTCTCCTTTAAGCTTTTCAATTTTTCCAGCATCATGGCCAACAGTAAATGTGTCATTAACATGTAAATGAAGTCATCATCTAAAAATTTCTTCGTAAACATACAATGATCAGACATGTATGGTTCCAGGATGGGTGACCCCATGGGAAGTCCTCGTGTTGCACTCCTTTTTGCGCCCCGAGCGGCCAAAACCTCTCCCGTCGACCTCCGAGGCGATGGTTTTGGGCCTCGGAATTCGCCGTGACCGCTACGCAGTCAGTCTCGTGGGGCTCGGAGAGAGCTTTCCGGAATGGGGCCGCAATAGCGATTCCGAGTTCGTTCGAGAAAGTCCCGATGGTTTCGGCGCGCGCTTGCCGTGTCCGGTACGCGGTCGGCCTCGTGGGCATCGGAGAGATCCGACGATGGCGATTCCGAGATCGTTCGAGAGGTTTCGGGGCGCGCAATGGGCTCCGGTCGTCGATATGCGCCGTCCGCGACGTGCACAAAGGCGAGGGACGACGCACACAAAACGAGTGCGATCATACCAGCACTAAAGCACCGGATCCCATCAGAACTCCGAAGTTAAGCGTGCTTGGGCGAGAGTAGTACTAGGATGGGTGACCCCCTGGGAAGTCCTCGTGTTGCACTCCTTTTTGCGCCCCGAGCGGCCAAAAGACTTACTTAAAACTCTCCTTTAAGCTTTTCAATTTTTCCAGCATCATGGCCAACAGTAAATGTGTCATTAACATGTAAATGAAGTCATCATCTAAAAATTTCTTCGTAAACATACAATGATCAGACATGTATGGTTCCAGGATGGGTGACCCCATGGGAAGTCCTCGTGTTGCACTCCTTTTTGCGCCCCGAGCGGCCAAAACCTCTCCCGTCGACCTCCGAGGCGATGGTTTTGGGCCTCGGAATTCGCCGTGACCGCTACGCAGTCAGTCTCGTGGGGCTCGGAGAGAGCTTTCCGGAATGGGGCCGCAATAGCGATTCCGAGTTCGTTCGAGAAAGTCCCGATGGTTTCGGCGCGCGCTTGCCGTGTCCGGTACGCGGTCGGCCTCGTGGGCATCGGAGAGATCCGACGATGGCGATTCCGAGATCGTTCGAGAGGTTTCGGGGCGCGCAATGGGCTCCGGTCGTCGATATGCGCCGTCCGCGACGTGCACAAAGGCGAGGGACGACGCACACAAAACGAGTGCGATCATACCAGCACTAAAGCACCGGATCCCATCAGAACTCCGAAGTTAAGCGTGCTTGGGCGAGAGTAGTACTAGGATGGGTGACCCCCTGGGAAGTCCTCGTGTTGCACTCCTTTTTGCGCCCCGAGCGGCCAAAAGACTTACTTAAAACTCTCCTTTAAGCTTTTCAATTTTTCCAGCATCATGGCCAACAGTAAATGTGTCATTAACATGTAAATGAAGTCATCATCTAAAAATTTCTTCGTAAACATACAATGATCAGACATGTATGGTTCCAGGATGGGTGACCCCATGGGAAGTCCTCGTGTTGCACTCCTTTTTGCGCCCCGAGCGGCCAAAACCTCTCCCGTCGACCTCCGAGGCGATGGTTTTGGGCCTCGGAATTCGCCGTGACCGCTACGCAGTCAGTCTCGTGGGGCTCGGAGAGAGCTTTCCGGAATGGGGCCGCAATAGCGATTCCGAGTTCGTTCGAGAAAGTCCCGATGGTTTCGGCGCGCGCTTGCCGTGTCCGGTACGCGGTCGGCCTCGTGGGCATCGGAGAGATCCGACGATGGCGATTCCGAGATCGTTCGAGAGGTTTCGGGGCGCGCAATGGGCTCCGGTCGTCGATATGCGCCGTCCGCGACGTGCACAAAGGCGAGGGACGACGCACACAAAACGAGTGCGATCATACCAGCACTAAAGCACCGGATCCCATCAGAACTCCGAAGTTAAGCGTGCTTGGGCGAGAGTAGTACTAGGATGGGTGACCCCCTGGGAAATCCTCGTGTTGCACTCCTTTTTGCGCCCCGAGCGGCCAAAAGACTTACTTAAAACTCTCCTTTAAGCTTTTCAATTTTTCCAGCATCATGGCCAACAGTAAATGTGTCATTAACATGTAAATGAAGTCATCATCTAAAAATTTCTTCGTAAACATACAATGATCAGACATGTATGGTTCCAGGATGGGTGACCCCATGGGAAGTCCTCGTGTTGCACTCCTTTTTGCGCCCCGAGCGGCCAAAACCTCTCCCGTCGACCTCCGAGGCGATGGTTTTGGGCCTCGGAATTCGCCGTGACCGCTACGCAGTCAGTCTCGTGGGGCTCGGAGAGAGCTTTCCGGAATGGGGCCGCAATAGCGATTCCGAGTTCGTTCGAGAAAGTCCCGATGGTTTCGGCGCACGCTTGCCGTGTCCGGTACGCGGTCGGCCTCGTGGGCATCGGAGAGATCCGACGATGGCGATTCCGAGATCGTTCGAGAGGTTTCGGGGCGCGCAATGGGCTCCGGTCGTCGATATGCGCCGTCCGCGACGTGCACAAAGGCGAGGGACGACGCACACAAAACGAGTGCGATCATACCAGCACTAAAGCTCCGGATCCCATCAGAACTCCGAAGTTAAGCGTGATTGGGCGAGAGTAGTACTAGGATGGGTGACCCCCTGGGAAGTCCTCGTGTTGCACTCCTTTTTGCGCCCCGAGCGGCCAAAAGACTTACTTAAAACTCTCCTTTAAGCTTTTCAATTTTTCCAGCATCATGGCCAACAGTAAATGTGTCATTAACATGTAAATGAAGTCATCATCTAAAAATTTCTTCGTAAACATACAATGATCAGACATGTATGGTTCCAGGATGGGTGACCCCATGGGAAGTCCTCGTGTTGCACTCCTTTTTGCGCCCCGAGCGGCCAAAACCTCTCCCGTCGACCTCCGAGGCGATGGTTTTGGGCTTCGGAATTCGCCGTGACCGCTACGCAGTCAGTCTCGTGGGGCTCGGAGAGAGCTTTCCGGAATGGGGCCGCAATAGCGATTCCGAGTTCGTTCGAGAAAGTCCCGATGGTTTCGGCGCACGCTTGCCGTGTCCGGTACGCGGTCGGCCTCGTGGGCATCGGAGAGATCCGACGATGGCGATTCCGAGATCGTTCGAGAGGTTTCGGGGCGCGCAATGGGCTCCGGTCGTCGATATGCGCCGTCCGCGACGTGCACAAAGGCGAGGGACGACGCACACAAAACGAGTGCGATCATACCAGCACTAAAGCTCCGGATCCCATCAGAACTCCGAAGTTAAGCGTGATTGGGCGAGAGTAGTACTAGGATGGGTGACCCCCTGGGAAGTCCTCCTGTTGCACTCCTTTTTGCGCCTCGAGCGGCCAAAAGACTTACTTAAAACTCTCCTTTAAGCTTTTCAATTTTTCCAGCATCATGGCCAACAGTAAATGTGTCATTAACATGTAAATGAAGTCATCATCTAAAAATTTCTTCGTAAACATACAATGATCAGACATGTATGGTTCCAGGATGGGTGACCCCATGGGAAGTCCTCGTGTTGCACTCCTTTTTGCGCCCCGAGCGGCCAAAACCTCTCCCGTCGACCTCCGGGGCGATGGTTTTGGGCCTCGGAATTCGCCGTGACCGCTACGCAGTCAGTCTCGTGGGGCTCGGATAGAGCTTTCCGGAATGGGGCCGCAATAGCGATTCCGAGTTCGTTCGAGAAAGTCCCGATGGTTTCGGCGCGCGCTTGCCGTGTCCGGTACGCGGTCGGCCTCGTGGGCATCGGAGAGATCCGACGATGGCGATTCCGAGATCGTTCGAGAGGTTTCGGGGCGCGCAATGGGCTCCGGTCGTCGATATGCGCCGTCCGCGACGTGCACAAAGGCGAGGGACGACGCACACAAAACGAGTGCGATCATACCTGCACTAAAGCTCCGGATCCCATCAGAACTCCGAAGTTAAGCGTGCTTGGGCGAGAGTAGTACTAGGATGGGTGACCCCCTGGGAAGTCCTCGTGTTGCACTCCTTTTTGCGCCCCGAGCGGCCAAAAGACTTACTTAAAACTCTCCTTTAAGCTTTTCAATTTTTCCAGCATCATGGCCAACAGTAAATGTGTCATTAACATGTAAATGAAGTCATCATCTAAAAATTTCTTCGTAAACATACAATGATCAGACATGTATGGTTCCAGGATGGGTGACCCCATGGGAAGTCCTCGTGTTGCACTCCTTTTTGCGCCTCGAGCGGCCAAAACCTCTCCCGTCGACCTCCGGGGCGATGGTTTTGGGCCTCGGAATTCGCCGTGACCGCTACGCAGTCAGTCTCGTGGGGCTCGGAGAGAGCTTTCCGGAATGGGGCCGCAATAGCGATTCCGAGTTCGTTCGAGAAAGTCCCGATGGTTTCGGCGCGCGCTTGCCGTGTCCGGTACGCGGTCGGCCTCGTGGGCATCGGAGAGATCCGACGATGGCGATTCCGAGATCGTTCGAGAGGTTTCGGGGCGCGCAATGGGCTCCGGTCGTCGATATGCGCCGTCCGCGACGTGCACAAAGGCGAGGGACGACGCACACAAAACGAGTGCGATCATACCTGCACTAAAGCTCCGGATCCCATCAGAACTCCGAAGTTAAGCGTGCTTGGGCGAGAGTAGTACTAGGATGGGTGACCCCCTGGGAAGTCCTCGTGTTGCACTCCTTTTTGCGCCCCGAGCGGCCAAAAGACTTACTTAAAACTCTCCTTTAAGCTTTTCAATTTTTCCAGCATCATGGCCAACAGTAAATGTGTCATTAACATGTAAATGAAGTCATCATCTAAAAATTTCTTCGTAAACATACAATGATCAGACATGTATGGTTCCAGGATGGGTGACCCCATGGGAAGTCCTCGTGTTGCACTCCTTTTTGCGCCTCGAGCGGCCAAAACCTCTCCCGTCGACCTCCGGGGCGATGGTTTTGGGCCTCGGAATTCGCCGTGACCGCTACGCAGTCAGTCTCGTGGGGCTCGGAGAGAGCTTTCCGGAATGGGGCCGCAATAGCGATTCCGAGTTCGTTCGAGAAAGTCCCGATGGTTTCGGCGCGCGCTTGCCGTGTCCGGTACGCGGTCGGCCTCGTGGGCATCGGAGAGATCCGACGATGGCGATTCCGAGATCGTTCGAGAGGTTTCGGGGCGCGCAATGGGCTCCGGTCGTCGATATGCGCCGTCCGCGACGTGCACAAAGGCGAGGGACGACGCACACAAAACGAGTATGATCATACCAGCACTAAAGCACCGGATCCCATCAGAACTCCGAAGTTAAGCGTGCTTGGGCGAGAGTAGTACTAGGATGGGTGACCCCCTGGGAAGTCCTCGTGTTGCACTCCTTTTTGCGCCCCGAGCGGCCAAAAGACTTACTTAAAACTCTCCTTTAAGCTTTTCAATTTTTCCAGCATCATGGCCAACAGTAAATGTGTCATTAACATGTAAATGAAGTCATCATCTAAAAATTTCTTCGTAAACATACAATGATCAGACATGTATGGTTCCAGGATGGGTGACCCCATGGGAAGTCCTCGTGTTGCACTCCTTTTTGCGCCCCGAGCGGCCAAAACCTCTCCCGTCGACCTCCGAGGCGATGGTTTTGGGCCTCGGAATTCGCCGTGACCGCTACGCAGTCAGTCTCGTGGGGCTCGGAGAGAGCTTTCCGGAATGGGGCCGCAATAGCGATTCCGAGTTCGTTCGAGAAAGTCCCGATGGTTTCGGCGCGCGCTTGCCGTGTCCGGTACGCGGTCGGCCTCGTGGGCATCGGAGAGATCCGACGATGGCGATTCCGAGATCGTTCGAGAGGTTTCGGGGCGCGCAATGGGCTCCGGTCGTCGATATGCGCCGTCCGCGACGTGCACAAAGGCGAGGGACGACGCACACAAAACCAGTGCGATCATACCAGCTCTAAAGCACCGGATCCCATCAGAACTCCGAAGTTAAGCGTGCTTGGGCGAGAGTAGTACTAGGATGGGTGACCCCCTGGGAAGTCCTCGTGTTGCACTCCTTTTTGCGCCCCGAGCGGCCAAAAGACTTACTTAAAACTCTCCTTTAAGCTTTTCAATTTTTCCAGCATCATGGCCAACAGTAAATGTGTCATTAACATGTAAATGAAGTCATCATCTAAAAATTTCTTCGTAAACATACAATGATCAGACATGTATGGTTCCAGGATGGGTGACCCCATGGGAAGTCCTCGTGTTGCACTCCTTTTTGCGCCCCGAGCGGCCAAAACCTCTCCCGTCGACCTCCGAGGCGATGGTTTTGGGCCTCGGAATTCGCCGTGACCGCTACGCAGTCAGTCTCGTGGGGCTCGGAGAGAGCTTTCCGGAATGGGGCCGCAATAGCGATTCCGAGTTCGTTCGAGAAAGTCCCGATGGTTTCGGCGCGCGCTTGCCGTGTCCGGTACGCGGTCGGCCTCGTGGGCATCGGAGAGATCCGACGATGGCGATTCCGAGATCGTTCGAGAGGTTTCGGGGCGCGCAATGGGCTCCGGTCGTCGATATGCGCCGTCCGCGACGTGCACAAAGGCGAGGGACGACGCACACAAAACCAGTGCGATCATACCAGCACTAAAGCACCGGATCCCATCAGAACTCCGAAGTTAAGCGTGCTTGGGCGAGAGTAGTACTAGGATGGGTGACCCCCTGGGAAGTCCTCGTGTTGCACTCCTTTTTGCGCCCCGAGCGGCCAAAAGACTTACTTAAAACTCTCCTTTAAGCTTTTCAATTTTTCCAGCATCATGGCCAACAGTAAATGTGTCACTAACATGTAAATGAAGTCATCATCTAAAAATTTCTTCGTAAACATACAATGATCAGACATGTATGGTTCCAGGATGGGTGACCCCATGGGAAGTCCTCGTGTTGCACTCCTTTTTGCGCCCCGAGCGGCCAAAACCTCTCCCGTCGACCTCCGAGGCGATGGTTTTGGGCCTCGGAATTCGCCGTGACCGCTACGCAGTCAGTCTCGTGGGGCTCGGAGAGAGCTTTCCGGAATGGGGCCGCAATAGCGATTCCGAGTTCGTTCGAGAAAGTCCCGATGGTTACTTAAAACTCTCCTTTAAGCTTTTCAATTTTTCCAGCATCATGGCCAACAGTAAATGTGTCATTAACATGTAAATGAAGTCATCATCTAAAAATTTCTTCGTAAACATACAATGATCAGACATGTATGGTTCCAGGATGGGTGACCCCATGGGAAGTCCTCGTGTTGCACTCCTTTTTGCGCCCCGAGCGGCCAAAACCTCTCCCGTCGACCTCCGAGGTGATGGTTTTGGGCCTCGGAATTCGCCGTGACCGCTACGCAGTCAGTCTCGTGGGGCTCGGAGAGAGCTTTCCGGAATGGGGCCGCAATAGCGATTCCGAGTTCGTTCGAGAAAGTCCCAATGGTTTCGGCGCGCGCTTGCCGTGTCCGGTACGCGGTCGGCCTCGTGGGCATCGGAGAGATCCGACGATGGCGATTCCGAGATCGTTCGAGAGGTTTCGGGGCGCGCAATGGGCTCCGGTCGTCGATATGCGCCGTCCGCGACGTGCACAAAGGCGAGGGACGACGCACACAAAACCAGTGCGATCATACCAGCACTAAAGCACCGGATCCCATCAGAACTCCGAAGTTAAGCGTGCTTGGGCGAGAGTAGTACTAGGATGGGTGACCCCCTGGGAAGTCCTCGTGTTGCACTCCTTTTTGCGCCCCGAGCGGCCAAAAGACTTACTTAAAACTCTCCTTTAAGCTTTTCAATTTTTCCAGCATCATGGCCAACAGTAAATGTGTCACTAACATGTAAATGAAGTCATCATCTAAAAATTTCTTCGTAAACATACAATGATCAGACATGTATGGTTCCAGGATGGGTGACCCCAAGGGAAGTCCTCGTGTTGCACTCCTTTTTGCGCCCCGAGCGACCAAAACCTCTCCCGTCGACCTCCGAGGCGATGGTTTTGGGCCTCGGAATTCGCCGTGACCGCTACGCAGTCAGTCTCGTGGGGCTCGGAGAGAGCTTTCCGGAATGGGGCCGCAATAGCGATTCCGAGTTCGTTCAAGAATGTCCCGATGGTTTCGGCGCGCGCTTGCCGTGTCCGGTACGCGGTCGGCCTCGTGGGCATCGGAGAGATCCGACGATGGCGATTCCGAGATCGTTCGAGAGGTTTCGGGGCGCGCAATGGGCTCCGGTCGTCGATATGCGCCGTCCGCGACGTGCACAAAGGCGAGGGACGACGCACACAAAACCAGTGCGATCATACCAGCACTAAAGCACCGGATCCCATCAGAACTCCGAAGTTAAGCGTGCTTGGGCGAGAGTAGTACTAGGATGGGTGACCCCCTGGGAAGTCCTCGTGTTGCACTCCTTTTTGCGCCCCGAGCGGCCAAAAGACTTACTTAAAACTCTCCTTTAAGCTTTTCAATTTTTCCAGCATCATGGCCAACAGTAAATGTGTCACTAACATGTAAATGAAGTCATCATCTAAAAATTTCTTCGTAAACATACAATGATCAGACATGTATGGTTCCAGGATGGGTGACCCCATGGGAAGTCCTCGTGTTGCACTCCTTTTTGCGCCCCGAGCGGCCAAAACCTCTCCCGTCGACCTCCGAGGCGATGGTTTTGGGCCTCGGAATTCGCCGTGACCGCTACGCAGTCAGTCTCGTGGGGCTCGGAGAGAGCTTTCCGGAATGGGGCCGCAATAGCGATTCCGAGTTCGTTCGAGAAAGTCCCGATGGTTTCGGCGCGCGCTTGCCGTGTCCGGTACGCGGTCGGCCTCGTGGGCATCGGAGAGATCCGACGATGGCGATTCCGAGATCGTTCGAGAGGTTTCGGGGCGCGCAATGGGCTCCGGTCGTCGATATGCGCCGTCCGCGACGTGCACAAAGGCGAGGGACGACGCACACAAAACGAGTGCGATCATACCAGCACTAAAGCACCGGATCCCATCAGAACTCCGAAGTTAAGCGTGCTTGGGCGAGAGTAGTACTAGGATGGGTGACCCCCTGGGAAGTCCTCGTGTTGCACTCCTTTTTGCGCCCCGAGCGGCCAAAAGACTTACTTAAAACTCTCCTTTAAGCTTTTCAATTTTTCCAGCATCATGGCCAACAGTAAATGTGTCATTAACATGTAAATGAAGTAATCATCTAAAAATTTCTTCGTAAACATACAATGATCAGACATGTATGGTTCCAGGATGGGTGACCCCATGGGAAGTCCTCGTGTTGCACTCCCTTTTGCGCCCCGAGCGGCCAAAACCTCTTCCGTCGACCTCCGAGGCGATGGTTTTGGGCCTCGGAATTCGTCGTGACCGCTACGCAGTCAGTCTCGTGGGGCTCGGAGAGAGCTTTCCGGAATGGGGCCGCAATAGCGATTCCGAGTTCATTCGAGAAAGTCCCGATGGTTTCGGCGCGCGCTTGCCGTGTCCGGTACGCGGTCGGCCTCGTGGGCATCGGAGAGATCCGACGATGGCGATTCCGAGATCGTTCGAGAGGTTTCGGGGCGCGCAATGGGCTCCGGTCGTCGATATGCGCCGTCCGCGACGTGCACAAAGGCGAGGGACGACGCACACAAAACGAGTGCGATCATACAAGCTCTAAAGCACCGGATCCCATCAGAACTCCGAAGTTAAGCGTGCTTGGGCGAGAGTAGTACTAGGATGGGTGACCCCCTGGGAAGTCCTCGTGTTGCACTCCTTTTTGCGCCCCGAGCGGCCAAAAGACTTACTTAAAACTCTCCTTTAAGCTTTTCAATTTTTCCAGCATCATGGCCAACAGTAAATGTGTCATTAACATGTAAATGAAGTCATCATCTAAAAATTTCTTCGTAAACATACAATGATCAGACATGTATGGTTCCAGGATGGGTGACCCCATGGGAAGTCCTCGTGTTGCACTCCTTTTTGCGCCCCGAGCGGCCAAAACCTCTCCCGTCGACCTCCGAGGCGATGGTTTTGGGCCTCGGAATTCGCCGTGACCGCTACGCAGTCAGTCTCGTGGGGCTCGGAGAGAGCTTTCCGGAATGGGGCCGCAATAGCGATTCCGAGTTCGTTCGAGAAAGTCCCGATGGTTTCGGCGCGCGCTTGCCGTGTCCGGTACGCGGTCGGCCTCGTGGGCATCGGAGAGATCCGACGATGGCGATTCCGAGATCGTTCGAGAGGTTTCGGGGCGCGCAATGGGCTCCGGTCGTCGATATGCGCCGTCCGCGACGTGCACAAAGGCGAGGGACGACGCACACAAAACGAGTGCGATCATACCAGCACTAAAGCACCGGATCCCATCAGAACTCCGAAGTTAAGCGTGCTTGGGCGAGAGTAGTACTAGGATGGGTGACCCCCTGGGAAGTCCTCGTGTTGCACTCCTTTTTGCGCCCCGAGCGGCCAAAAGACTTACTTAAAACTCTCCTTTAAGCTTTTCAATTTTTCCAGCATCATGGCCAACAGTAAATGTGTCACTAACATGTAAATGAAGTCATCATCTAAAAATTTCTTCGTAAACATACAATGATCAGACATGTATGGTTCCAGGATGGGTGACCCCATGGGAAGTCCTCGTGTTGCACTCCTTTTTGCGCCCCGAGCGGCCAAAACCTCTCCCGTCGACCTCCGAGGCGATGGTTTTGGGCCTCGGAATTCGCCGTGACCGCTACGCAGTCAGTCTCGTGGGGCTCGGAGAGAGCTTTCCGGAATGGGGCCGCAATAGCGATTCCGAGTTCGTTCGAGAAAGTCCCGATGGTTACTTAAAACTCTCCTTTAAGCTTTTCAATTTTTCCAGCATCATGGCCAACAGTAAATGTGTCATTAACATGTAAATGAAGTCATCATCTAAAAATTTCTTCGTAAACATACAATGATCAGACATGTATGGTTCCAGGATGGGTGACCCCATGGGAAGTCCTCGTGTTGCACTCCTTTTTGCGCCCCGAGCGGCCAAAACCTCTCCCGTCGACCTCCGAGGCGATGGTTTTGGGCCTCGGAATTCGCCGTGACCGCTACGCAGTCAGTCTCGTGGGGCTCGGAGAGAGCTTTCCGGAATGGGGCCGCAATAGCGATTCCGAGTTCGTTCGAGAAAGTCCCGATGGTTTCGGCGCGCGCTTGCCGTGTCCGGTACGCGGTCGGCCTCGTGGGCATCGGAGAGATCCGACGATGGCGATTCCGAGATCGTTCGAGAGGTTTCGGGGCGCGCAATGGGCTCCGGTCGTCGATATGCGCCGTCCGCGACGTGCACAAAGGCGAGGGACGACGCACACAAAACCAGTGCGATCATACCAGCACTAAAGCACCGGATCCCATCAGAACTCCGAAGTTAAGCGTGCTTGGGCGAGAGTAGTACTAGGATGGGTGACCCCCTGGGAAGTCCTCGTGTTGCACTCCTTTTTGCGCCCCGAGCGGCCAAAAGACTTACTTAAAACTCTCCTTTAAGCTTTTCAATTTTTCCAGCATCATGGCCAACAGTAAATGTGTCACTAACATGTAAATGAAGTCATCATCTAAAAATTTCTTCGTAAACATACAATGATCAGACATGTATGGTTCCAGGATGGGTGACCCCATGGGAAGTCCTCGTGTTGCACTCCTTTTTGCGCCCCGAGCGGCCAAAACCTCTCCCGTCGACCTCCGAGGCGATGGTTTTGGGCCTCGGAATTCGCCGTGACCGCTACGCAGTCAGTCTCGTGGGGCTCGGAGAGAGCTTTCCGGAATGGGGCCGCAATAGCGATTCCGAGTTCGTTCGAGAAAGTCCCGATGGTTTCGGCGCGCGCTTGCCGTGTCCGGTACGCGGTCGGCCTCGTGGGCATCGGAGAGATCCGACGATGGCGATTCCGAGATCGTTCGAGAGGTTTCGGGGCGCGCAATGGGCTCCGGTCGTCGATATGCGCCATCCGCGACGTGCACAAAGGCGAGGGACGACGCACACAAAACCAGTGCGATCATACCAGCTCTAAAGCACCGGATCCCATCAGAACTCCGAAGTTAAGCGTGCTTGGGCGAGGGTAGTACTAGGATGGGTGACCCCCTGGGAAGTCCTCGTGTTGCACTCCTTTTTGCGCCCCGAGCGGCCAAAAGACTTACTTAAAACTCTCCTTTAAGCTTTTCAATTTTTCCAGCATCATGGCCAACAGTAAATGTGTCATTAACATGTAAATGAAGTCATCATCTAAAAATTTCTTCGTAAACATACAATGATCAGACATGTATGGTTCCAGGATGGGTGACCCCATGGGAAGTCCTCGTGTTGCACTCCCTTTTGCGCCCCGAGCGGCCAAAACCTCTTCCGTCGACCTCCGAGGCGATGGTTTTGGGCCTCGGAATTCGTCGTGACCGCTACGCAGTCAGTCTCGTGGGGCTCGGAGAGAGCTTTCCGGAATGGGGCCGCAATAGCGATTCCGAGTTCATTCGAGAAAGTCCCGATGGTTTCGGCGCGCGCTTGCCGTGTCCGGTACGCGGTCGGCCTCGTGGGCATCGGAGAGATCCGACGATGGCGATTCCGAGATCGTTCGAGAGGTTTCGGGGCGCGCAATGGGCTACGGTCGTCGATATGCGCCGTCCGCGACGTGCACAAAGGCGAGGGACGACGCACACAAAACGAGTGCGATCATACCAGCTCTAAAGCACCGGATCCTATCAGAACTCCGAAGTTAAGCGTGCTTGGGCGAGAGTAGTACTAGGATGGGTGACCCCCTGGGAAGTCCTCGTGTTGCACTCCTTTTTGCGCCCCGAGCGGCCAAAAGACTTACTTAAAACTCTCCTTTAAGCTTTTCAATTTTTCCAGCATCATGGCCAACAGTAAATGTGTCATTAACATGTAAATGAAGTCATCATCTAAAAATTTCTTCGTAAACATACAATGATCAGACATGTATGGTTCCAGGATGGGTGACCCCATGGGAAGTCCTCGTGTTGCACTCCTTTTTGCGCCCCGAGCGGCCAAAACCTCTCCCGTCGACCTCCGAGGCGATGGTTTTGGGCCTCGGAATTCGCCGTGACCGCTACGCAGTCAGTCTCGTGGGGCTCGGAGAGAGCTTTCCGGAATGGGGCCGCAATAGCGATTCCGAGTTCGTTCGAGAAAGTCCCGATGGTTTCGGCGCGCGCTTGCCGTGTCCGGTACGCGGTCGGCCTCGTGGGCATCGGAGAGATCCGACGATGGCGATTCCGAGATCGTTCGAGAGGTTTCGGGGCGCGCAATGGGCTCCGGTCGTCGATATGCGTCGTCCGCGACGTGCACAAAGGCGAGGGACGACGCACACAAAACCAGTGCGATCATACCAGCACTAAAGCACCGGATCCCATCAGAACTCCGAAGTTAAGCGTGCTTGGGCGAGAGTAGTACTAGGATGGGTGACCCCCTGGAAAGTCCTCGTGTTGCACTCCTTTTTGCGCCCCGAGCGGCCAAAAGACTTACTTAAAACTCTCCTTTAAGCTTTTCAATTTTTCCAGCATCATGGCCAACAGTAAATGTGTCACTAACATGTAAATGAAGTCATCATCTAAAAATTTCTTCGTAAACATACAATGATCAGACATGTATGGTTCCAGGATGGGTGACCCCATGGGAAGTCCTCGTGTTGCACTCCTTTTTGCGCCCCGAGCGGCCAAAACCTCTCCCGTCGACCTCCGAGGCGATGGTTTTGGGCCTCGGAATTCGCCGTGACCGCTACGCAGTCAGTCTCGTGGGGCTCGGAGAGAGCTTTCCGGAATGGGGCCGCAATAGCGATTCCGAGTTCGTTCGAGAAAGTCCCGATGGTTACTTAAAACTCTCCTTTAAGCTTTTCAATTTTTCCAGCATCATGGCCAACAGTAAATGTGTCATTAACATGTAAATGAAGTCATCATCTAAAAATTTCTTCGTAAACATACAATGATCAGACATGTATGGTTCCAGGATGGGTGACCCCATGGGAAGTCCTCGTGTTGCACTCCTTTTTGCGCCCCGAGCGGCCAAAACCTCTCCCGTCGACCTCCGAGGCGATGGTTTTGGGCCTCGGAATTCGCCGTGACCGCTACGCAGTCAGTCTCGTGGGGCTCGGAGAGAGCTTTCCGGAATGGGGCCGCAATAGCGATTCCGAGTTCGTTCGAGAAAGTCCCGATGGTTTCGGCGCGCGCTTGCCGTGTCCGGTACGCGGTCGGCCTCGTGGGCATCGGAGAGATCCGACGATGGCGATTCCGAGATCGTTCGAGAGGTTTCGGGGCGCGCAATGGGCTCCGGTCGTCGATATGCGCCGTCCGCGACGTGCACAAAGGCGAGGGACGACGCACACAAAACCAGTGCGATCATACCAGCACTAAAGCACCGGATCCCATCAGAACTCCGAAGTTAAGCGTGCTTGGGCGAGAGTAGTATTAGGATGGGTGACCCCCTGGGAAGTCCTCGTGTTGCACTCCTTTTTGCGCCCCGAGCGGCCAAAAGACTTACTTAAAACTCTCCTTTAAGCTTTTCAATTTTTCCAGCATCATGGCCAACAGTAAATGTGTCACTAACATGTAAATGAAGTCATCATCTAAAAATTTCTTCGTAAACATACAATGATCAGACATGTATGGTTCCAGGATGGGTGACCCCATGGGAAGTCCTCGTGTTGCACTCCTTTTTGCGCCCCGAGCGGCCAAAACCTCTCCCGTCGACCTCCGATGCGATGGTTTTGGGCCTCGGAATTCGCCATGACCGCTACGCAGTCAGTCTCGTGGGGCTCGGAGAGAGCTTTCCGGAATGGGGCCGCAATAGCGATTCCGAGTTCGTTCGAGAAAGTCCCGATGGTTTCGGCGCGCGCTTGCCGTGTCCGGTACGCGGTCGGCCTCGTGGGCATCGGAGAGATCCGACGATGGCGATTCCGAGATCGTTCGAGAGGTTTCGGGGCGCGCAATGGGCTCCGGTCGTCGATATGCGCCATCCGCGACGTGCACAAAGGCGAGGGACGACGCACACAAAACCAGTGCGATCATACCAGCTCTAAAGCACCGGATCCCATCAGAACTCCGAAGTTAAGCGTGCTTGGGCGAGGGTAGTACTAGGATGGGTGACCCCCTGGGAAGTCCTCGTGTTGCACTCCTTTTTGCGCCCCGAGCGGCCAAAAGACTTACTTAAAACTCTCCTTTAAGCTTTTCAATTTTTCCAGCATCATGGCCAACAGTAAATGTGTCATTAACATGTAAATGAAGTCATCATCTAAAAATTTCTTCGTAAACATACAATGATCAGACATGTATGGTTCCAGGATGGGTGACCCCATGGGAAGTCCTCGTGTTGCACTCCCTTTTGCGCCCCGAGCGGCCAAAACCTCTTCCGTCGACCTCCGAGGCGATGGTTTTGGGCCTCGGAATTCGTCGTGACCGCTACGCAGTCAGTCTCGTGGGGCTCGGAGAGAGCTTTCCGGAATGGGGCCGCAATAGCGATTCCGAGTTCATTCGAGAAAGTCCCGATGGTTTCGGCGCGCGCTTGCCGTGTCCGGTACGCGGTCGGCCTTGTGGGCATCGGAGAGATCCGACGATGGCGATTCCGAGATCGTTCGAGAGGTTTCGGGGCGCGCAATGGGCTACGGTCGTCGATATGCGCCGTCCGCGACGTGCACAAAGGCGAGGGACGACGCACACAAAACGAGTGCGATCATACCAGCTCTAAAGCACCGGATCCCATCAGAACTCCGAAGTTAAGCGTGCTTGGGCGAGAGTAGTACTAGGATGGGTGACCCCCTGGGAAGTCCTCGTGTTGCACTCCTTTTTGCGCCCCGAGCGGCCAAAAGACTTACTTAAAACTCTCCTTTAAGCTTTTCAATTTTTCCAGCATCATGGCCAACAGTAAATGTGTCATTAACATGTAAATGAAGTCATCATCTAAAAATTTCTTCGTAAACATACAATGATCAGACATGTATGGTTCCAGGATGGGTGACCCCATGGGAAGTCCTCGTGTTGCACTCCTTTTTGCGCCCCGAGCGGCCAAAACCTCTCCCGTCGACCTCCGAGGCGATGGTTTTGGGCCTCGGAATTCGCCGTGACCGCTACGCAGTCAGTCTCGTGGGGCTCGGAGAGAGCTTTCCGGAATGGGGCCGCAATAGCGATTCCGAGTTCGTTCGAGAAAGTCCCGATGGTTTCGGCGCGCGCTTGCCGTGTCCGGTACGCGGTCGGCCTCGTGGGTATCGGAGAGATCCGACGATGGCGATTCCGAGATCGTTCGAGAGGTTTCGGGGCGCGCAATGGGCTCCGGTTGTCGATATGCGCCGTCCGCGACGTGCACAAAGGCGAGGGACGACGCACACAAAACCAGTGCGATCATACCAACACTAAAGCACCGGATCCCATCAGAACTCCGAAGTTAAGCGTGCTTGGGCGAGAGTAGTACTAGGATGGGTGACCCCCTGGGAAGTCCTCGTGTTGCACTCCTTTTTGCGCCCCGAGCGGCCAAAACCTCTCTCGTCGACCTCCGAGGCGATGGTTTTGGGCCTCGGAATTCGCCGTGACCGCTACGCAGTCAGTCTCGTGGGGCTCGGAGAGAGCTTTCCGGAATGGGGCCGCAATAGCGATTCCGAGTTCGTTCGAGAAAGTCCCGATGGTTTCGGCGCGCGCTTGCCGTGTCCGGTACGCGGTCGGCCTCGTGGGCATCGGAGAGATCCGACGATGGCGATTCCGAGATCGTTCGAGAGGTTTCGGGGCGCGCAATGGGCTCCGGTCGTCGATATGCGCCGTCCGCGACGTGCACAAAGGCGAGGGACGACGCACACAAAACCAGTGCGATCATACCAGCACTAAAGCACCGGATCCCATCAGAACTCCGAAGTTAAGCGTGCTTGGGCGAGAGTAGTACTAGGATGGGTGACCCCATGGGAAGTCCTCGTGTTGCACTCCTTTTTGCGCCCCGAGCGGCCAAAACCTCTCTCGTCGACCTCCGAGGCGATGGTTTTGGGCCTCGGAATTCGCCGTGACCGCTACGCAGTCAGTCTCGTGGGGCTCGGAGAGAGCTTTCCGGAATGGGGCCGCAATAGCGATTCCGAGTTCGTTCGAGAAAGTCCCGATGGTTTCGGCGCGCGCTTGCCGTGTCCGGTACGCGGTCGGCCTCGTGGGCATCGGAGAGATCCGACGATGGCGATTCCGAGATCGTTCGAGAGGTTTCGGGGCGCGCAATGGGCTCCGGTCGTCGATATGCGCCGTCCGCGACGTGCACAAAGGCGAGGGACGACGCACACAAAACCAGTGCGATCATACCAGCACTAAAGCACCGGATCCCATCAGAACTCCGAAGTTAAGCGTGCTTGGGCGAGAGTAGTACTAGGATGGGTGACCCCCTGGGAAGTCCTCGTGTTGCACTCCTTTTTGCGCCCCGAGCGGCCAAAAGAATTACTTAAAACTCTCCTTTAAGCTTTTCAATTTTTCCAGCATCATGGCCAACAGTAAATGTGTCACTAACATGTAAATGAAGTCATCATCTAAAAATTTCTTCGTAAACATACAATGATCAGACATGTATGGTTCCAGGATGGGTGACCCCATGGGAAGTCCTCGTGTTGCACTCCTTTTTGCGCCCCGAGCGGTCAAAACCTCTCCCGTCGACCTCCGAGGCGATGGTTTTGGGCCTCGGAATTCGCCGTGACCGCTACGCAGTCAGTCTCGTGGGGCTCGGAGAGAGCTTTCCGGAATGGGGCCGCAATAGCGATTCCGAGTTCGTTCGAGAAAGTCCCGATGGTTTCGGCGCGCGCTTGCCGTGTCCGGTACGCGGTCGGCCTCGTGGGCATCGGAGAGATCCGACGATGGTGATTCCGAGATCGTTCGAGAGGTTTCGGGGCGCGCAATGGGCTCCGGTCGTCGATATGCGCCGTCCGCGACGTGCACAAAGGCGAGGGACGACGCACACAAAACGAGTGCGATCATACCAGCTCTAAAGCACCGGATCCCATCAGAACTCCGAAGTTAAGCGTGCTTGGGCGAGAGTAGTACTAGGATGGGTGACCCCCTGGGAAGTCCTCGTGTTGCACTCCTTTTTGCGCCCCGAGCGGCCAAAAGACTTACTTAAAACTCTCCTTTAAGCTTTTCAATTTTTCCAGCATCATGGCCAACAGTAAATGTGTCATTAACATGTAAATGAAGTCATCATCGAAAAATTTCTTCGTAAACATACAATGATCAGACATGTATGGTTCCAGGATGGGTGACCCCATGGGAAGTCCTCGTGTTGCACTCCCTTTTGCGCCCCGAGCGGCCAAAACCTCTTCCGTCGACCTCCGAGGCGATGGTTTTGGGCCTCGGAATTCGCCGTGACCGCTACGCAGTCAGTCTCGTGGGGCTCGGAGAGAGCTTTCCGGAATGGGGCCGCAATAGCGATTCCGAGTTCATTCGAGAAAGTCCCGATGGTTTCGGCGCGCGCTTGCCGTGTCCGGTACGCGGTCGGCCTCGTGGGCATCGGAGAGATCCGACGATGGCAATTCCGAGATCGTTCGAGAGGTTTCGGGGCGCGCAATGGGCTCCGGTCGTCGATATGCGCCGTCCGCGACGTGCACAAAGGCGAGGGACGACGAACACAAAACGAGTGCGATCATACTAGCTCTAAAGCACTGGATCCCATCAGAACTCCGAAGTTAAGCGTGCTTGGGCGAGAGTAGTACTGGGATGGGTGACCCCCTGGGAAGTCCTCGTGTTGCACTCCTTTTTGCGCCCCGAGCGGCCAAAAGACTTATTTAAAACTCTCCTTTAAGCTTTTCAATTTTTCCAGCATCATGGCCAACAGTAAATGTGTCATTAACATGTAAATGAAGTCATCATCTAAAAATTTCTTCGTAAACATACAATGATCAGACATGTATGGTTCCAGGATGGGTGACCCCATGGGAAGTCCTCGTGTTGCACTCCTTTTTGCGCCCCGAGCGGCCAAAACCTCTCCCGTCGACCTCCGAGGCGATGGTTTTGGGCCTCGGAATTCGCCGTGACCGCTACGCAGTCAGTCTCGTGGGGCTCGGAGAGAGCTTTCCGGAATGGGGCCGCAATAGCGATTCCGAGTTCGTTCGAGAAAGTCCCGATGGTTTCGGCGCGCGCTTGCCGTGTCCGGTACGCGGTCGGCCTCGTGGGCATCGGAGAGATCCGACGATGGTGATTCCGAGATCGTTCGAGAGGTTTCGGGGCGCGCAATGGGCTCCGGTCGTCGATATGCGCCGTCCGCGACGTGCACAAAGGCGAGGGACGACGCACACAAAACGAGTGCGATCATACCAGCTCTAAAGCACCGGATCCCATCAGAACTCCGAAGTTAAGCGTGCTTGGGCGAGAGTAGTACTAGGATGGGTGACCCCCTGGGAAGTCCTCGTGTTGCACTCCTTTTTGCGCCCCGAGCGGCCAAAAGACTTACTTAAAACTCTCCTTTAAGCTTTTCAATTTTTCCAGCATCATGGCCAACAGTAAATGTGTCATTAACATGTAAATGAAGTCATCATCGAAAAATTTCTTCGTAAACATACAATGATCAGACATGTATGGTTCCAGGATGGGTGACCCCATGGGAAGTCCTCGTGTTGCACTCCCTTTTGCGCCCCGAGCGGCCAAAACCTCTTCCGTCGACCTCCGAGGCGATGGTTTTGGGCCTCGGAATTCGCCGTGACCGCTACGCAGTCAGTCTCGTGGGGCTCGGAGAGAGCTTTCCGGAATGGGGCCGCAATAGCGATTCCGAGTTCATTCGAGAAAGTCCCGATGGTTTCGGCGCGCGCTTGCCGTGTCCGGTACGCGGTCGGCCTCGTGGGCATCGGAGAGATCCGACGATGGCAATTCCGAGATCGTTCGAGAGGTTTCGGGGCGCGCAATGGGCTCCGGTCGTCGATATGCGCCGTCCGCGACGTGCACAAAGGCGAGGGACGACGAACACAAAACGAGTGCGATCATACTAGCTCTAAAGCACTGGATCCCATCAGAACTCCGAAGTTAAGCGTGCTTGGGCGAGAGTAGTACTGGGATGGGTGACCCCCTGGGAAGTCCTCGTGTTGCACTCCTTTTTGCGCCCCGAGCGGCCAAAAGACTTATTTAAAACTCTCCTTTAAGCTTTTCAATTTTTCCAGCATCATGGCCAACAGTAAATGTGTCATTAACATGTAAATGAAGTCATCATCTAAAAATTTCTTCGTAAACATACAATGATCAGACATGTATGGTTCCAGGATGGGTGACCCCATGGGAAGTCCTCGTGTTGCACTCCTTTTTGCGCCCCGAGCGGCCAAAACCTCTCCCGTCGACCTCCGAGGCGATGGTTTTGGGCCTCGGAATTCGCCGTGACCGCTACGCAGTCAGTCTCGTGGGGCTCGGAGAGAGCTTTCCGGAATGGGGCCGCAATAGCGATTCCGAGTTCGTTCGAGAAAGTCCCGATGGTTTCGGCGCGCGCTTGCCGTGTCCGGTACGCGGTCGGCCTCGTGGGCATCGGAGAGATCCGACGATGGCGATTCCGAGATCGTTCGAGAGGTTTCGGGGCGCGCAATGGGCTCCGGTCGTCGATATGCGTCGTCCGCGACGTGCACAAAGGCGAGGGACGACGCACACAAAACCAGTGCGATCATACCAGCACTAAAGCACCGGATCCCATCAAAACTCCGAAGTTAAGCGTGCTTGGGCGAGAGTAGTACTAGGATGGGTGACCCCCTGGGAAGTCCTCGTGTTGCACTCCTTTTTGCGCCCCGAGCGGCCAAAAGACTTACTTAAAACTCTCCTTTAAGCTTTTCAATTTTTCCAGCATCATGGCCAACAGTAAATGTGTCATTAACATGTAAATGAAGTCATCATCTAAAAATTTCTTCGTAAACATACAATGATCAGACATGTATGGTTCCAGGATGGGTGACCCCATGGGAAGTCCTCGTGTTGCACTCCTTTTTGCGCCCCGAGCGGCCAAAACCTCTCCCGTCGACCTCCGAGGCGATGGTTTTGGGCCTCGGAATTCGTCGTGACCGCTACGCAGTCAGTCTCGTGGGGCTCGGAGAGAGCTTTCCGGAATGGGGCCGCAATAGCGATTCCGAGTTCGTTCGAGAAAGTCCCGATGGTTTCGGCGCGCGCTTGCCGTGTCCGGTACGCGGTCGGCCTCGTGGGCATCGGAGAGATCCGACGATGGCGATTCCGAGATCGTTCGAGAGGTTTCGGGGCGCGCAATGGGCTCCGGTCGTCGATATGCGCCGTCCGCGACGTGCACAAAGGCGAGGGACGACGCACACAAAACCAGTGCGATCATACCAGCACTAAAGCACCGGATCCCATCAGAACTCCGAAGTTAAGCGTGCTTGGGCGAGAGTAGTACTAGGATGGGTGACCCCCTGGGAAGTCCTCGTGTTGCACTCCTTTTTGCGCCCCGAGCGGCCAAAAGACTTACTTAAAACTCTCCTTTAAGCTTTTCAATTTTTCCAGCATCATGGCCAACAGTAAATGTGTCACTAACATGTAAATGAAGTCATCATCTAAAAATTTCTTCGTAAACATACAATGATCAGACATGTATGGTTCCAGGATGGGTGACCCCATGGGAAGTCCTCGTGTTGCACTCCTTTTTGCGCCCCGAGCGGCCAAAACCTCTCCCGTCGACCTCCGAGGCGATGGTTTTGGGCCTCGGAATTCGCCGTGACCGCTACGCAGTCAGTCTCGTGGGGCTCGGAGAGAGCTTTCCGGAATGGGGCCGCAATAGCGATTCCGAGTTCATTCGAGAAAGTCCCGATGGTTTCGGCGCGCGCTTGCCGTGTCCGGTACGCGGTCGGCCTCGTGGGCATCGGAGAGATCCGACGATGGCAATTCCGAGATCGTTCGAGAGGTTTCGGGGCGCGCAATGGGCTCCGGTCGTCGATATGCGCCGTCCGCGACGTGCACAAAGGCGAGGGACGACGAACACAAAACGAGTGCGATCATACTAGCTCTAAAGCACCGGATCCCATCAGAACTCCGAAGTTAAGCGTGCTTGGGCGAGAGTAGTACTGGGATGGGTGACCCCCTGGGAAGTCCTCGTGTTGCACTCCTTTTTGCGCCCCGAGCGGCCAAAAGACTTACTTAAAACTCTCCTTTAAGCTTTTCAATTTTTCCAGCATCATGGCCAACAGTAAATGTGTCATTAACATGTAAATGAAGTCATCATCTAAAAATTTCTTCGTAAACATACAATGATCAGACATGTATGGTTCCAGGATGGGTGACCCCATGGGAAGTCCTCGTGTTGCACTCCTTTTTGCGCCCCGAGCGGCCAAAACCTCTCCCGTCGACCTCCGAGGCGATGGTTTTGGGCCTCGGAATTCGTCGTGACCGCTACGCAGTCAGTCTCGTGGGGCTCGGAGAGAGCTTTCCGGAATGGGGCCGCAATAGCGATTCCGAGTTCGTTCGAGAAAGTCCCGATGGTTTCGGCGCGCGCTTGCCGTGTCCGGTACGCGGTCGGCCTCGTGGGCATCGGAGAGATCCGACGATGGCGATTCCGAGATCGTTCGAGAGGTTTCGGGGCGCGCAATGGGCTCCGGTCGTCGATATGCGCTGTCCGCGACGTGCACAAAGGCGAGGGACGACGCACACAAAACCAGTGCGATCATACCAGCACTAAAGCACCGGATCCCATCAGAACTCCGAAGTTAAGCGTGCTTGGGCGAGAGTAGTACTAGGATGGGTGACCCCCTGGGAAGTCCTCGTGTTGCACTCCTTTTTGCGCCCCGAGCGGCCAAAAGACTTACTTAAAACTCTCCTTTAAGCTTTTCAATTTTTCCAGCATCATGGCCAACAGTAAATGTGTCACTAACATGTAAATGAAGTCATCATCTAAAAATTTCTTCGTAAACATACAATGATCAGACATGTATGGTTCCAGGATGGGTGACCCCATGGGAAGTCCTCGTGTTGCACTCCTTTTTGCGCCCCGAGCGGCCAAAACCTCTCCCGTCGACCTCCGAGGCGATGGTTTTGGGCCTCGGAATTCGCCGTGACCGCTACGCAGTCAGTCTCGTGGGGCTCGGAGAGAGCTTTCCGGAATGGGGCCGCAATAGCGATTCCGAGTTCGTTCGAGAAAGTCCCGATGGTTTCGGCGCGCGCTTGCCGTGTCCGGTACGCGGTCGGCCTCGTGGGCATCGGAGAGATCCGACGATGGCAATTCCGAGATCGTTCGAGAGGTTTCGGGGCGCGCAATGGGCTCCGGTCGTCGATATGCGCCGTCCGCGACGTGCACAAAGGCGAGGGACGACGCACACAAAACGAGTGTGATCATACCAGCTCTAAAGCACCGGATCCCATCAGAACTCCGAAGTTAAGCGTGCTTGGGCGAGAGTAGTACTAGGATGGGTGACCCCCTGGGAAGTCCTCGTGTTGCACTCCTTTTTGCGCCCCGAGCGGCCAAAAGACTTAAAACTCTCCTTTAAGCTTTTCAATTTTTCCAGCATCATGGCCAACAGTAAATGTGTCATTAACATGTAAATGAAGTCATCATCTAAAAATTTCTTCGTAAACATACAATGATCAGACATGTATGGTTCCAGGATGTGTGACCCCATGGGAAGTCCTCGTGTTGCACTCCTTTTTGCGCCCCGAGCGGCCAAAACCTCTCCCGTCGACCTCCGAGGCGATGGTTTTGGGCCTCGGAATTCGCCGTGACCGCTACGCAGTCAGTCTCGTGGGGCTCGGAGAGAGCTTTCCGGAATGGGGCCGCAATAGCGATTCCGAGTTCGTTCGAGAAAGTCCCGATGGTTTCGGCGCGCTCTTGCCGTGTCCGGTACGCGGTCGGCCTCGTGGGCATCGGAGAGATCCGACGATGGCGATTCCGAGATCGTTCGAGAGGTTTCGGGGCGCGCAATTGGCTCCGGTCGTCGATATGCGCCGTCCGCGACGTGCACAAAGGCGAGGGACGACGCACACAAATCCAGTGCTATCATACCAGCACTAAAGCACCGGATCCCATCAGAACTCCGAAGTTAAGCGTGCTTGGGCGAGAGTAGTACTAGGATGGGTGACCCCCTGGGAAGTCCTCGTGTTGCACTCCTTTTTGCGCCCCGAGCGGCCAAAAGACTTACTTAAAACTCTCCTTTAAGCTTTTCAATTTTTCCAGCATCATGGCCAACAGTAAATGTGTCATTAACATGTAAATGAAGTCATCATCTAAAAATTTCTTCGTAAACATACAATGATCAGACATGTATGGTTCCAGGATAGGTGACCCCATGGGAAGTCCTCGTGTTGCACTCCCTTTTCGCCCCGAGCGGCCAAAACCTCTTCCGTCGACCTCCGAGGCGATGGTTTTGGGCCTCGGAATTCGCCGTGACCGCTACGCAGTCAGTCTCGTGGGGCTCGGAGAGAGCTTTCCGGAATGGGGCCGCAATAGCGATTCCGAGTTCATTCGAGAAAGTCCCGATGGTTTCGGCGCGCGCTTGCCGTGTCCGGTACGCGGTCGGCCTCGTGGGCATCGGAGAGATCCGACGATGGCGATTCCGAGATCGTTCGAGAGGTTTCGGGGCGCGCAATGGGCTCCGGTCGTCGATATGCGCCGTCCGCGACGTGCACAAAGGCGAGGGACGACGCACACAAAACGAGTGCGATCATACCAGCTCTAAAGCACCGTTTCCCATCAGAACTCCGAAGTTAAGCGTGCTTGGGCGAGAGTAGTACTAGGATGGGTGACCCCCTGGGAAGTCCTCGTGTTGCACTCCTTTTTGCGCCCCGAGCGGCCAAAAGACTTACTTAAAACTCTCCTTTAAGCTTTTCAATTTTTCCAGCATCATGGCCAACAGTAAATGTGTCATTAACATGTAAATGAAGTCATCATCTAAAAATTTCTTCGTAAACATACAATGATCAGACATGTATGGTTCCAGGATGGGTGACCCCATGGGAAGTCCTCGTGTTGCACTCCTTTTTGCGCCCCGAGCGGCCAAAACCTCTCCCGTCGACCTCCGAGGCGATGGTTTTGGGCCTCGGAATTCGCCGTGACCGCTACGCAGTCAGTCTCGTGGGGCTCGGAGAGAGCTTTCCGGAATGGGGCCGCAATAGCGATTCCGAGTTCGTTCGAGAAAGTCCCGATGGTTTCGGCGCGCGCTTGCAGTGTCCGGTACGCGGTCGGCCTCGTGGGCATCGGAGAGATCCGACGATGGCGATTCCGAGATCGTTCGAGAGGTTTCGGGGCGCGCAATGGGCTCCGGTCGTCGATATGCGCCGTCCGCGACGTGCACAAAGGCGAGGGACGACGCACACAAAACCAGTGCGATCATACCAGCACTAAAGCACCGGATCCCATCAGAACTCCGAAGTTAAGCGTGCTTGGGCGAGAGTAGTACTAGGATGGGTGACCCCCTGGGAAGTCCTCGTGTTGCACTCCTTTTTGCGCCCCGAGCGGCCAAAAGACTTAAAACTCTCCTTTAAGCTTTTCAATTTTTCCAGCATCATGGCCAACAGTAAATGTGTCATTAACATGTAAATGAAGTCATCATCTAAAAATTTCTTCGTAAACATACAATGATCAGACATGTATGGTTCCAGGATGTGTGACCCCATGGGAAGTCCTCGTGTTGCACTCCTTTTTGCGCCCCGAGCGGCCAAAACCTCTCCCGTCGACCTCCGAGGCGATGGTTTTGGGCCTCGGAATTCGCCGTGACCGCTACGCAGTCAGTCTCGTGGGGCTCGGAGAGAGCTTTCCGGAATGGGGCCGCAATAGCGATTCCGAGTTCGTTCGAGAAAGTCCCGATGGTTTCGGCGCGCTCTTGCCGTGTCCGGTACGCGGTCGGCCTCGTGGGCATCGGAGAGATCCGACGATGGCGATTCCGAGATCGTTCGAGAGGTTTCGGGGCGCACAATTGGCTCCGGTCGTCGATATGCGCCGTCCGCGACGTGCACAAAGGCGAGGGACGACGCACACAAATCCAGTGCTATCATACCAGCACTAAAGCACCGGATCCCATCAGAACTCCGAAGTTAAGCGTGCTTGGGCGAGAGTAGTACTAGGATGGGTGACCCCCTGGGAAGTCCTCGTGTTGCACTCCTTTTTGCGCCCCGAGCGGCCAAAAGACTTACTTAAAACTCTCCTTTAAGCTTTTCAATTTTTCCAGCATCATGGCCAACAGTAAATGTGTCATTAACATGTAAATGAAGTCATCATCTAAAAATTTCTTCGTAAACATACAATGATCAGACATGTATGGTTCCAGGATAGGTGACCCCATGGGAAGTCCTCGTGTTGCACTCCCTTTTCGCCCCGAGCGGCCAAAACCTCTTCCGTCGACCTCCGAGGCGATGGTTTTGGGCCTCGGAATTCGCCGTGACCGCTACGCAGTCAGTCTCGTGGGGCTCGGAGAGAGCTTTCCGGAATGGGGCCGCAATAGCGATTCCGAGTTCATTCGAGAAAGTCCCGATGGTTTCGGCGCGCGCTTGCCGTGTCCGGTACGCGGTCGGCCTCGTGGGCATCGGAGAGATCCGACGATGGCGATTCCGAGATCGTTCGAGAGGTTTCGGGGCGCGCAATGGGCTCCGGTCGTCGATATGCGCCGTCCGCGACGTGCACAAAGGCGAGGGACGACGCACACAAAACGAGTGCGATCATACCAGCTCTAAAGCACCGTTTCCCATCAGAACTCCGAAGTTAAGCGTGCTTGGGCGAGAGTAGTACTAGGATGGGTGACCCCCTGGGAAGTCCTCGTGTTGCACTCCTTTTTGCGCCCCGAGCGGCCAAAAGACTTACTTAAAACTCTCCTTTAAGCTTTTCAATTTCTCCAGCATCATGGCCAACAGTAAATGTGTCATTAACATGTAAATGAAGTCATCATCTAAAAATTTCTTCGTAAACATACAATGATCAGACATGTATGGTTCCAGTATGGGTGACCCCATGGGAAGTCCTCGTGTTGCACTCCTTTTTGCGCCCCGAGCGGCCAAAACCTCTCCCGTCGACCTCCGAGGCGATGGT
Source organism: Musa acuminata AAA Group (assembly GCF_036884655.1). NCBI lineage: Eukaryota > Viridiplantae > Streptophyta > Magnoliopsida > Zingiberales > Musaceae > Musa > Musa acuminata. Next base: position 38,354,087 of record NC_088356.1, on the reverse strand, counting down.
TTTGGGCCTCGAAATTCGCCGTGACCGCTACGCAGTCAGTCTCGTGGGGCTCGGAGAGAGCTTTCCGGAATGGGGCCGCAATAGCGATTCCGAGTTCGTTCGAGAAAGTCCCGATGGTTTCGGCGCGCGCTTGCAGTGTCCGGTACGCGGTCGGCCTCGTGGGCATCGGAGAGATCCGACGATGGCGATTCCGAGATCGTTCGAGAGGTTTCGGGGCGCGCAATGGGCTCCGGTCGTCGATATGCGCCGTCCGCGACGTGCACAAAGGCGAGGGACGACGCACACAAAACCAGTGCGATCATACCAGCACTAAAGCACCGGATCCCATCAGAACTCCGAAGTTAAGCGTGCTTGGGCGAGAGTAGTACTAGGATGGGTGACCCCCTGGGAAGTCCTCGTGTTGCACTCCTTTTTGCGCCCCGAGCGGCCAAAAGACTTACTTAAAACTCTCCTTTAAGCTTTTCAATTTTTCCAGCATCATGGCCAACAGTAAATGTGTCACTAACATGTAAATGAAGTCATCATCTAAAAATTTCTTCGTAAACATACAATGATCAGACATGTATGGTTCCAGGATGGGTGACCCCATGGGAAGTCCTCGTGTTGCACTCCATTTTGCGCCCCGAGCGGCCAAAACCTCTCCCGTCGACCTCCGAGGCGATGGTTTTGGGCCTCGGAATTCGCCGTGACTGCTACGCAGTCAGTCTCGTGGGGCTCGGAGAGAGCTTTCCGGAATGGGGCCGCAATAGCGATTCCGAGTTCGTTCGAGAAAGTCCCGCTGGTTTCGGCGCGCGCTTGCCGTGTCCGGTACGCAGTCGGCCTCGTGGGCATCGGAGAGATCCGACGATGGCGATTCCGAGATCGTTCGAGAGGTTTCGGGGCGCGCAATGGGCTCCGGTCGTCGATATGCGCCGTCCGCGACGTGCACAAAGGCGAGGGACGACGCACACAAAACTTGTGCGATCATACCAGCACTAAAGCACCGGATCCCATCAGAACTCTGAAGTTAAGCATGCTTGGGCGAGAGTAGTACTAGGATGGGTGACCCCCTGGGAAGTCCTCGTGTTGCACTCCTTTTTGCGCCCCGAGCGGCCAAAAGACTTACTTAAAACTCTCCTTTAAGCTTTTCAATTTTTCCAGCATCATGGCCAACAGTAAATGTGTCATTAACATGTAAATGAAGTCATCATCTAAAAATTTCTTCGTAAACATACAATGATCAGACATGTATGGTTCCAGGATGGGTGACCCCATGGGAAGTCCTCGTGTTGCACTCCCTTTTGCGCCCCGAGCGGCCAAAACCTCTCCCGTCGACCTCCGAGGCGATGGTTTTGGGCCTCGGAATTCGCCGTGACCGCTACGCAGTCAGTCTCGTGGGGCTCGGAGAGAGCTTTCCGGAATGGGGCCGCAATAGCGATTCCGAGTTCATTCGAGAAAGTCCCGATGGTTTCGGCGCGCGCTTGCCGTGTCCGGTACGCGGTCGGCCTCGTGGGCATCGGAGAGATCCGACGATGGCGATTCCGAGATCGTTCGAGAGGTTTCGGGGCGCGCAATGGGCTCCGGTCGTCGATATGCGCCGTCCGCGACGTGCACAAAGGCGAGGAACGACGCACACAAAACGAGTGCGATCATACCAGCACTAAAGCTCCGGATCCCATCAGAACTCCGAAGTTAAGCGTGCTTGGGCGAGAGTAGTACTAGGATGGGTGACCCCCTGGGAAGTCCTCGTGTTGCACTCCTTTTTGCGCCCCGAGCGGCCAAATGACTTACTTAAAACTCTCCTTTAAGCTTTTCAATTTTTCCAGCATCATGGCCAACAGTAAATGTGTCATTAGCATGTAAATGAAGTCATCATCTAAAAATTTCTTCGTAAACATACAATGATCAGACATGTATGGTTCCAGGATGGGTGACCCCATGGGAAGTCCTCGTGTTGCACTCCTTTTTGCGCCCCGAGCGGCCAAAACCTCTCCCGTCGACCTCCGGGGCGATGGTTTTGGGCCTCGGAATTCGCCGTGACCGCTACGCCGTCAGTCTCGTGGGGCTCGGATAGAGCTTTCCGGAATGGGGCCGCAATAGCGATTCCGAGTTCGTTCGAGAAAGTCCCGATGGTTTCGGCGCGCGCTTGCCGTGTCCGGTACGCGGTCGGCCTCGTGGGCATCGGAGAGATCCGACGATGGCGATTCCGAGATCGTTCGAGAGGTTTCGGGGCGCGGAATGGGCTCCGGTCGTCGATATGCGCCGTCTGCGATGTGCACAAAGGCGAGGGACGACGCACACAAAACGAGTGCGATCATACCAGCACTAAAGCACCGGATCCCATCAGAACTCCGAAGTTAAGCGTGCTTGGGCGAGAGTAGTACTAGGATGGGTGACCCCCTAGGAAGTCCTCGTGTTGCACTCCTTTTTGCGCCCCGAGCGGCCAAAAGACTTACTTAAAACTCTCCTTTAAGCTTTTCAATTTTTCCAGCATCATGGCCAACAGAAAATGTGTCATTAACATGTAAATGAAGTCATCATCTAAAAATTTCTTCGTAAACATACAATGATCAGACATGTATGGTTCCAGGATGGGTGACCCCATGGGAAGTCCTCGTGTTGCACTCCTTTTTGCGCCCCGAGCGGCCAAAACCTCTCCCGTCGACCTCCGGGGCGATGGTTTTGGGCCTCGGAATTCGCCGTGACCGCTACGCCGTCAGTCTCGTGGGGCTCGGAGAGAGCTTTCCGGAATGGGGCCGCAATAGCGATTCCGAGTTCGTTCGAGAAAGTCCCGATGGTTTCGGCGCGCGCTTGCCGTGTCCGGTACGCGGTCGGCCTCGTGGGCATCGGAGAGATCCGACGATGGCGATTCCGAGATCGTTCGAGAGGTTTCGGGGCGCGCAATGGGCTCCGGTCGTCGATATGCGCCGTCCGCGACGTGCACAAAGGCGAGGAACGACGCACACAAAACGAGTGCGATCATACCAGCACTAAAGCTCCGGATCCCATCAGAACTCCGAAGTTAAGCGTGCTTGGGCGAGAGTAGTACTAGGATGGGTGACCCCCTGGGAAGTCCTCGTGTTGCACTCCTTTTTGCGCCCCGAGCGGCCAAATGACTTACTTAAAACTCTCCTTTAAGCTTTTCAATTTTTCCAGCATCATGGCCAACAGTAAATGTGTCATTAGCATGTAAATGAAGTCATCATCTAAAAATTTCTTCGTAAACATACAATGATCAGACATGTATGGTTCCAGGATGGGTGACCCCATGGGAAGTCCTCGTGTTGCACTCCTTTTTGCGCCCCGAGCGGCCAAAACCTCTCCCGTCGACCTCCGGGGCGATGGTTTTGGGCCTCGGAATTCGCCGTGACCGCTACGCCGTCAGTCTCGTGGGGCTCGGATAGAGCTTTCCGGAATGGGGCCGCAATAGCGATTCCGAGTTCGTTCGAGAAAGTCCCGATGGTTTCGGCACGCGCTTGCCGTGTCCGGTACGCGGTCGGCCTCGTGGGCATCGGAGAGATCCGACGATGGCGATTCCGAGATCGTTCGAGAGGTTTCGGGGCGCGGAATGGGCTCCGGTCGTCGATATGCGCCGTCTGCGATGTGCACAAAGGCGAGGGACGACGCACACAAAACGAGTGCGATCATACCAGCACTAAAGCACCGGATCCCATCAGAACTCCGAAGTTAAGCGTGCTTGGGCTAGAGTAGTACTAGGATGGGTGACCCCCTAGGAAGTCCTCGTGTTGCACTCCTTTTTGCGCCCCGAGCGGCCAAAAGACTTACTTAAAACTCTCCTTTAAGCTTTTCAATTTTTCCAGCATCATGGCCAACAGAAAATGTGTCATTAACATGTAAATGAAGTCATCATCTAAAAATTTCTTCGTAAACATACAATGATCAGACATGTATGGTTCCAGGATGGGTGACCCCATGGGAAGTCCTCGTGTTGCACTCCTTTTTGCGCCCCGAGCGGCCAAAACCTCTCCCGTCGACCTCCGGGGCGATGGTTTTGGGCCTCGGAATTCGCCGTGACCGCTACGCCGTCAGTCTCGTGGGGCTCGGAGAGAGCTTTCCGGAATGGGGCCGCAATAGCGATTCCGAGTTCGTTCGAGAAAGTCCCGATGGTTTCGGCGCGCGCTTGCCGTGTCCGGTACGCGGTCGGCCTCGTGGGCATCGGAGAGATCCGACGATGGCGATTCCGAGATCGTTCGAGAGGTTTCGGGGCGCGCAATGGGCTCCGGTCGTCGATATGCGCCGTCCGCGACGTGCACAAAGGCGAGGGACGACGCACACAAAACGAGTGCGATCATACCAGCTCTAAAGCACCGGATCCCATCAGAACTCCGAAGTTAAGCGTGCTTGGGCGAGAGTAGTACTAGGATGGGTGACCCCCTGGGAAGTCCTCGTGTTGCACTCCTTTTTGCGCCCCGAGCGGCCAAAAGACTTAAAACTCTCCTTTAAGCTTTTCAATTTTTCCAGCATCATGGCCAACAGTAAATGTGTCATTAACATGTAAATGAAGTCATCATCTAAAAATTTCTTCGTAAACATACAATGATCAGACATGTATGGTTCCAGGATGGGTGACCCCATGGGAAGTCCTCGTGTTGCACTCCTTTTTGCGCCCCGAGCGGCCAAAACCTCTCCCGTCGACCTCCGAGGCGATGGTTTTGGGCCTCGGAATTCGCCGTGACCGCTACGCAGTCAGTCTCGTGGGGCTCGGAGAGAGCTTTCCGGAATGGGGCCGCAATAGCGATTACGAGTTCGTTCGAGAAAGTCCCGATGGTTTCGGCGCGCTCTTGCCGTGTCCGGTACGCGGTCGGCCTCGTGGGCATCGGAGAGATCCGACGATGGCGATTCCGAGATCGTTCGAGAGGTTTCGGGGCGCGCAATGGGCTCCGGTCGTCGATATGCGCCGTCCGCGACGTGCACAAAGGCGAGGGACGACGCACACAAATCCAGTGCTATCATACCAGCACTAAAGCACCGGATCCCATCAGAACTCCGAAGTTAAGCGTGCTTGGGCGAGAGTAGTACTAGGATGGGTGACCCCCTGGGAAGTCCTCGTGTTGCACTCCTTTTTGCGCCCCGAGCGGCCAAAAGACTTACTTAAAACTCTCCTTTATGCTTTTCAATTTTTCCAGCATCATGGCCAACAGTAAATGTGTCATTAACATGTAAATGAAGTCATCATCTAAAAATTTCTTCGTAAACATACAATGATCAGACATGTATGGTTCCAGGATGGGTGACCCCATGGGAAGTCCTCGTGTTGCACTCCTTTTTGCGCCCCGAGCGGCCAAAACCTCTCCCGTCGACCTCCGGGGCGATGGTTTTGGGCCTCGGAATTCGTCGTGACCGCTACGCCGTCAGTCTCGTGGGGCTCGGAGAGAGCTTTCCGGAATGGGGCCGCAATAGCGATTCCGAGTTCGTTCGAGAAAGTCCCGATGGTTTCGGCGCGCGCTTGCCGTGTCCGGTACGCGGTCGGCCTCGTGGGCATCGGAGAGATCCGACGATGGCGATTCCGAGATCGTTCGAGAGGTTTCGGGGCGCGCAATGGGCTCCGGTCGTCGATATGCGCCGTCCGCGACGTGCACAAACGCGAGGGACGACGCACACAAAGCGAGTGCGATCATACCAGCACTAAAGCACCGGATCCCATCAGAACTCCGATGTTAAGCGTGCTTGGGCGAGAGTAGTACTAGGATGGGTGACCCCCTGGGAAGTCCTCGTGTTGCACTCCTTTTTGCGCCCCGAGCGGCCAAAAGACTTACTTAAAACTCTCCTTTATGCTTTTCAATTTTTCCAGCATCATGGCCAACAGTAAATGTGTCATTAACATGTAAATGAAGTCATCATCTAAAAATTTCTTCGTAAACATACAATGATCAGACATGTATGGTTCCAGGATGGGTGACCCCATGGGAAGTCCTCGTGTTGCACTCCTTTTTGCGCCCCGAGCGGCCAAAACCTCTCCCGTCGACCTCCGAGGCGATGGTTTTGGGCCTCGGAATTCGCCGTGACCGCTACGCAGTCAGTCTCGTGGGGCTCGGAGAGAGCTTTCCGGAATGGGGCCGCAATAGCGATTCCGAGTTCGTTCGAGAAAGTCCCGATGGTTTCGGCGCGCGCTTGCCGTGTCCGGTACGCGGTCGGCCTCGTGGGCATCGGAGAGATCCGACGATGGCGATTCCGAGATCGTTCGAGAGGTTTCGGGGCGCGCAATGGGCTCCGGTCGTCGATATGCGCCGTCCGCGACGTGCACAAAGGCGAGGGACGACGCACACAAATCCAGTGCGATCATACCAGCACTAAAGCACCGGATCCCATCAGAACTCCGAAGTTAAGCGTGCTTGGGCGAGAGTAGTACTAGGATGGGTGACCCCCTGGGAAGTCCTCGTGTTGCACTCCTTTTTGCGCCCCGAGCGGCCAAAAGACTTACTTAAAACTCTCCTTTATGCTTTTCAATTTTTCCAGCATCGTGGCCAACAGTAAATGTGTCATTAACATGTAAATGAAGTCATCATCTAAAAATTTCTTCGTAAACATACAATGATCAGACATGTATGGTTCCAGGATGGGTGACCCCATGGGAAGTCCTCGTGTTGCACTCCTTTTTGCGCCCCGAGCGGCCAAAACCTCTCCCGTCGACCTCCGAGGCGATGGTTTTGGGCCTCAGACTTCGCCGTGACCGCTACGCAGTCAGTCTCGTGGGGCTCGGAGAGAGCTTTCCGGAATGGGGCCGCAATAGCGATTCCGAGTTCGTTCGAGAAAGTCCCGATGGTTTCGGCGCGCTCTTGCCGTGTCCGGTACGCGGTCGGCCTCGTGGGCATCGGAGAGATCCGACGATGGCGATTCCGAGATCGTTCGAGAGGTTTCGGGGCGCACAATGGGCTCCGGTCGTCGATATGCGCCGTCCGTGACGTGCACAAAGGCGAGCGACGACGCACACAAATCCAGTGCGATCATACCAGCACTAAAGCACCGGATCCCATCAGAACTCCGAAGTTAAGCGTGCTTGGGCGAGAGTAGTACTAGGATGGGTGTCCCCCTGGGAAGTCCTCGTGTTGCACTCCTTTTTGCGCCCCGAGCGGCCAAAAGACTTACTTAAAACTCTCCTTTATGCTTTTCAATTTTTCCAGCATCATGGCCAACAGTAAATGTGTCATTAACATGTAAATGAAGTCATCATCTAAAAATTTCTTCGTAAACATACAATGATCAGACATGTATGGTTCCAGGATGGGTGACCCCATGGGAAGTCCTCGTGTTGCACTCCTTTTTGTGCCCCGAGCGGCCAAAACCTCTCCCGTCGACCTCCGGGGTGATGGTTTTGGGCCTCGGAATTCGCCGTGACCGCTACGCAGTCAGTCTCGTGGGGCTCGGAGAGAGCTTTCCGGAATGGGGCCGCAATAGCGATTCCGAGTTCATTCGAGAAAGTCCCGATGGTTTCGGCGCGCGCTTGCCGTGTCCGGTACGCGGTCGGCCTCGTGGGCATCGGAGAGATCCGACGATGGCGATTCCGAGATCGTTCGAGAGGTTTCGGGGCGCGCAATGGGCTCCGGTCGTCGATATGCGCCGTCCGTGACGTGCACAAAGGCGAGGAACGACGCACACAAAACGAGTGCGATCATACCAGCACTAAAGCTCCGGATCCCATCAGAACTCCGAAGTTAAGCGTGCTTGGGCGAGAGTAGTACTAGGATGGGTGACCCCCTGGGAAGTCCTCGTGTTGCACTCCTTTTTGCGCCCCGAGCGGCCAAATGACTTACTTAAAACTCTCCTTTAAGCTTTTCAATTTTTCCAGCATCATGGCCAACAGTAAATGTGTCATTAGCATGTAAATGAAGTCATCATCTAAAAATTTCTTCGTAAACATACAATGATCAGACATGTATGGTTCCAGGATGGGTGACCCCATGGGAAGTCCTCGTGTTGCACTCCTTTTTGCGCCCCGAGCGGCCAAAACCTCTCCCGTCGACCTCCGGGGCGATGGTTTTGGGCCTCGGAATTCGCCGTGACCGCTACGCCGTCAGTCTCGTGGGGCTCGGATAGAGCTTTCCGGAATGGGGCCGCAATAGCGATTCCGAGTTCGTTCGAGAAAGTCCCGATGGTTTCGGTGCGCGCTTGCCGTGTCCGGTACGCGGTCGGCCTCGTGGGCATCGGAGAGATCCGACGATGGCGATTCCGAGATCGTTCGAGAGGTTTCGGGGCGCGCAATGGGCTCCGGTCGTCGATATGCGCCGTCCGCGATGTGCACAAAGGCGAGGGACGACGCACACAAAACGAGTGCGATCATACCAGCACTAAAGCACCGGATCCCATCAGAACTCCGAAGTTAAGCATGCTTGGGCGAGAGTAGTACTAGGATGGGTGACCCCCTAGGAAGTCCTCGTGTTGCACTCGTTTTTGCGCCCCGAGCGGCCAAAAGACTTACTTAAAACTCTCCTTTAAGCTTTTCAATTTTTCCAGCATCATGGCCAACAGAAAATGTGTCATTAACATGTAAATGAAGTCATCATCTAAAAATTTCTTCGTAAACATACAATGATCAGACATGTATGGTTCCAGGATGGGTGACCCCATGGGAAGTCCTCGTGTTGCACTCCTTTTTGCGCCCCGAGCGGCCAAAACCTCTCCCGTCGACCTCCGGGGCGATGGTTTTGGGCCTCGGAATTCGCCGTGACCGCTACGCCGTCAGTCTCGTGGGGCTCGGAGAGAGCTTTCCGGAATGGGGCCGCAATAGCGATTCCGAGTTCGTTCGAGAAAGTCCCGATGGTTTCGGCGCGCGCTTGCCGTGTCCGGTACGCGGTCGGCCTCGTGGGCATCGGAGAGATCCGACGATGGCGATTCCGAGATCGTTCGAGAGGTTTCGGGGCGCGCAATGGGCTCCGGTCGTCGATATGCGCCGTCCGCGACGTGCACAAAGGCGAGGGACGACGCAAACAAAACGAGTGCGATCATACCAGCTCTAAAGCACCGGATCCCATCAGAACTCCGAAGTTAAGCGTGCTTGGGCGAGAGTAGTACTAGGATGGGTGACCCCCTGGGAAGTCCTCGTGTTGCACTCCTTTTTGCGCCCCGAGCGGCCAAAAGACTTAAAACTCTCCTTTAAGCTTTTCAATTTTTCCAGCATCATGGCCAACAGAAAATGTGTCATTAACATGTAAATTAAGTCATCATCTAAAAATTTCTTCGTAAACATACAATGATCAGACATGTATGGTTCCATGATGGGTGACCCCATGGGAAGTCCTCGTGTTGCACTCCTTTTTGCGCCCCGAGCGGCCAAAACCTCTCCCGTCGACCTCCGAGGCGATGGTTTTGGGCCTCAGACTTCGCCGTGACCGCTACGCAGTCAGTCTCGTGGGGCTCGGAGAGAGCTTTCCGGAATGGGGCCGCAATAGCGATTCCGAGTTCGTTCGAGAAAGTCCCGATGGTTTCGGCGCGCTCTTGCCGTGTCCGGTACGCGGTCGGCCTCGTGGGCATCGGAGAGATCCGACGATGGCGATTCCGAGATCGTTCGAGAGGTTTCGGGGCGCGCAATGGGCTCCGGTCGTCGATATGCGCCGTCCGTGACGTGCACAAAGGCGAGCGACGACGCACACAAATCCAGTGCGATCATACCAGCACTAAAGCACCGGATCCCATCAGAACTCCGAAGTTAAGCGTGCTTGGGCGAGAGTAGTACTAGGATGCGTGACCCCCTGGGAAGTCCTCGTGTTGCACTCCTTTTTGCGCCCCGAGCGGCCAAAAGACTTAAAACTCTCCTTTAAGCTTTTCAATTTTTCCAGCATCATGGCCAACAGTAAATGTGTCATTAACATGTAAATGAAGTCATCATCTAAAAATTTCTTCGTAAACATACAATGATCAGACATGTATGGTTCCAGGATGGGTGACCCCATGGGAAGTCCTCGTGTTGCACTCCTTTTTGCGCCCCGAGCGGCCAAAACCTCTCCCGTCGACCTCCGAGGCGATGGTTTTGGGCCTCGGAATTCGCCGTGACCGCTACGCAGTCAGTCTCGTGGGGCTCGGAGAGAGCTTTCCGGAATGGGGCCGCAATAGCGATTACGAGTTCGTTCGAGAAAGTCCCGATGGTTTCGGCGCGCTCTTGCCGTGTCCGGTACGCGGTCGGCCTCGTGGGCATCGGAGAGATCCGACGATGGCGATTCCGAGATCGTTCGAGAGGTTTCGGGGCGCACAATGGGCTCCGGTCGTCGATATGCGCCGTCCGCGACGTGCACAAAGGCGAGGGACGACGCACACAAATCCAGTGCTATCATACCAGCACTAAAGCACCGGATCCCATCAGAACTCCGAAGTTAAGCGTGCTTGGGCGAGAGTAGTACTAGGATGGGTGACCCCCTGGGAAGTCCTCGTGTTGCACTCCTTTTTGCGCCCCGAGCGGCCAAAAGACTTACTTAAAACTCTCCTTTATGCTTTTCAATTTTTCCAGCATCATGGCCAACAGTAAATGTGTCATTAACATGTAAATGAAGTCATCATCTAAAAATTTCTTCGTAAACATACAATGATCAGACATGTATGGTTCCAGGATGGGTGACCCCATGGGAAGTCCTCGTGTTGCACTCCTTTTTGCGCCCCGAGCGGCCAAAACCTCTCCCGTCGACCTCCGAGGAGATGGTTTTGGGCCTCGGAATTCGCCGTGACCACTACGCAGTCAGTCTCGTGGGGCTCGGAGAGAGCTTTCCGGAATGGGGCCGCAATAGCGATTCCGAGTTCGTTCGAGAAAGTCCCGATGGTTTCGGCGCGCTCTTGCCGTGTCCGGTACGCGGTCGGCCTCGTGGGCATCGGAGAGATCCGACGATGGCGATTCCGAGATCGTTCGAGAGGTTTCGGGGCGCGCAATGGGCTCCGGTCGTCGATATGCGCCGTCCGCGACGTGCACAAAGGCGAGGGACGACGCACACAAAGCGAGTGCGATCATACCAGCACTAAAGCACCGGATCCCATCAGAACTCCGAAGTTAAGCGTGCTTGGGCGAGAGTAGTACTAGGATGGGTGACCCCCTGGGAAGTCCTCGTGTTGCACTCCTTTTTGCGCCCCGAGCGGCCAAAAGACTTACTTAAAACTCTCCTTTATGCTTTTCAATTTTTCCAGCATCATGGCCAACAGTAAATGTGTCATTAACATGTAAATGAAGTCATCATCTAAAAATTTCTTCGTAAACATACAATGATCAGACATGTATGGTTCCAGGATGGGTGACCCCATGGGAAGTCCTCGTGTTGCACTCCTTTTTGCGCCCCGAGCGGCCAAAACCTCTCCCGTCGACCTCCGAGGCGATGGTTTTGGGCCTCGGAATTCGCCTCGACCGCTACGCAGTCAGTCTCGTGGGGCTCGGAGAGAGCTTTCCGGAATGGGGTCGCAATAGCGATTCCGAGTTCGTTCGAGAAAGTCCCGATGGTTTCGGCGCGCGCTTGCCGTGTCCGGTACGCGGTCGGCCTCGTGGGCATCGGAGAGATCCGACGATGGTGATTCCGAGATCGTTCGAGAGGTTTCGGGGCGTGCAATGGGCTCCGGTCGTCGATATGCGCCGTCCGCGACGTGCACAAAGGCGAGGGACGACGCACACAAATCCAGTGCGATCATACCAGCACTAAAGCACCGGATCCCATCAGAACTCCGAAGTTAAGCGTGCTTGGGCGAGAGTAGTACTAGGATGGGTGACCCCCTGGGAAGTCCTCGTGTTGCACTCCTTTTTGCGCCCCGAGCGGCCAGAAGACTTACTTAAAACTCTCCTTTATGCTTTTCAATTTTTCCAGCATCGTGGCCAACAGTAAATGTGTCATTAACATGTAAATGAAGTCATCATCTAAAAATTTCTTCGTAAACATACAATGATCAGACATGTATGGTTCCAGGATGGGTGACCCCATGGGAAGTCCTCGTGTTGCACTCCTTTTTGCGCCCCGAGCGGCCAAAACCTCTCCCGTCGACCTCCGAGGCGATGGTTTTGGGCCTCAGACTTCGCCGTGACCGCTACGCAGTCAGTCTCGTGGGGCTCGGAGAGAGCTTTCCGGAATGGGGCCGCAATAGCGATTCCGAGTTCGTTCGAGAAAGTCCCGATGGTTTCGGCGCGCTCTTACCGTGTCCGGTACGCGGTCGGCCTCGTCGGCATCGGAGAGATCCGACGATGGCGATTCCGAGATCGTTCGAGAGGTTTCGGGGCGCGCAATGGGCTCCGGTCGTCGATATGCGCCGTCCGCGACGTGCACAAAGGCGAGCGACGACGCACACAAATCCAGTGCGATCATACCAGCACTAAAGCACCGGATCCCATCAGAACTCCGAAGTTAAGCGTGCTTGGGCGAGAGTAGTACTAGGATGGGTGTCCCCCTGGGAAGTCCTCGTGTTGCACTCCTTTTTGCGCCCCGAGCGGCCAAAAGACTTACTTAAAACTCTCCTTTATGCTTTTCAATTTTTCCAGCATCATGGCCAACAGTAAATGTGTCATTAACATGTAAATGAAGTCATCATCTAAAAATTTCTTCGTAAACATACAATGATCAGACATGTATGGTTCCAGGATGGGTGACCCCATGGGAAGTCCTCGTGTTGCACTCCTTTTTGTGCCCCGAGCGGCCAAAACCTCTCCCGTCGACCTCCGGGGCGATGGTTTTGGGCCTCGGAATTCGCCGTGACCGCTACGCAGTCAGTCTCGTGGGGCTCGGAGAGAGCTTTCCGGAATGGGGCCGCAATAGCGATTCCGAGTTCGTTCGAGAAAGTCCCGATGGTTTCGGCGCGCGCTTGCCGTGTCCGGTACGCGGTCGGCCTCGTGGGCATCGGAGAGATCCGACGATGGCGATTCCGAGATCGTTCGAGAGGTTTCGGGGCGCGCAATGGGCTCCGGTCGTCGATATGCGCCGTCCGCGACGTGCACAAAGGCGAGGGACGACTCACACAAAGCGAGTGCGATCATACCAGCACTAAAGCACCGGATCCCATCAGAACTCCGAAGTTAAGCCTGCTTGGGCGAGAGTAGTACTAGGATGGGTGACCCCCTGGGAAGTCCTCGTGTTGCACTCCTTTTTGCGCCCCGAGCGGCCAAAAGACTTACTTAAAACTCTCCTTTATGCTTTTCAATTTTTCCAGCATCATGGCCAACAGTAAATGTGTCATTAACATGTAAATGAAGTCATCATCTAAAAATTTCTTCGTAAACATACAATGATCAGACATGTATGGTTCCAGGATGGGTGACCCCATGGGAAGTCCTCGTGTTGCACTCCTTTTTGTGCCCCGAGCGGCCAAAACCTCTCCCGTCGACCTCCGGGGCGATGGTTTTGGGCCTCGGAATTCGCCGTGACCGCTACGCAGTCAGTCTCGTGGGGCTCGGAGAGAGCTTTCCGGAATGGGGCCGCAATAGCGATTCCGAGTTCGTTCGAGAAAGTCCCGATGGTTTCGGCGCGCGCTTGCCGTGTCCGGTACGCGGTCGGCCTCGTGGGCATCGGAGAGATCCGACGATGGCGATTCCGAGATCGTTCGAGAGGTTTCGGGGCGCGCAATGGGCTCCGGTCGTCGATATGCGCCGTCCGCGACGTGCACAAAGGCGAGGGACGACGCACACAAAGCGAGTGCGATCATACCAACACTAAAGCACCGGATCCCATCAGAACTCCGAAGTTAAGCCTGCTTGGGCGAGAGTAGTACTAGGATGGGTGACCCCCTGGGAAGTCCTCGTGTTGCACTCCTTTTTGCGCCCCGAGCGGCCAAAAGACTTACTTAAAACTCTCCTTTATGCTTTTCAATTTTTCCAGCATCATGGCCAACAGTAAATGTGTCATTAACATGTAAATGAAGTCATCATCTAAAAATTTCTTCGTAAACATACAATGATCAGACATGTATGGTTCCAGGATGGGTGACCCCATGGGAAGTCCTCGTGTTGCACTCCTTTTTGCGCCCCGAGCAGCCAAAACCTCTCCCGTCGACCTCCGAGGCGATGGTTTTGGGCCTCGGAATTCGCCGTGACCGCTACGCAGTCAGTCTCGTGGGGCTCGGAGAGAGCTTTCCGGAATGGGGCCGCAATAGCGATTACGAGTTCGTTCGAGAAAGTCCCGATGGTTTCGGCGCGCTCTTGCCGTGTCCGGTACGCGGTCGGCCTCGTGGGCATCGGAGAGATCCGACGATGGCGATTCCGAGATCGTTCGAGAGGTTTCGGGGCGCGCAATGGGCTCCGGTCGTCGATATACGCCGTCCGCGACGTGCACAAAGGCGAGGGACGACGCACATAAATCCAGTGCGATCATACCAGCACTAAAGCACCGGATCCCATCAGAACTCCGAGGTTAAGCGTGCTTGGGCGAGAGTAGTACAAGGATGGGTGACCCCCTGGGAAGTCCTCGTGTTGCACTCCTTTTTGCGCCCCGAGCGGCCAAAAGACTTACTTAAAACTCTCCTTTATGCTTTTCAATTTTTCCAGCATCATGGCCAACAGTAAATGTGTCATTAACATGTAAATGAAGTCATCATCTAAAAATTTCTTCGTAAACATACAATGATCAGACATGTATGGTTCCAGGATGGGTGACCCCATGGGAAGTCCTCGTGTTGCACTCCTTTTTGCGCCCCGAGCGGCCAAAACCTCTCTCGTCGACCTCCGAGGCGATGGTTTTGGGCCTCGGAATTCGCCGTGACCGCTACGCAGTCAGTCTAGTGGGGCTCGGAGAGAGCTTTCCGGAATGGGGCCGCAATAGCGATTCCGAGTTCGTTCGAGAAAGTCCCGATGGTTTCGGCGCGCTCTTGCCGTGTCCGGTACGCGGTCGGCCTCGTGGGCATCGGAGAGATCCGACGATGGCGATTCCGAGATCGTTCGAGAGGTTTCGGGGCGCGCAATGGGCTCCGGTCGTCGATATGCGCCGTCCGCGACGTGCACAAAGGCGAGGGACGACGCACACAAATCCAGTGCGATCATACCAGCACTAAAGCACCGGATCCCATCAGAACTCCGAAGTTAAGCGTGCTTGGGCGAGAGTAGTACTAGGATGGGTGACCCCCTGGGAAGTCCTCGTGTTGCACTCCTTTTTGCGCCCCGAGCGGCCAAAAGACTTACTTAAAACTCTCCTTTATGCTTTTCAATTTTTCCAGCATCATGGCCAAAAGTAAATGTGTCATTAACATGTAAATGAAGTCATCATCTAAAAATTTCTTCGTAAACATACAATGATCAGACATGTATGGTTCCAGGATGGGTGACCCCATGGGAAGTCCTCGTGTTGCACTCCTTTTTGCGCCCCGAGCGGCCAAAACCTCTCCCGTCGACCTCCGAGGCGATGGTTTTGGGCCTCGGAATTCGCCGTGACCGCTACGCAGTCAGTCTCGTGGGGCTCGGAGAGAGCTTTCCGGAATGGGGCCGCAATAGCGATTCCGAGTTCGTTCGAGAAAGTCCCGATGGTTTCGGCGCGCGCTTGCCGTGTCCGGTACGCGGTCGGCCTCGTGGGCATCGGAGAGATCCGACGATGGCGATTCCGAGATCGTTCGAGAGGTTTCGGGGCGCGCAATGGGCTCCGGTCGTCGATATGCGCCGTCCGCGACGTGCACAAAGGCGAGGGACGACGCACACAAATCCAGTGCGATCATACCAGCACTAAAGCACCGGATCCCATCAGAACTCCGAAGTTAAGCGTGCTTGGGCGAGAGTAGTACTAGGATGGGTGACCCCCTGGGAAGTCCTCGTGTTGCACTCCTTTTTGCGCCCCGAGCGGCCAAAAGACTTACTTAAAACTCTCCTTTATGCTTTTCAATTTTTCCAGCATCATGGCCAACAGTAAATGTGTCATTAACATGTAAATGAAGTCATCATCTAAAAATTTCTTCGTAAACATACAATGATCAGACATGTATGGTTCCAGGATGGGTGACCCCATGGGAAGTCCTCGTGTTGCACTCCTTTTTGCGCCCCGAGTGGCCAAAACCTCTCCCGTCGACCTCCGAGGCGATGGTTTTGGGCCTCGGAATTCGCCATGACCGCTACGCAGTCAGTCTCGTGGGGCTCGGAGAGAGCTTTCCGGAATGGGGCCGCAATAGCGATTCCGAGTTCGTTCGAGAAAGTCCCGATGGTTTCGGCGCGCGCTTGCCGTGTCCGGTACGCGGTCGGCCTCGTGGGCATCGTTCGAGAGGTTTCGGGGCGCGCAATGGGCTCCGGTCGTCGATATGCGCCGTCCGCGACGTGCACAAAGGCGAGGGACGACGCACACAAATCCAGTGCGATCATACCAGCACTAAAGCACCGGATCCCATCAGAACTCCGAAGTTAAGCGTGCTTGGGCGAGAGTAGTACTAGGATGGGTGACCCCCTGGGAAGTCCTCGTGTTGCACTCCTTTTTGCGCCCCGAGCGGCCAAAAGACTTACTTAAAACTCTCCTTTATGCTTTTCAATTTTTCCAGCATCATGGCCAACAGTAAATGTGTCATTAACATGTAAATGAAGTCATCATCTAAAAATTTCTTCGTAAACATACAATGATCAGACATGTATGGTTCCAGGATGGGTGACCCCATGGGAAGTCCTCGTGTTGCACTCCTTTTTGCGCCCCGAGCGGCCAAAACCTCTCCCGTCGACCTCCGAGGCGATGGTTTTGGGCCTCGGAATTCGCCGTGACCGCTACGCAGTCAGTCTCGTGGGGCTCGGAGAGAGCTTTCCGGAATGGGGCCGCAATAGCGATTCCGAGTTCGTTCGAGAAAGTCCCGATGGTTTCGGCGCGCGCTTGCCGTGTCCGGTACGCGGTCGGCCTCGTGGGCATCGGAGAGATCCGACGATGGCGATTCCGAGATCGTTCGAGAGGTTTCGGGGCGCGCAATGGGCTCCGGTCGTCGATATGCGCCGTCCGCGACGTGCACAAAGGCGAGGGACGACGCACACAAATCCAGTGCGATCATACCAGCACTAAAGCACCGGATCCCATCAGAACTCCGAAGTTAAGCGTGCTTGGGCGAGAGTAGTACTAGGATGGGTGACCCCCTGGGAAGTCCTCGTGTTGCACTCCTTTTTGCGCCCCGAGCGGCCAAAAGACTTACTTAAAACTCTCCTTTATGCTTTTCAATTTTTCCAGCATCGTGGCCAACAGTAAATGTGTCATTAACATATAAATGAAGTCATCATCTAAAAATTTCTTCGTAAACATACAATGATCAGACATGTATGGTTCCAGGATG
This sequence comes from Musa acuminata AAA Group, assembly GCF_036884655.1. Classification (NCBI taxonomy): domain Eukaryota; kingdom Viridiplantae; phylum Streptophyta; class Magnoliopsida; order Zingiberales; family Musaceae; genus Musa; species Musa acuminata. The sequence continues at coordinate 38,336,927 of NC_088356.1, read as the reverse complement.
GGTGACCCCATGGGAAGTCCTCGTGTTGCACTCCTTTTTGCGCCCCGAGCGGCCAAAACCTCTCCCGTCGACCTCCGAGGCGATGGTTTTGGGCCTCAGAATTCGCCGTGACCGCTACGCAGTCAGTCTCGTGGGGCTCGGAGAGAGCTTTCCGGAATGGGGCCGCAATAGCGATTCCGAGTTCGTTCGAGAAAGTCCCGATGGTTTCGGCGCGCTCTTGCCGTGTCCGGTACGCGGTCGGCCTCGTGGGCATCGGAGAGATCCGACGATGGCGATTCCGAGATCGTTCGAGAGGTTTCGGGGCGCGCAATGGGCTCCGGTCGTCGATATGCGCCGTCCGCGACGTGCACAAAGGCGAGCGACGACGCACACAAATCCAGTGCGATCATACCAGCACTAAAGCACCGGATCCCATCAGAACTCCGAAGTTAAGCGTGCTTGGGCGAGAGTAGTACTAGGATGGGTGACCCCCTGGGAAGTCCTCGTGTTGCACTCCTTTTTGCGCCCCGAGCGGCCAAAAGACTTACTTAAAACTCTCCTTTATGCTTTTCAATTTTTCCAGCATCGTGGCCAACAGTAAATGTGTCATTAACATGTAAATGAAGTCATCATCTAAAAATTTCTTCGTAAACATACAATGATCAGACATGTATGGTTCCAGGATGGGTGACCCCATGGGAAGTCCTCGTGTTGCACTCCTTTTTGCGCCCCGAGCAGCCAAAACCTCTCCCGTCGACCTCCGAGGCGATGGTTTTGGGCCTCGGAATTCGCCGTGACCGCTACGCAGTCAGTCTCGTGGGGCTCGGAGAGAGCTTTCCGGAATGGGGCCGCAATAGCGATTCCGAGTTCGTTCGAGAAAGTCCCGATGGTTTCGGCGCGCGCTTGCCGTGTCCGGTACGCGGTCGGCCTCGTGGGCATCGTTCGAGAGGTTTCGGGGCGCGCAATGGGCTCCGGTCGTCGATATGCGCCGTCCGCGACGTGCACAAAGGCGAGGGACGACGCACACAAAATGAGTGCGATCATACCAGCACTAAAGCACCGGATCCCATTAGAACTCTGAAGTTAAGCGTGCTTGGGCGAGAGTAGTACTAGGATGGGTGACCCCCTGGGAAGTCCTCGTGTTGCACTCCTTTTTGCGCCCCGAGCAGCCAAAAGACTTACTTAAAACTCTCCTTTAAGCTTTTCAATTTTTCCAGCATCATGGCCAACAGTAAATGTGTCATTAACATGTAAATGAAGTCATCATCTAAAAATTTCTTCGTAAACATACAATGATCAGACATGTATGGTTCCAGGATGGGTGACCCCATGGGAAGTCCTCGTGTTGCACTCCTTTTTGCGCCCCGAGTGGCCAAAACCTCTCCCGTCGACCTCCGAGGCGATGGTTTTGGGCCTCGGAATTCGCCATGACCGCTACGCAGTCAGTCTCGTGGGGCTCGGAGAGAGCTTTCCGGAATGGGGCCGCAATAGCGATTCCGAGTTCGTTCGAGAAAGTCCCGATGGTTTCGGCGCGCGCTTGCCGTGTCCGGTACGCGGTCGGCCTCGTGGGCATCGGAGAGATCCGACGATGGCGATTCCGAGATCGTTCGAGAGGTTTCGGGGCGCGCAATGGGCTCCGGTCGTCGAAATGCGTCGTCCGCGACGTGCACAAAGGCGAGGGACGACGCACACAAAACGAGTGCGATCATACCAGCACTAAAGCACCGGATCCCATCAGAACTCCGAAGTTAAGCGTGCTTGGGCGAGAGTAGTACTAGGATGGGTGACCCCCTTGGAAGTCCTCGTGTTGCACTCCTTTTTGCGCCCCGAGCGGCCAAAAGACTTACTTAAAACTTTCCTTTAAGCTTTTCAATTTTTCCAGCATCATGGCCAACAGTAAATGTGTCATTAACATGTAAATGAAGTCATCATCTAAAAATTTCTTCGTAAACATACAATGATCAGACATGTATGGTTCCAGGATGGGTGACCCCCTGGGAAGTCCTCGTGTTGCACTCCTTTTTGCGTCCCGAGCGGCCAAAAGACTTACTTAAAACTTTCCTTTAAGCTTTTCAATTTTTCCAGCATCATGGCCAACAGTAAATGTGTCATTAACATGTAAATGAAGTCATCATCTAAAAATTTCTTCGTAAACATACAATGATCAGACATGTATGGTTCCAGGATGGGTGACCCCATGGGAAGTCCTCGTGTTGCACTCCTTTTTGCGCCCCGAGCGGCCAAAACCACTCCCGTCGACCTCCGAGGCGATGGTTTTGGGCCTCGGAATTCGCCGTGACCGCTACGCAGTCAGTCTCGTGGGGCTCGGAGAGAGCTTTCCGGAATGGGGCCGCAATAGCGATTCCGAGTTCGTTCGAGAAAGTCCCGATGGTTTCGGCGTGCGCTTGCCGTGTCCGGTACGCGGTCGGCCTCGTGGGCATCGGAGAGATCCGACGAGGGCGATTCCGAGATCGTTCGAGAGGTTTCGGGGCGCGCAATGGGCTCCGGTCGTCGATATGCGCCGTCCGCGACGTGCACAAAGGCGAGGGACGACGCACACAAAACGAGTGTGATCATAACAGCACTAAAGCACCGGATCCCATCAGAACTCCGAAGTTAAGCGTGCTTGGGCGAGAGTAGTACTAGGATGGGTGACCCCCTGGGAAGTCCTCGTGTTGCACTCCTTTTTGCGCCCCGAGCGGCCAAAAGACTTACTTAAAACTCTCCTTTAAGCTTTTCAATTTTTCCAGCATCATGGCCAACAGTAAATGTGTCATTAACATGTAAATGAAGTCATCATCTAAAAATTTCTTCGTAAACATACAATGATCAGACATGTATGGTTCCAGGATGGGTGACCCCATGGGAAGTCCTCGTGTTGCACTCCTTTTTGCGCCCCGAGCGGCCAAAACCTCTCCCGTCGACCTCCGAGGCGATGGTTTTGGGCCTCGGAATTCGCCGTGACCGCTACGCAGTCAGTCTCGTGGGGCTCGGAGAGAGCTTTCCGGAATGGGGCCGCAATAGCGATTCCGAGTTCGTTCGAGAAAGTCCCGATGGTTTCGGCGCGCGCTTGCCGTGTCCGGTACGCGGTCGGCCTCGTGGGCATCGGAGAGATCCGACGATGGCGATTCCGAGATCGTTCGAGAGGTTTCGGGGCGCGCAATGGGCTCCGGTCGTCGATATGCGCCGTCCGCGACGTGCACAAAGGCGAGGGACGACGCACACAAAACGAGTGCGATCATACCAACACTAAAGCACCGGATCCCATCAGAACTCCGAAGTTAAGCGTGCTTGGGCGAGAGTAGTACTAGGATGGGTGACCCCCTGGGAAGTCCTCGTGTTGCACTCCTTTTTGCGCCCCGAGCGGCCAAAAGACTTACTTAAAACTCTCCTTTAAGCTTTTCAATTATTCCAGCATCATGGCCAACAGTAAATGTGTCATTAACATGTAAATGAAGTCATCATCTAAAAATTTCTTCGTAAACATACAATGATCAGACATGTATGGTTCCAGGATGGGTGACCCCATGGAAAGTCCTCGTGTTGCACTCCTTTTTGCGCCCCGAGCGGCCAAAACCTCTCCCGTCGACCTCCGAGGCGATGGTTTTGGGCCTCGGAATTAGCCGTGACCGCTACGCAGTCAGTCTCGTGGGGCTCGGAGAGAGCTTTCCGGAATGGGGCCGCAATAGTGATTCCGAGTTCGTTCGAGAAAGTCCCGATGGTTTCGGCGCGCGCTTGCCGTGTCCGGTACGCGGTCGGCCTCGTGGGCATCGGAGAGATCCGACGATGGCGATTCCGAGATCGTTCGAGAGGTTTCGGGGCGCGCAATGGGCTCCGGTCGTCGATATGCGCCGTCCGCGACATGCACAAAGCCGAGGGACGACGCACACAAAACGAGTGTGATCATACCAGCACTAAAGCACCGGAACCCATCAGAACTTCGAAGTTAAGCGTGCTTGGGCGAGAGTAGTACTAGGATGGGTGACCCCCTGGGAAGTCCTCGTGTTGCACTCCTTTTTGCGCCCCGAGCGGCCAAAAGACTTACTTAAAACTCTCCTTTAAGCTTTTCAATTTTTCCAGCATCATGGCCAACAGTAAATGTGTCATTAACATGTAAATGAAGTCATCATCTAAAAATTTCTTCGTAAACATACAATGATCAGACATGTATGGTTCCAGGATGGGTGACCCCATGGGAAGTCCTCGTGTTGCACTTCTTTTTGCGCCCCGAGCGGCCAAAACCTCTCCCGTCGACCTCCGAGGCGATGGTTTTGGGCCTCGGAATTCGCCGTGACCGCTACGCAGTCAGTCTCGTGGGGCTCGGAGAGAGCTTTCCGGAATGGGGCCGCAATAGCGATTCCGAGTTCGTTCGAGAAAGTCCCGATGGTTTCGGCGCGCGCTTGCCATGTCCGGTACGCGGTCGGCCTCGTGGGCATCGGCGAGATCCGACGATGGCGATTCCGAGATCGTTCGAGAGGTTTCGGGGCGCGCAATGGGCTCCGGTCGTCGATATGCGCCGTCCGCGACGTGCACAAAGGCGAGGGACGACGCACACAAAATGAGTGCGATCATACCAGCACTAAAGCACCGGATCCCATCAGAACTCCGAAGTTAAGCGTGCTTGGGCGAGAGTAGTACTAGGATGGGTGACCCCCTGGGAAGTCCTCGTGTTGCACTCCTTTTTGCGCCCCGAGCGGCCAAAAGACTTACTTAAAACTCTACTTTAAGCTTTTCAATTTTTCCAGCATCATGGCCAACAGTAAATGTGTCATTAACATGTAAATGAAGTCATCATCTAAAAATTTCTTCGTAAACATACAATGATCAGACATGTATGGTTCCAGGATGGGTGACCCCATGGGAAGTCCTCGTGTTGCACTCCTTTTTGCGCCCCGAGCGGCCAAAACCTCTCCCGTCGACCTCCGAGGCGATGGATTTGGGCCTCGGAATTCGCCGTGACCGCTATGCTGTCAGTCTCGTGGGGCTCGGAGAGAGCTTTCCGGAATGGGGCCGCAATAGCGATTCCGAGTTCGTTCGAGAAAGTCCCGATGGTTTCGGCGCGCGCTTGCCGTGTCCGGTACGCGGTCGGCCTCGTGGGCATCGGAGAGATCCGACGATGGCGATTCCGAGATCGTTCGAGAGGTTTCGGGGCGCGCAATGGGCTCCGGTCGTCGATATGCGCCGTCCGCGACATGCACAAAGGCGAGGGACGACGCACACAAAACGAGTGCGATCATACCAGCACTAAAGCACCGGATCCCATCAGAACTTCGAAGTTAAGCGTGTTTGGGCGAGAGTAGTACTAGGATGGGTGACCCCCTGGGAAGTCCTCGTGTTGCACTCCTTTTTGCGCCCCGAGCGGCCAAAAGACTTACTTAAAACTCTCCTTTAAGCTTTTCAATTTTTCTAGCATCATGGCCAACAGTAAATGTGTCATTAACATGTAAATGAAGTCATCATCTAAAAATTTCTTCGTTAACATACAATGATCAGACATGTATGGTTCCAGGATGGGTGACCCCATGGGAAGTCCTCGTGTTGCACTCCTTTTTGCGCCCCGAGCGGCCAAAACCTCTCCCGTCGACCTCCGAGGCGATGGTTTTGGGCCTCGGAATTCGCCGTGACCGCTACGCAGTCAGTCTCGTGGGGCTCGGAGAGAGCTTTCCGGAATGGGGCCGCAATAGCGATTCCGAGTTCGTTCGAGAATGTCCCGATGGTTTCGGCGCGCGCTTGCCGTGTCCGGTACGCGGTCGGCCTCGTGGGCATCGGAGAGATCCGACGATGGCGATTCCGAGATCGTTCGAGAGGTTTCGGGGCGCGCAATGGGCTCCGGTCGTCGATATGCGCCGTCCGCGACGTGCACAAAGGCGAGGGACGACGCACACAAAACGAGTGCGATCATACCAGCACTAAAGCACCGGATCCCATCAGAACTCCGAAGTTAAGCGTGCTTGGGCGAGAGTAGTACTAGGATGGGTGACCCCCTGGGAAGTCCTCGTGTTGCACTCCTTTTTGCGCCCCGAGCGGCCAAAAGACTTACTTAAAACTCTCCTTTAAGCTTTTCAATTATTCCAGCATCATGGCCAACAGTAAATGTGTCATTAACATGTAAATGAAGTCATCATCTAAAAATTTCTTCGTAAACATACAATGATCAGACATGTATGGTTCCAGGATGGGTGACCCCATGGGAAGTCCTCGTGTTGCACTCCTTTTTGCGCCCCGAGCGGCCAAAACCTCTCCCGTCGACCTCCGAGGCGATGGATTTGGGCCTCGGAATTCGCCGTGACCGCTATGCTGTCAGTCTCGTGGGGCTCGGAGAGAGCTTTCCGGAATGGGGCCGCAATAGCGATTCCGAGTTCGTTCGAGAAAGTCCCGATGGTTTCGGCGCGCGCTTGCCGTGTCCGGTACGCGGTCGGCCTCGTGGGCATCGGAGAGATCCGACGATGGCGATTCCGAGATCGTTCGAGAGGTTTCGGGGCGCGCAATGGGCTCCGATCGTCGATATGCGCCGTCCGCGACATGCACAAAGGCGAGGGACGACGCACACAAAACGAGTGCGATCATACCAGCACTAAAGCACCGGATCCCATCAGAACTTCGAAGTTAAGCGTGCTTGGGCGAGAGTAGTACTAGGATGGGTGACCCCCTGGGAAGTCCTCGTGTTGCACTCCTTTTTGCGCCCCGAGCGGCCAAAAGACTTACTTAAAACTCTCCTTTAAGCTTTTCAATTTTTCCAGCATCATGGCCAACAGTAAATGTGTCATTAACATGTAAATGAAGTCATCATCTAAAAATTTCTTCGTTAACATACAATGATCAGACATGTATGATTCCAGGATGGGTGACCCCATGGGAAGTCCTCGTGTTGCACTTCTTTTTGCGCCCCGAGCGGCCAAAACCTCTCCCGTCGACCTCCGAGGCGATGGTTTTGGGCCTTGGAATTCGCCGTGACCGCTACGCAGTCAGTCTCGTGGGGCTCGGAGAGAGCTTTCCGGAATGGGGCCGCAATAGCGATTCCGAGTTCGTTCGAGAAAGTCCCGATGGTTTCGGCGCGCGCTTGCCATGTCCGGTACGCGGTCGGCCTCGTGGGCATCGGCGAGATCCGACGATGGCGATTCCGAGATCGTTCGAGAGGTTTCGGGGCGCGCAATGGGCTCCGGTCGTCGATATGCGCCGTCCGCGACGTGCACAAAGGCGAGGGACGACGCACACAAAACGAGTGCGATCATACCAGCACTAAAGCACCGGATCCCATCAGAACTCCGAAGTTAAGCGTGCTTGGGCGAGAGTAGTACTAGGATGGGTGACCCCCTGGGAAGTCCTCGTGTTGCACTCCTTTTTGCGCCCCGAGCGGCCAAAAGACTTACTTAAAACTCTCCTTTAAGCTTTTCAATTTTTCCAGCATCATGGCCAACAGTAAATGTGTCATTAACATGTAAATGAAGTCATCATCTAAAAATTTCTTCGTAAACATACAATGATCAGACATGTATGGTTCCAGGATGGGTGACCCCATGGGAAGTCCTCGTGTTGCACTCCTTTTTGCGCCCCGAGCGGCCAAAACCTCTCCCGTCGACCTCCGAGGCGATGGTTTTGGGCCTCGGAATTCGCCGTGACCGCTACGCAGTCAGTCTCGTGGGGCTCGGAGAGAGCTTTCCGGAATGGGGCCGCAATAGCGATTCCGAGTTCGTTCGAGAATGTCCCGATGGTTTCGGCGCGCGCTTGCCGTGTCCGGTACGCGGTCGGCCTCGTGGGCATCGGAGAGATCCGACGATGGCGATTCCGAGATCGTTCGAGAGGTTTCGGGGCGCGCAATGGGCTCCGGTCGTCGATATGCGCCGTCCGCGACGTGCACAAAGGCGAGGGACGACGCACACAAAACGAGTGCGATCATACCAGCACTAAAGCACCGGATCCCATCAGAACTCCGAAGTTAAGCGTGCTTGGGCGAGAGTAGTACTAGGATGGGTGACCCCCTGGGAAGTCCTCGTGTTGCACTCCTTTTTGCGCCCCGAGCGGCCAAAAGACTTACTTAAAACTCTCCTTTAAGCTTTTCAATTATTCCAGCATCATGGCCAACAGTAAATGTGTCATTAACATGTAAATGAAGTCATCATCTAAAAATTTCTTCGTAAACATACAATGATCAGACATGTATGGTTCCAGGATGGGTGACCCCATGGGAAGTCCTCGTGTTGCACTCCTTTTTGCGCCCCGAGCGGCCAAAACCTCTCCCGTCGACCTCCGAGGCGATGGATTTGGGCCTCGGAATTCGCCGTGACCGCTACGCTGTCAGTCTCGTGGGGCTCGGAGAGAGCTTTCCGGAATGGGGCCGCAATAGCGATTCCGAGTTCGTTCGAGAAAGTCCCGATGGTTTCGGCGCGCGCTTGCCGTGTCCGGTACGCGGTCGGCCTCGTGGGCATCGGAGAGATCCGACGATGGCGATTCCGAGATCGTTCGAGAGGTTTCGGGGCGCGCAATGGGCTCCGGTCGTCGATATGCGCCGTCCGCGACATGCACAAAGGCGAGGGACGACGCACACAAAACAAGTGCGATCATACCAGCACTAAAGCACTGGATCCCATCAGAACTTCGAAGTTAAGCGTGCTTGGGCGAGAGTAGTACTAGGATGGGTGACCCCCTGGGAAGTCCTCGTGTTGCACTCCTTTTTGCGCCCCGAGCGGCCAAAAGACTTACTTAAAACTCTCCTTTAAGCTTTTCAATTTTTCCAGCATCATGGCCAACAGTAAATGTGTCATTAACATCTAAATGAAGTCATCATCTAAAAATTTCTTCGTTAACATACAATGATCAGACATGTATGGTTCCAGGATGGGTGACCCCATGGGAAGTCCTCGTGTTGCACTTCTTTTTGCGCCCCGAGCGGCCAAAACCTCTCCCGTCGACCTCCGAGGCGATGGTTTTGGGCCTTGGAATTCGCCGTGACCGCTACGCAGTCAGTCTCGTGGGGCTCGGAGAGAGCTTTCCGGAATGGGGCCGCAATAGCGATTCCGAGTTCGTTCGAGAAAGTCCCGATGGTTTCGGCGCGCGCTTGCCATGTCCGGTACGCGGTCGGCCTCGTGGGCATCGGCGAGATCCGACGATGGCGATTCCGAGATCGTTCGAGAGGTTTCGGGGCGCGCAATGGGCTCCGGTCGTCGATATGCGCCGTCCGCGACGTGCACAAAGGCGAGGGACGACGCACACAAAACGAGTGCGATCATACCAGCACTAAAGCACCGGATCCCATCAGAACTCCGAAGTTAAGCGTGCTTGGGCGAGAGTAGTACTAGGATGGATGACCCCCTGGGAAGTCCTCGTGTTGCACTCCTTTTTGCGCCCCGAGCGGCCAAAAGACTTACTTAAAACTCTCCTTTAAGCTTTTCAATTTTTCCAGCATCATGGCCAACAGTAAATGTGTCATTAACATGTAAATGAAGTCATCATCTAAAAATTTCTTCGTAAACATACAATGATCAGACGTGTATGGTTCCAGGATGGGTGACCCCATGGGAAGTCCTCGTGTTGCACTCCTTTTTGCGCCCCGAGCGGCCAAAACCTCTCCCGTCGACCTCCGAGGCGATGGTTTTGGGCCTCGGAATTCGCCGTGACCGCTACGCAATCAGTCTCGTGGGGCTCGGAGAGAGCTTTCCGGAATGGGGCCGCAATAGCGATTCCGAGTTCGTTCGAGAAAGTCCCGATGGTTTCGGCGCGCGCTTGCCGTGTCCGGTACGCGGTCGGCCTCGTGGGCATCGGAGAGATCCGACGATGGCGATTCCGAGATCGTTCGAGAGGTTTCGGGGCGCGCAATGGGCTCCGGTCGTCGATATGCGCCGTCCGCGACGTGCACAAAGGCGAGGGACGATGCACATAAAACGAGTGCGATCATACCAGCACTGAAGCACCGGATCCCATCAGAACTCTGAAGTTAAGCGTGCTTGGGCGAGAGTAGTACTAGGATGGGTGACCCCCTGGGAAGTCCTCGTGTTGCACTCCTTTTTGCGCCCCGAGCGGCCAAAAGACTTACTTAAAACTTTCCTTTAAGCTTTTCAATTTTTCCAGCATCATGGCCAACAGTAAATGTGTCATTAACATGTAAATGAAGTCATCATCTAAAAATTACTTCGTAAACATACAATGATCAGACATGTATGGTTCCCGGATGGGTGACCCCATGGGAAGTCCTCGTGTTGCACTCCCTTTTGCGCCCCGAGCGGCCAAAACCTCTCCCGTCGACCTCCGAGGCGATGGTTTTGGGCCTCGGAATTCGCCGTGACCGCTACGCAGTCAGTCTCGTGGGGCTCGGAGAGAGCTTTCCGGAATGGGGCCGCAATAGCGATTCCGAGTTCGTTCGAGATAGTCCCGATGGTTTCGGCGCGCGCTTGCCGTGTCCGGTACGCGGTCGGCCTCGTGGGCATCGGAGAGATCCGACGATGGCGATTCCGAGATCGTTCGAGAGGTTTCGGGGCGCGCAATGGGCTCCGGTCGTCGATATGCGCCGTCCGCGACGTGCACAAAGGCGAGGGACGACGCACACAAAACGAGTGCGATCATACCAGCACTAAAGCACCGGATCCCATCAGAACTCCGAAGTTAAGCGTGCTTGGGCGAGAGTAGTACTAGGATGGGTGACCCCCTGGGAAGTCCTCGTGTAGCACTCCTTTTTGTGCCCCGAGCGGCCAAAAGACTTACTTAAAACTCTCCTTTAAGCTTTTCAATTTTTCCAGCATCATGGCCAACAGTAAATGTGTCATTAACATGTAATTGAAGTCATCATCTAAAAATTTCTTCATAAACATACAATAATCAGACATGTATGGTTCCAAGATGGGTGACCCCATGGGAAGTCCTCGTGTTGCACTCCCTTTTGCGCCCCGAGCGGCCAAAACCTCTCCCGTCGACCTCCGAGGCTATGGTTTTGGGCCTCGGAATTCGCCGTGACCGCTACGCAGTCAGTCTCGTGGGGCTCGGAGAGAGCTTTCCGGAATGGGGCCGCAATAGCGATTCCGAGTTCGTTCGAGAAAGTCCCGATGGTTTCGGCGCGCGCTTGCCGTGTCCGGTACGCGGTCGGCCTCGTGGGCATCGGAGAGATCCGACGATGGCGATTCCGAGATCGTTCGAGAGGTTTCGGGGCGCGTAATGGGCTCCGGTCGTCGATATGCGCCGTCCGCAACGTGCACAAAGGCGAGGGACGACGCACACAAAACGAGTGCGATCATACCAGCACTAAAGCACCGGATCCCATCAGAACTCCGAAGTTAAGCGTGCTTGGGCGAGAGTAGTACTAGGATGGGTGACCCCTTGGGAAGTTCTCGTGTTGCACTCCTTTTTGCGCCCCGAGCGGCCAAAAGACTTACTTGAAACTCTCCTTTAAGCTTTTCAATTTTTCCAGCATCATGGCCAACAGTAAATGTGTCATTAACATGTAAATGAAGTAATCATCTAAAAATTACTTCGTAAACATACAATGATCAGACATGTATGGTTCCAGGATGGGTGACCCCATGGGAAGTCCTCGTGTTGCACTCCCTTTTGCGCCCCGAGCGGCCAAAACCTCTCCCGTCGACCTCCGAGGCGATGGTTTTGGGCCTCGGAATTCGCCGTGACCGCTGCGCAGTCAGTCTCGTGGGGCTCGGAGAGAGCTTTCCGGAATGGGGACGCAATAGTGATTCCGAGTTCGTTCGAGAATGTCCCGCTGGTTTCGGCGCGCGCTTGCCGTTTCCGGTACGCAGTCGGCCTCGTGGGCATCGGAGAGATCCGACGATGGCGATTCCGAGATCGTTCGAGAGGTTTCGGGGCGCGCAATGGGCTCCGGTCGTCGATATGCGCCGTCCGCGACGTGCACAAAGGCGAGGGACGACGCACACAAAACTAGTGCGATCATACCAGCACTAAAGCACCGGATCCCATCAGAACTCCGAAGTTAAGCGTGCTTGGGCGAGAGTAGTACTAGGATGGGTGACCCCCTGGGAAGTCCTCGTGTTGCACTCCTTTTTGCGCCCCGAGCGGCCATAAGACTTGCTTGAAACTCTCCTTTAAGCTTTTCAATTTTTCCAGCATCATGGCCAACAGTAAATGTGTCATTAACATGTAAATGAAATCATCATCTAAAAATTTCTTCGTAAACATACAATGATCAGACATGTATGGTTCCAGGATGGGTGACCCCAAGGGAAGTCCTCGTGTTGCACTTCTTTTGCGCCCCGAGCGGCCAAAACCTCTCCCGTCGACCTCCGAGGCGATGGTTTTGGGCCTCGGAATTCGCCGTGACCGCTACGCAGTCAGTCTCGTGGGGCTCGGAGAGAGCTTTCCGGAATGGGGCCGCAATAGCGATTCCGAGTTCGTTCGAGAAAGTCCCGATGGTTTCGGCACGCGCTTGCCGTGTCCGGTACGCGGTCGGCCTCGTGGGCATCGGAGAGATCCGACGATGGCGATTCCGAGATCGTTCGAGAGGTTTCGGGGCGCGTAATGGGCTCCGGTCGTCGATATGCGCCGTCCGCAACGTGCACAAAGGCGAGGGACGACGCACACAAAACGAGTGCGATCATACCAGCACTGAAGCACCGGATCCCATCAGAACTCCGAAGTTAAGCGTGCTTGGGCGAGAGTAGTACTAGGATGGATGACCCCCTGGGAAGTTCTCGTGTTGCACTCCTTTCTGCGCCCCGAGCGGCCATAAGACTTGCTTGAAACTCTCCTTTAAGCTTTTCAATTTTTCCAGCATCATGGCCAACAGTAAATGTGTCATTAACACGTAAATGAAGTCATCATCTAAAAATTACTTCGTAAACATACAATGATCAGACATGTATGGTTCCAGGATGGGTGACCCCATGGGAAGTCCTCGTGTTGCACTCCCTTTTGCGCCCCGAGCGGCCAAAACCTCTCCCGTCGACCTCCGAGGCGATGGTTTTGGGCCTCGGAATTCGCCGTGACCGCTGCGCAGTCAGTCTCGTGGGGCTCGGAGAGAGCTTTCCGGAATGGGGACGCAATAGTGATTCCGAGTTCGTTCGAGAAAGTCCCGCTGGTTTCGGCGCGCGCTTGCCGTTTCCGGTACGCAGTCGGCCTCGTGGGCATCGGAGAGATCCGACGATGGCGATTCCGAGATCGTTCGAGAGGTTTCGGGGCGCGCAATGGGCTCCGGTCGTCGATATGCGCCGTCCGCGACGTGCACAAAGGCGAGGGACGACGCACACAAAACGAGTGCGATCATACCAGCACTAAAGTACCGGATCCCATCAGAACTCCGAAGTTAAGCGTGCTTGGGCGAGAGTAGTACTAGGATGGGTGACCCCCTGGGAAGTTCTCGTGTTGCATTCCTTTTTGCGCCCCGAGCTGCCAAAAGACTTACTTAAAACTCTCCTTTAAGCTTTTCAATTTTTCCAGCATCATGGCCAACAGTAAATGTGTCATTAACATGTAAATGAAGTCATCATCTAAAAATTTCTTCGTAAACATACAATGATCAGACATGTATGGTTCCAGGATGGGTGACCCCATGGGAAGTCCTCGTGTTGCACTCCCTTTTGCGCCCCGAGCGGCCAAAACCTCTCCCGTCGTCCTCCGAGGCGATGGTTTTGGGCCTCGGAATTCGCCGTGACCGCTACGCAGTCAGTCTCGTGGGGCTCGGAGAGAGCTTTCCGGAATGGGGCCGCAATAGCGATTCCGAGTTCGTTCGAGAATGTCCCGATGGTTTCGGCGCGCGCTTGTCGTGTCCGGTACGCGGTCGGCCTCGTGGGCATCGAAGAGATCCGACGATGGCGATTCCGAGATCGGTCGAGAGGTTTCGGGGCGCGCAATGGGCTCCGGTCGTCGATATGCGCCGTCCGCGACGTGCACAAAGGCGAGGGACGACGCACACAAAACGAGTGCGATCATAACAGCACTAAAGCACCGGATCCCATCAGAACTCCGAAGTTAAGCGTGATTGGGCGAGAGTAGTACTAGGATGGGTGACCCCCTGGGAAGTCCTCGTGTTGCACTCCTTTTTGCGCCCCGAGCGGCCAAAAGACTTACTTAAAACTCTCCTTTAAGCTTTTCAATTTTTCCAGCATCATGGCCAACAGTAAATGTGTCATTAACATGTAAATGAAGTCATCATCTAAAAATTTCTTCGTAAACATACAATGATCAGACATATATGGTTCCAGGATGGGTGACCCCAAGGGAAGTCCTCGTGTTGCACTCCCTTTTGCGCCCCGAGCGGCCAAAACCTCTCCCGTCGACCTCCGAGGCTATGGTTTTGGGCCTCGGAATTCGCCGTGACCGCTACGCTGTCAGTCTCGTGGGGCTCGGAGAGAGCTTTCCGGAATGGGGCCGCAATAGCGATTCCGAGTTCGTTCGAGAAAGTCCCGATGGTTTCGGCGCGCGCTTGCCGTGTCCGGTACGCGGTCGGCCTCGTGGGCATCGGAGAGATCCGACGATGGCGATTCCGAGATCGTTCGAGAGGTTTCGGGGCGCGCAATGGGCTCCGGTCGTCGATATGCGCCGTCCGCGACGTGCACAAAGGCGAGGGACGACGCACACAAAACGAGTGCAATCATACCAGCCCTAAAGCACCGGATCCCAACAGAACTCCGAAGTTAAGCGTGCTTGGGCGAGAGTAGTACTAGGATGGATGACCCCCTGGGAAGTTCTCGTGTTGCACTCCTTTTTGCTCCCCGAGCGGCCAAAAGACTTACTTGAAACTCTCCTTTAAGCTTTTCAATTTTTCCAGCATCATGGCCAACAGTAAATGTGTCATTAACATGTAAATGAAGTCATCATCTAAAAATTTCTTCGTAAACATACAATGATCAGACATGTATGGTTCCAGGATGGGTGACCCCAAGGGAAGTCCTCGTGTTGCACTCCCTTTTGCGCCCCGAGCGGCCAAAACATCTCCCGTCGACCTCCGAGGCGATGGTTTTGTGCCTCGGAATTCGCCGTGACCGCTACGCAGTCAGTCTCGTGGGGATCGGAGAGAGCTTTCCGGAATGGGGCCGCAATAGCGATTCCGAGTTTGTTCGAGAAAGTCCCGATGGTTTCGGCGCGCGCTTGCCGTGTCCGGTACGTGGTCGGCCTCGTGGGCATCGGAGAGATCCGACGATGGCGATTCCGAGATCGTTCGAGAGGTTTCGGGGCGCGCAATGGGCTCCGGTCGTCGATATGCGCCGTCCGCGACGTGCACAAAGGCGAGGGACCACGCACACAAAACGAGTGCGATCATACCAGCACCAAAGCACCGGATCCCATCAGGACTCCGAAGTTAAGCGTGCTTGGGCGAGAGTAGTACTAGGATGGGTGACCCCCTGGGAAGTTCTCGTGTTGCACTCCTTTTTGCGCCCCGAGCGGCCAAAAGACTTACTTGAAACTCTCCTTTAAGCTTTTCAATTTTTCCAGCATCATGGCCAACAGTAAATGTGTCATTAACATGTAAATGAAGTCATCATCTAAAAATTTCTTCGTAAACATACAATGATCAGACATGTATGGTTCCAGGATGGGTGACCCCAAGGGAAGTCCTCGTGTTGCACTCCCTTTTGCGCCCCGAGCGGCCAAAACCTCTCCCGTCGACCTCCGAGGCGATGGTTTTGTGCCTCGGAATTCGCCGTGACCACTACGCAGTCAGTCTCGTGGGGCTCGGAGAGAGCTTTCCGGAATGGGGCCGCAATAGCGATTCCGAGTTCGTTCGAGAAAGTCCCGATAGTTTCGGCGCGCGCTTGCCGTGTCCGGTACGCGGTCGGCCTCGTGGGCATCGGAGAGATCCGACGATGGCGATTCCGAGATCGTTCGAGAGGTTTCGGGGCGCGCAATGGGCTCCGGTCGTCGATATGCGCCGTCCGCGACGTGCACAAAGGCGAGGGACGACGCACACAAAACGAGTGCGATCATACCAGCACTAAAGCACCGGATCCCATCAGAACTCCGAAGTTAAGCATGCTTGGGCGAGACTAGTACTAGGATGGATGACCCCCTGGGAAGTTCTCGTGTTGCACTCCTTTTTGCTCCCCGAGCGGCCAAAAGACTTACTTGAAACTCTCCTTTAAGCTTTTCAATTTTTCCAGCATCATGGCCAACAGTAAATGTGTCATTAACATGTAAATGAAATCATCATCTAAAAATTTCTTCGTAAACATACAATGATCAGACATGTATGGTTCCAGGATGGGTGACCCCAAGGGACGTCCTCGTGTTGCACTTCTTTTCCGCCCCGAGCGGCCAAAACCTCTCCCGTCGACCTCCGAGGCGATGGTTTTGTGCCTCGGAATTCGCCGGGACCAATACGCAGTCAGTCTCGTGGGGCTCGGAGAGAGCTTTCCGGAATGGGGCCGCAATAGCGATTCCGAGTTCGTTCGAGAAAGTCCCGATGGTTTCGGCGCGCGCTTGTCGTGTCCGGTATGCGGTCGGCCTCGTGGGCATCGGAGAGATCCGACGATGGCGATTCCGAGATCGTTCGAGAGGTTTCGGGGCGCGCAATGGGCTCCGGTCGTCGATATGCGCCGTCCGCGACGTGCACAAAGGCGAGGGACGACGCACACAAAACGAGTGCGATCATACCAGCACTAAAGCACCGGATCCCATCAGAACTCCGAAGTTAAGCGTGCTTGGGCGAGAGTAGTACTAGGATGGATGACCCCCTAGGAAGTTCTCGTGTTGCACTCCTTTTTGCTCCCCGAGCGGCCAAAAGACTTACTTGAAACTCTCCTTTAAGCTTTTCAATTTTTCCAGCATCATGGCCAACAGTAAATGTGTCATTAACATGTAAATGAAGTCATCATCTAAAAATTTCTTCGTAAACATACAATGATCAGACATGTATGGTTCCAGGATGGGTGACCCCAAGGGAAGTCCTCGTGTTGCACTCCCTTTTGCGCCCCGAGCGGCCAAAACCTCTCCCGTCGACCTCCGAGGCGATGGTTTTGTGCCTCGGAATTCGCCGTGACCACTACGCAGTCAGTCTCGTGGGGCTCGGAGAGAGCTTTCCGGAATGGGGCCGCAATAGAGATTCCGAGTTCGTTCGAGAAAGTCCCGATGGTTTCGGCGCGCGCTTGCCGTGTCCGGTACGCGGTCGGCCTCGTGGGCATCGGAGAGATCCGACGATGGCGATTCCGAGATCGTTCGAGAGGTTTCGGGGCGCGCAATGGGCTCCGGTCGTCGATATGCGCCGTCCGCGACGTGCACAAAGGCGAGGGACGACGCACACAAAACGAGTGCGATCATACCAGCACTAAAGCACCGGATCCCATCAGAACTCCGAAGGTAAGCGTGCTTGGGCGAGAGTAGTACTAGGATGGATGACCCCCTGGGAAGTTCTCGTGTTGCACTCCTTTTTGCGCCCCGAGCGGCCATAAGACTTACTTGAAACTCTCCTTTAAGCTTTTCAATTTTTCCAGCATCATGGCCAACAGTAAATGTGTCATTAACATGTAAATGAAGTCATCATCTAAAAATTTCTTCGTAAACATACAATGATCAGACATGTATGGTTCCAGGATGGGTGACCCCAAGGGAATTCCTCGTGTTGCACTTCTTTTGCGCCCCGAGCGGCCAAAACCTCTCCCGTCGACCTCCGAGGCGATGCTTTTGTGCCTCGGAATTCGCCGTGACCACTACGCAGTCAGTCTCGTGGGGCTCGGAGAGAGCTTTCCGGAATGGGGCCGCAATAGCGATTCCGAGTTCGTTCGAGAAAGTCCCGATGGTTTCGGCGCGCGCTTGTCGTGTCCGGTACGCGGTCGGCCTCGTGGGCATCGGAGAGATCCGACGATGGCGATTCCGAGATCGTTCGAGAGGTTTCGGGGCGCGCAATGGGCTCCGGTCGTCGATATGCGCCGTCCGCGACGTGCACAAAGGCGAGGGACGACGCACACAAAACGAGTGCGATCATACCAGCACTAAAGCACCGGATCCCATCAGAACTCCGAAGTTAAGCGTGCTTGGGCGAGAGTAGTACTAGGATGGATGACCCCCTAGGAAGTTCTCGTGTTGCACTCCTTTTTGCTCCCCGAGCGGCCAAAAGACTTACTTGAAACTCTCCTTTAAGCTTTTCAATTTTTCCAGCATCATGGCCAACAGTAAATGTGTCATTAACATGTAAATGAAGTCATCATCTAAAAATTTCTTCGTAAACATACAATGATCAGACATGTATGGTTCCAGGATGGGTGACCCCAAGGGAAGTCCTCGTGTTGCACTCCCTTTTGCGCCCCGAGCGGCCAAAACCTCTCCCGTCGACCTCCGAGGCGATGGTTTTGTGCCTCGGAATTCGCCGTGACCACTACGCAGTCAGTCTCGTGGGGCTCGGAGAGAGCTTTCCGGAATGGGGCCGCAATAGAGATTCCGAGTTCGTTCGAGAAAGTCCCGATGGTTTCGGCGCGCGCTTGCCGTGTCCGGTACGCGGTCGGCCTCGTGGGCATCGGAGAGATCCGACGATGGCGATTCCGAGATCGTTCGAGAGGTTTCGGGGCGCGCAATGGGCTCCGGTCGTCGATATGCGCCGTCCGCGACGTGCACAAAGGCGAGGGACGACGCACACAAAACGAGTGCGATCATACCAGCACTAAAGCACCGGATCCCATCAGAACTCCGAAGGTAAGCGTGCTTGGGCGAGAGTAGTACTAGGATGGATGACCCCCTGGGAAGTTCTCGTGTTGCACTCCTTTTTGCGCCCCGAGCGGCCATAAGACTTACTTGAAACTCTCCTTTAAGCTTTTCAATTTTTCCAGCATCATGGCCAACAGTAAATGTGTCATTAACATGTAAATGAAGTCATCATCTAAAAATATCTTCGTAAACATACAATGATCAGACATGTATGGTTCCAGGATGGGTGACCCCAAGGGAAGTCCTCGTGTTGCACTCCCTTTTGCGCCCCGAGCGGCCAAAACCTCTCCCGTCGACCTCCGAGGCGATGGTTTTGTGCCTCGGAATTCGCCGTGACCACTACGCAGTCAGTCTCGTGGGGCTCGGAGAGAGCTTTCCGGAATGGGGCCGCAATAGCGATTCCGAGTTCGTTCGAGAAAGTCCCGATGGTTTCGGCGCGCGCTTGCCGTGTCCGGTACGCGGTCGGCCTCGTGGGCATCGGAGAGATCCGACGATGGCGATTCCGAGATCGTTCGAGAGGTTTCGGGGCGCGTAATGGGCTCCGGTCGTCGATATGCGCCGTCCGCAACGTGCACAAAGGCGAGGGACGACGCACACAAAACGAGTGCGATCATACCAGCACTAAAGCACCGGATCCCATCAGAACTCCGAAGTTAAGCGTGCTTGGGCGAGAGTAGTACTAGGATGGATGACCCCCTGGGAAGTTCTCGTGTTGCACTCCTTTTTGCGCCCCGAGCGGCCATAAGACTTGCTTGAAACTCTCCTTTAAGCTTTTCAATTTTTCCAACATCATGGCCAACAGTAAATGTATCATTAACATGTAAATGAAGTCATCATCTAAAAATTTCTTCGTAAACATACAATGATCAGACATGTATGGTTCCAGGATGGGTGACCCCATGGGAAGTCATCGTGTTGCACTCCCTTTTGCGCCCCGAGCGGCCAAAACCTCTCCCGTCGTCCTCCGAGGCGATGGTTTTGGGCCTCGGAATTCGCCGTGACCGCTACGCAGTCAGTCTCGTGGGGCTCGGAGAGAGCTTTCCGGAATGGGGCCGCAATAGCGATTCCGAGTTCGTTCGAGAATGTCCCGATGGTTTCGGCGCGCGCTTGTCGTGTCCGGTACGCGGTCGGCCTCGTGGGCATCGGAGAGATCCGACGATGGCGATTCCGAGATCGTTCGAGAGGTTTCGGGGCGCGCAATGGGCTCCGGTCGTCGATATGCGCCGTCCGCGACGTGCACAAAGGCGAGGGACCACGCACACAAAACGAGTGCGATCATACCAGCACCAAAGCACCGGATCCCATCAGAACTCCGAAGTTAAGCGTGCTTGGGCGAGAGTAGTACTAGGATGGGTGACCCCCTGGGAAGTTCTCGTGTTGCACTCCTTTTTGCGCCCCGAGCGGCCAAAAGACTTACTTGAAACTCCCCTTTAAGCTTTTCAATTTTTCCAGCATCATGGCCAACAGTAAATGTGTCATTAACATGTAAATGAAGTCATCATCTAAAAATTTCTTCGTAAACATACAATGATCAGACATGTATGGTTCCAGGATGGGTGACCCCAAGGGAAGTCCTCGTGTTGCACTCCCTTTTGCGCCCCGAGCGGCCAAAACCTCTCCCGTCGACCTCCGAGGCGATGGTTTTGTGCCTCGGATTCGCCGTGACCACTACGCAGTCAGTCTCGTGGGGCTCGGAGAGAGCTTTCCAGAATGGGGCCGCAATAGCGATTCCGAGTTCGTTCGAGAAAGTCCCGATGGTTTCGGCGCGCGCTTGCCGTGTCCGGTACGCGGTCGGCCTCGTGGGCATCGGAGAGATCCGACGATGGCGATTCCGAGATCGTTCGTGAGGTTTCGGGGCGCGCAATGGGCTCCGGTCGTCGATATGCGCCGTCCTCGACGTGCACAAAGGCGAGGGACGACGCACACAAAACGAGTGCGATCATACCAGCACTAAAGCACCGGATCCCATCAGAACTCCGAAGTTAAGCGTGCTTGGGCGAGAGTAGTACTAGGATGGATGACCCCCTGGGAAGTTCTCGTGTTGCACTCCTTTTTGCGCCCCGAGCGGCCATAAGACTTGCTTGAAACTCTCCTTTAAGCTTTTCAATTTTTCCAGCATCATGGCCAACAGTAAATGTGTCATTAACATGTAAATGAAATCATCATCTAAAAATTTCTTCGTAAACATACAACGATCAGACATGTATGGTTCCAGGATGGGTGACCCCAAGGGAAGTCCTCGTGTTGCACTTCTTTTGCGCCCCGAGCGGCCAAAACCTCTCCCGTCGTCCTCCGAGGCGATGGTTTTGGGCCTCGGAATTCGCCGTGACCGCTACGCAGTCAGTCTCATGGGGCTCGGAGAGAGCTTTCCGGAATGGGGCCGCAATAGCGATTCCGAGTTCGTTCGAGAATGACCCGATGGATTCGGCGCGCGCTTGTCGTGTCCGGTACGCGGTCGGCCTCGTGGGCATCGGAGAGATCCGACGATGGCGATTCCGAGATCGTTCGAGAGGTTTCGGGGCGCGCAATGGGCTCCGGTCGTCGATATGCGCCGTCCGCGACGTGCACAAAGGCGAGGGACGACGCACACAAAACGAGTGTGATCATACCAGCACTAAAGCATCAGATCCCATCAGAACTCCGAAGTTAAGCGTGCTTGGGCGAGAGTAGTATTAGGATGGGTGACCCCCTGGGAAGTTCTCGTGTTGCACTCATTTTTGCGCCCCGAGCGGCCAAAAGACTTACTTGAAACTCTCCTTTAAGCTTTTCAATTTTTCCAGCATCATGGCCAACAGTAAATGTGTCATTAACATGTAAATGAAGTCATCATCTAAAAATTTCTTCGTAAACATACAATGATCAGACATGTATGGTTCCAGGATGGGTGACCCCAAGGGAAGTCCTCGTGTTGCACTCCCTTTTGCGCCCCGAGCGGCCAAAACCTCTCCCGTCGACCTCCGAGGCGATGGTTTTGTGCCTCGGAATTCGCCGTGACCACTACGCAGTCAGTCTCGTGGGGCTCGGAGAGAGCTTTCCGGAATGGGGCCGCAATAGCGATTCCGAGTTCGTTCGAGAAAGTCCCGATGGTTTCGGAGCGCGCTTGCCGTGTCCGGTACGCGGTCGGCCTCGTGGGCATCGGAGAGATCCGACGATGGCGATTCCGAGATCATTCGAGAGGTTTCGGGGCGCGCAATGGGCTCCGGTCGTCGATATGCGCCGTCCGCGACTTGCACAAAGGCGAGGGACGACGCACACAAAACGAGTGCGATCATACCAGCACTAAAGCACCGGATCCCATCAGAACTCCGAAGTTAAGCGTGCTTGGGCGAGAGTAGTACTAGGATGGGTGACCCCCTGGGAAGTCCTCGTGTAGCACTCCTTTTTGCGCCCCGAGCGGCCAAAAGACTTACTTAAAACTCTCCTTTAAGCTTTTCAATTTTTCCAGCATCTTGGCCAACAGTAAATGTGTCATTAACATGTAAATGAAGTCATCATCTAAAAATTTCTTCATAAACATACAATGATCAGACATGTATGGTTCCAGGATGGGTGACCCCATGGGAAGTCCTCGTGTTGCACTCCCTTTTGCGCCCCGAGCGGCCAAAACCTCTCCCGTCGACCTCCGAGGCTATGGTTTTGGGCCTCGGAATTCGCCGTTACCGCTACGCAGTCAGTCTCGTGGGGCTCGGAGAGAGCTTTCCGGAATGGGGCCGCAATAGCGATTCCGAGTTCGTTCGAGAAAGTCCCGATGGTTTCGGCGCGCGCTTGCCGTGTCCGGTACGCGGTCGGCCTCGTGGGCATCGGAGAGATCCGACGATGGCGATTCCGAGATCGTTCGAGAGGTTTCGGGGCGCGCAATGGGCTCCGGTCGTCGATATGCGCCGTCCGCGACGTGCACAAAGGCGAGGGACGACGCAAACAAAACGAGTGCGATCATACCAGCACTAAAGCACCGGATCCCATCAGAACTCCGAAGTTAAGCGTGCTTGGGCGAGAGTAGTACTAGGATGGGTGACCCCCTGGGAAGTCCTCGTGTTGCACTCCTTTTTGCTCCCCGAGCGGCCAAAAGACTTACTTAAAACTCTCCTTTAAGCTTTTCAATTTTTCCAGCATCATGGCCAACAGTAAATGTGTCATTAACATGTAAATGAAGTCATCATCTAAAAATTTCTTCGTAAACATACAATGATCAGACATGTATGGTTCCAGGATGGGTGACCCCATGGGAAGTCCTCGTGTTGCACTCCCTTTTGCGCCCCGAGCGGCCAAAACCTCTCCCGTCGACCTCCGAGGCTATGGTTTTGGGCCTCGGAATTCGCCGTGACCGCTACGCAGTCAGTCTCGTGGGGCTCGGAGAGAGCTTTCCGGAATGGGGCCGCAATAGCGATTCCGAGTTCGTTCGAGAAAGTCCCGATGGTTTCGGCGCGCGCTTGCCGTGTCCGGTACGCGGTCGGCCTCGTGGGCATCGGAGAGATCCGACGATGGCGATTCCGAGATCGTTCGAGAGGTTTCGGGGCGCGCAATGGGCTCCGATCGTCGATATGCGCCGTCCGCGACGTGCACAAAGGCGAGGGACGACGCACACAAAACGAGTGCGATCATACCAGCACTAAAGCACCGGATCCCATCAGAACTCCGAAGTTAAGCGTGCTTGGGCGAGAGTAGTACTAGGATGGATGACCCCCTGGGAAGTTCTCGTGTTGCACTCCTTTTTGCGCCCCGAGCGGCCATAAGACTTGCTTGAAACTCTCCTTTAAGCTTTTCAATTTTTCCAGCATCATGGCCAACAGTAAATGTGTCATTAACATGTAAATGAAATCATCATCTAAAAATTTCTTCGTAAACATACAATGATCAGACATGTATGGTTCCAGGATGGGTGACCCCAAGGGAAGTCCTCGTGTTGCACTTCTTTTGCGCCCCGAGCGGCCAAAACCTCTCCCGTCGACCTCCGAGGCGATGGTTTTGGGCCTCGGAATTCGCCGTGACCGCTACGCAGTCAGTCTCGTGGGGCTCGGAGAGAGCTTTCCGGAATGGGGCCGCAATAGCGATTCCTAGTTCGTTCGAGAAAGTCCCGATGTTTCGGCGCGCGCTTGCCGTATCCAGTACGCGGTCGGCCTCGTGGGCATCGGAGAGATCCGACGATGGCGATTCCGAGATCGTTCGAGCGGTTTCGGGGCGCGCAATGGGCTCCGGTCGTCGATATGCGCCGTCCGCGACGTGCACAAAGGCGAGGGACGACGCACACAAAACGAGTGCGATCATACCAGCACTAAAGCACCGGATCCCATCAGAACTCCGAAGTTAAGCGTGCTTGGGCGAGAGTAGTACTAGGATGGGTGACCCCCTGGGAAGTCCTCGTGTTGCACTCCTTTTTGCGCCCCGAGCGGCCAAAAGACTTACTTAAAACTCTCCTTTAAGCTTTTCAATTTTTCCAGCATTATGGCCAACAGTAAATGTGTCATTAACATGTAAATGAAATCATCATCTAAAAATTTCTTCGTAAACATACAATGATCAGACATGTATGGTTCCAGGATGGGTGACCCCCTGGGAAGTCCTCGTGTTGCACTTCTTTTTGCGCCCCGAGCGGCCAAAACCTCTCCCGTCGACCCCCTGGGAAGTCCTCGTGTTGCACTCCTTTTTGCGCCCCGAGCGGCCAATAGACTTGCTTAAAACTCTCCTTTAAGCTTTTCAATTTTTCCAGCATTATGGCCAACAGTAAATGTGTCATTAACATGTAAATGAAATCATCATCTAAAAATTTCTTCGTAAACATACAATGATCAGACATGTATGGTTCCAGGATGGGTGACCCCCTGGGAAGTCCTCGTGTTGCACTTCTTTTTGCGCCCCGAGCGGCCAAAACCTCTCCCGTCGACCTCCGAGGCGATGGTTTTTGGCCTCGGAATTCGCCGTGACTGCTACGCAGTCAGTCTCATGGGGCTCGGAGAGAGCTTTCCGGAATGGGGCCGCAATAGCGATTCCGAGTTCGTTCGAGAAAGTCCCGATGGATTCGGCGCGCGCTTGCCATGTCCGGTACGCGGTCGGCCTCGTGGGCATCGGAGAGATCCGACGATGGCGATTCCGAGATCGTTCGAGAGGTTTCGGGGCGCGCAATGGGCTCCGGTCGTCGATATGCGCCGTCCGCGACGTGCACAAAGGCGAGGGACGACGCACACAAAACGAGTGCGATCATACCAGCACTAAAGCACCGGATCCCATCGGAACTCCGAAGTTAAGCGTGCTTTGGCGAGAGTAGTACTAGGATGGGTGACCCCCTGGGAAGTCCTCGTGTTGCACTCCTTTTTGCGCCCCGAGCGGCCAAAAGACTTGCTTAAAACTCTCATTTAAGCTTTTCAATTTTTCCAGCATTATGGCCAATAGTAAATGTGTCATTAACATGTAAATGAAATCATCATCTAAAAATTTCTTCGTAAACATACAATGATCAGACATGTATGGTTCCAGGATGGGTGACCCCCTGGGAAGTCCTCGTGTTGCACTTCTTTTTGCACCCCGAGCGGCCAAAACCTCTCCCGTCGACCCCCTGGGAAGTCCTCGTGTTGCACTCCTTTTTGCGCCCCGAGCGGCCAATAGACTTGCTTAAAACTCTCCTTTAAGCTTTTCAATTTTTCCAGCATTATGGCCAACAGTAAATGTGTCATTAACATGTAAATGAAATCATCATCTAAAAATTTCTTCGTAAACATACAATGATCAGACATGTATGGTTCCAGGATGGGTGACCCCCTGGGAAGTCCTCGTGTCGCACTTCTTTTTGCGCCCCGAGCGGCCAAAACCTCTCCCGTCGACCTCCGAGGCGATGGTTTTGGGCCTCGGAATTCGCCGTGACCGCTACGCAGTCAGTCTCATGGGGCTCGGAGAGAGCTTTCCGGAATGGGGCCGCAATAGCGATTCCGAGTTCGTTCGAGAAAGTCCCGATGGATTCGGCGCGCGCTTGCCATGTCCGGTACGCGGTCGGCCTCGTGGGCATCGGAGAGATCCGATGATGGCGATTCCGAGATCGTTCGAGAGGTTTCGGGGCGCGCAATGGGCTCCGGTCGTCGATATGCGCCGTCCGCGACGTGCACAAAGGCGAGGGACGACGCACACAAAACGAGTGCGATCATACCAGCACTGAAGCACCGGATCCCATCAGAACTCCGAAGTCAAGCGTGCTTGGGCGAGAGTAGTACTAGGATGGGTGACCCCCTGGGAAGTCCTCGTGTTGCACTCCTTTTTGCGCCCCGAGCGGCCAAAAGACTTGCTTAAAACTCTCCTTTAAGCTTTTCAATTTTTCCAGCATTATGGCCAACAGTAAATGTGTCATTAACATGTAAATGAAATCATCATCTAAAAATTTCTTCGTAAACATACAATGATCAGACATGTATGGTTCCAGGATGGGTGACCCCCTGGGAAGTCCTCGTGTTGCACTTCTTTTTGCGCCCCGAGTGGCCAAAAGACTTGCTTAAAACTCTCCTTTAAGCTTTTCAATTTTTCCAGCATTATGGCCAACAGTAAATGTGTCATTAACATGTAAATGAAATCATCATCTAAAAATTTCTTCGTAAACATACAATGATCAGACATGTATGGTTCCAGGATGGGTGACCCCCTGGGAAGTCCTCGTGTTGCACTTCTTTTTGCGCCCCGAGCGGCCAAAACCTCTCCCGTCGACCTCCGAGGCGATGGTTTTGGGCCTCGGAATTCGCCGTGACCACTACGCAGTCAGTCTCGTGGGGCTCGGAGAGAGCTTTCCGGAATGGGGCCGCAATAGCGATTCCGAGTTCGTTCGAGAAAGTCCCGATGGTTTCGGCGCGCGCTTGCCGTGTCCGGTACGCGGTCGGCCTTGTGGGCATCGGATAGATCCGACGATGGCGATTCCGAGATCGTTCGAGAGGTTTCGGGTCGCGCAATGGGCTCCGGTCGTCGATATGCACCGTCCGCGACGTGCACAAAGGCGAGGGACGACGCACACAAAACGCGTGCGATCATACCAGCACTAAAGCACCGAATCCCATCAGAACTCCGAAGTTAAGCGTGCTTGGGCGAGAGTAGTACTAGGATGGGTGACCCCTTGGGAAGTCCTCGTGTTGCACTCCTTTTTGCGCCCCGAGCGGCCAAAAGACTTGCTTAAAACTCTCCTTTAAGCTTTTCAATTTTTCCAGCATTATGGCCAACAGTAAATGTGTCATTAACATGTAAATGAAATCATCATCTAAAAATTTCTTCGTAAACATACAATGATCAGACATGTATGGTTCCAGGATGGGTGACCCCCTGGGAAGTCCTCGTGTTGCACTTCTTTTTGCGCCCCGAGCGGCCAAAACCTCTCCCGTCGACCTCCGAGGCGATGGTTTTGGGCCTCGGAATTCGCCGTGACCGCTACGCAGTCAGTCTGACTGAGATCCCACTACACCTTCTGTATGTTTGATATGATATCCAGAGCTTTGGTTATGTGTTTCTGTACATGCTTTGGATAAGATTGATATGTTTGCAACGTCAAAGACGACGTTTGAGCTTCTGTACGATATTTGTTTTTGTTATGCTCTGAAATGCTTCATTCACTGATAATATGCTTCGAAATGTTCCATATGTCGTTGATATGCTCCGGAACATTTCATCTGCCATTGATATGCTCCAATTACCCTGTACTCCATTTGCTATGAACTGATATGTTCTGAAATGTCCTATCTGCCATTGATAAGCTCTGATATGTTTCCTTTGTTACTGATATACTCCAATTACCCTGTGCTCCATTTGCTACGAACTGATATGTTCTGAAATGTCCTATCTGCCATTGATAAGCTCCGATATGTTTCCTTTGTTACTGATATACTCCAATTACCCTGTGCTCCATTTGCTATGAACTGATATGTTCTGAAATGTCCTATCTGCCATTGATATGTTCCAATTACTCTATGCTCCATTCGTTATGGATCAAATATGTTTTGAATGACATGATACGTATGATTTGGTATCTATTGAGATGGTATCCTTGAGAATTCTTGTATTCTGCCTTGCATTATGATACCTTACTCGTTTGAAACCGTTCCTTTTATTTTGAATATGCTTTGTCACTTGCTGAGCTGTTTTTGGCTCACTCCGTTGTTATATAAATCTTTCAGGTCAGCTTGTCACTCTTCGAGATGTTGATTTAGGCTGAGGCAGTGGATAGCTATTCAGAATTATGGGCAAGTCTGGGTGGTTATTATGATATTGTTGTATAAGTATGTTTTGTATGTAATGAAATGTTGTCGATGAATCGAAATGGATATACTGTGTAAAAGTGTTAGAAGATCTCTCTTATTTGGAATTTCGGAATGTTAAGTCTAATTTATGACGATATGAACTTGTGGTGAATAGTTGGAGTTCTGATTGTATAATTTATTTAGCTTGTGGATTTATAAATGTTGTTCATGTTTATCAAGTTGGCTTGGGTTGCCATAAATGTGAATTATCGAGTGATGTGATATATGATTTTAAAATGCACAGGTTTTATGGATGTGAATTTGATTGAATGTTTTTCAGTGTCCTCAAACGTTAGTTTGGATCCTGGATTGATCCGTGATGAAAATTTTAAAAAAAATCATGGATATTTTGAGGGGCGTGACAGTACTAGGATGGGTGACCCCCTGGGAAGTCCTCGTGTTGCACTCCTTTTTGCGCCCCGAGCGGCCAAAAGACTTGCTTAAAACTCTCCTTTAAGCTTTTCAATTTTTCCAGCATTATGGCCAACAGTAAATGTGTCATTAACATGTAAATGAAATCATCATCTAAAAATTTCTTCGTAAACATACAATGATCAGACATGTATGGTTCCAGGATGGGTGACCCCCTGGGAAGTCCTCGTGTTGCACTTCTTTTTGCGCCCCGAGCTGCCAAAACCTCTCCCGTCGACCTCCGAGGCGATGGTTTTGGGCCTCGGAATTCGCCGTGACCGTTACGCAGTCAGTCTCGTGGGGCTCGGAGAGAGCTTTCCGGAATGGGGCCGCAATAGCGATTCCGAGTTCGTTCGAGAAAGTCCCGATGGTTTCGGCGCGCGCTTGCCGTGTCCGGTACGCGGTCGGCCTCGTGGGCATCGGAGAGATCCGACGATGGCGATTCCGAGATCGTTCGAGAGGTTTCGGGGCGCGCAATGGGCTCCGGTCGTCGATATGCGCCGTCCGCGACGTGCACAAAGGCGAGGGACGACGCACACAAAACGAGTGCGATCATACCAGCACTAAAGCACCGGATCCCATCAGAACTCCGAAGTTAAGCGTGCTTGGGCGAGAGTAGTACTAGGATGAGTGACCCCCTGGGAAGTCCTCGTGTTGCACTCCTTTTTGCGCCTCGAGCGGCCAAAAGACTTACTTAAAACTCTCCTTTAAGCTTTTTAATTTTTTCAGCATTATGGCCAACATACAATGATCAGACATGTATGGTTCCAGGATGGGTGATCCCCTGTCTTGTTCCTATGTTTCAAGAAAAGGGTTGAGTTGGGGCGAATTCCCTGAAGAGGTATACGATGGGATTTTGGTCCATCTTTCTGGGAGAATTCTTACCATTCGGGTTCTTCCTCGTATGGGAGTTACTCGCCGTATAGCTGCAGCTTCCTCCCGTCGCCGTGGAAGATGTCGCGGTTTCCATAGTCCCCACCACCATCCCTCGTTGAGGCATGGGCGCCTCGATCGTTGCCGGAACGAGCACGATCTGCGCGCTCCAAACCAGGTATAGGAAAAGTGATGAGTACTTGGTTCTTGGGATTGACCTTTCTAGGCCTAGGCTTACCTCGTTTTTGGACCACCGTACAGTTCTTCCTCGTTGTAGGCACTTGAGGGAGGGTGGTTTTGGTTTAGGAGACACTGCAGCGATGGCCGCCGAGGCTGCTCCGGTCTTAGGAGTCGACGACGGCTTATCAGGGCATCCTTCTAGTTTGTGGCCGACCGAAACAAAAGCATGAGGTCTTTTTTGTATGCTACACTTCGGCACAAAGGGTCGTTTTTGCTCTTTTCAGGATGCAAACTTATCTTTCTCTCTCTCCCATATTAACAAAATTTAATTTAATTAAAAATAAATTCGATTTGCTCGGTTTTCTCACTTCCTTTTTTTCAAATGTTAAGTCATAAATTTCGGTTAACCATCTGAAATTTTTTTGGAGAGGTTTTATACGAGGAATCAGAATTTGAACTGCTATTGGGTGTGGTTGACGATGAATTAAGATATATTTTTCATATTTTTCATCAAATTTGTGATGAAATTCTTAGATGTCTTACACTTGGTTCTATATCATACCAAGCGAGTTTGATTCATAACAATCTTTGTTAGTGAAATATTCAACAAATAAACTGTTGTTGCAATTGCTTCTACCCAAAACTGATTTGGAATTTGTTTTCCTTAAAGCAAACTTCTTGCCATTTCAACGACAGTCCGATTTTTATGTTCAACTACATCATTTTGCTCCGGTGTATATGGTATTGTCAATTCTTTGTGAATATCATTTTCTTCACAAAAAAAATTAAACTCATTAGATAAAAATTTACTATCTCTATCTGTCTGAAGTGTCTTGATGTGTCTACCACTTTGTCTTTCTACACGTACCTTGAATTTTCAAAAATTATCAAATGTTTCAGATTTCAATTTCAGAAAATATACCCAACTCATGCGACTATAATCATCTGTAAACAATAAAAAATATTGACTTCCGCCAAATGATTTTATATTCATAGGTCCACATAAGTCAACATGAATTAATTCAAAACAATTAGATGCTCTCCATGCTTTTCTAATAGAAAATAGTTTTTTACTTTGTTTGTCATAAATACATCCTTCACATACATCAAGTGTATTAATCTTGGACAATCCGAAAATCATTCTTTTTTGACTTAACAATCTTAAACCCTTAATGTTAAAGTGTCCATATCTTAAATATTTTTATCTTTAATAATGCATGAACCATCATCAAATATTATTAAATATCTATCATCTATCAATTGTCCAACACTCAACAAGTTATGTGATAAAGTGGAACAAAGAAAACATTATCAAGGTATTTTACCTTTCCTTAATTTGTCTTCACCTCAATTATTTCTTTCCCCTCCACTTGGATTTGCTTGTTATCTCTAAGTCTAACATTCAACTTGTGAGTTTCATCAATATCTCTAAATATTAATTTTATGCTTGACATATATTAGAACATCCACTATCCAGAAACCAAATATCATTTGAGATATTATAAACTTGTGAATGAGTCATAAACAACTTACTATTTTCTTCATTTTCCTCCACATAGCTTGCTTGCTTTTCTCTTTTCCAGCAATCTGCCTTCATGTGACCAAACTTTTTACAATAGTGACATTGAATTCCACTCTTGTAATTTTTTTTATCATAATTTGATTGTCTTTGTTTATCATGCCCATCAAAGTGTCCTCTGCCTCTACCACGAAATTCTCCTCTGCCACATCCTCTTCCTACTGATTTTTTATCTTCTTTTGAAGTAGAAGACTCCCTATTTTTTTCAAGTGACCTGTTCAACCTTACTTCATGTGCTTGTAAGGAACTCATTAGTTCATCAAATGAATATGTAGATAAATCTTTTGACTCCTTAATTACGGTAACAACATGATTAAATTTCGGAGTTAAACTTCTTAAAACTTTTACAACAATTATATGATTAGGAAGATGTTCACCATAAGATTTCATTTGACTAGCAATTTTAGTCACTCGAGAAATAAAATCTTGCACCAATTCATTGCTATTTATGAATAAAATTTCAAACTCACGACGAAGGGTTTAAAGTTTTACCATAATCACCCTTGATGAGCCTTAAAATTCTTGAGAAGATTATCTCATCTACAGCTTGTTGAATGAAGAACAATGCGTTTGAGTCCTTCTTTCTATTCTCCCTCAACCTGATTTCGTCGTCCGGATTCGCATATCCATTCTCTATTAAGTCCCAAAGATCTTGAGACTTGAATAGAACTCCAAAATTCATAACTTTTACTCGAGAAGATGGGGATAAGGGGTTGAGACATAGAATTGTCATTAAAAGTCATAATGCACAATTCAGATTGAAACTAGGCTCTGATACCACAAATGTTGGGCATGGAAGAGCAAGGAAAAAATAAAATACTACGATATGAATAAAATGAATCCTTTCGATTCAAAAAAACTAATGTAGTATTTAAAACAGGAAGATTGACAAGAACACTTATAAGATATTCTCAAATAATATCATGAGGTAGTTATTGAAATCACCCTGTAACTACTAGATCATGATAACTAGATAACTATGAATCAAATAATATCTCCTTCCCAGGAATCGAATCGAGCTCGAGGTTTGACCTCCTATTAGCATCTCGTCTTAAACCAAAACAAGTCATCGTCATGTCTATAACATGGATCGGTCATGTCTATGATATGGACCAGCAGCTTCTTCGACGGCCGAAGTTTGGAAGGGCCGAGCTTAATGGATGGGTTGTCTTCCAAGTCTGCCAAGCGGCATCAACCTCCTCAGAACTGCCCGGAATGCGTTGGATCTTCTCTGGATAGCTGCATTTGGCTTTCAGGAAGCTGTGCCGCCCATGAGAGAGGAGCTTCGGAGGGGTCACCAGGCGGAGGGGGAGGAGGTTCCGGAGGCGTTTCAGGAGGGTGAGTGGAAGAACTCTTAGCGGGTGATGTCTCGGCAGTCTATCTCGGCTTGGAGCGACTTCAATTCCACAAGTACGGACCCTCTATGGGGTACAGCCACTTGTTAGATCCCTTTATTTATTTATTTATTTATTTTTAATTGTGAAATTATCATATACACTTGAAACTAAAACTCAAAATTATCATTTTAGATGAAAAGGAAGGGGATTCATCTTTTTAATGAACTGATGCAATTGTTGGATTCATCTTTTATAAATTATTTTTAGTTATTTTGTCATTCTCATCTCTCTCTCTCTCTCTCTCTCTCCCCCCTTCACCAATAACTTCAGCATCATATGTGATCTTAATTCCTTCCTCATGGCCTATTTCTCATCTTCATTATATTCATACACATTACACTGTATCACATAATCATACCTAAAAAATATTAAACTTAAATATAAATATTTTTATATTTATAAAGAAATAACAAAAACTATAAATTCACTACTCTTATGTTATTTGCACAGGGTAAAATGGATAATATTTTTAAAATATTATATAATTCTCATTACACTCGCTAAAAATGTAGACTCTTAATACAAATATCCTTGAATTCATACAAGAATATAAAATATATATATTCATTATTACAATGTTGTTTCCTCTCTATGGTGAAAATATTTAGTAAAATGGATAATATTTATGTTGTTACTCTGGTAAGTGAACCTTGATACATTTGTTTTCACAAAGTTGCTAAAAAAGTAAAATTTGAATACAGGTATTCATTAAAAAAAAATTATAGTTTCACTATTTAAATATTTGTATCCCTATATTATTAGAATGTAAGTTAATTTGAATAATAGTTATCTCATCACTCTGTTACACTCTTCAGAATCACACTGCAAATATATGAAATATGGATAATCCCTATATTCACACAACAGAACAAAAGCAGAACTATCTTTTCCAGC
Source organism: Musa acuminata AAA Group (assembly GCF_036884655.1). NCBI lineage: Eukaryota > Viridiplantae > Streptophyta > Magnoliopsida > Zingiberales > Musaceae > Musa > Musa acuminata. The sequence goes on along the minus strand of NC_088356.1, from coordinate 38,303,772 downwards.
ATTAGATTCACATGTACAAGTTGATGCCATACTTGCAATGCAATTGACTTGCTTATTATTCTGTGATGACAAACAAAAAAAGAAGCAAACAAAGAAAGAGCATAACACATCCAGTGGATTCAGCTAACTAATTCCTCTCACACATGATCATATTAATCCAAATGAGTAATTTGTCACAAGTAGTTCCCTGAAACCTACTTTTGGACAGTAAACTATAATAGATTGAAGAACAAGAAATAATGGCCAACAGAGAGACTGCCCAGTACTTTGTAGACTGAAAATAACATCCAACCAGAACCTGTTCTTCTATGCTGACTCTAAACTAGTCTCACACAAGTGATTTTTGTAACTCTATGGTGTGTCGAGACCTAAATTTACAGACTACCAATCTCAACAAAGCTCTAAATTTCACCATTCACATCCAATTATCCACTTGTTTCTACAGTCAACTACGAGCTCAGGTCTCCAGATTTGGACTGATCATGCTCACCTCAAGAATCATGAGCAGCCTCCTCGATTTGGATAGCACTGCTGGGCACCCTTGAAGCATCTTCTAGCATATAAACCTCAGTTTCATTTTTGGTTGACTGGACTACTTGATTGTCTTTACTTCGTTGGAACCGCTTTTTCGACCACTTCTTAAAGTTGGCCTTCTTGGGTTTAATCTTTTTCACTGCTTCAGCTGGCAGCTCTGGCTCCTTCACCTTCCTTTTGCCTGGAAGGACAGTGTACTGCAAGGCACCACCTATGCCCCCCCTGAGACTGACCTGCACAGGGAAAGATTAGTAATGCAAAATAACTGGAAAAAAAAAAAGAAGAGCAACCATCTATTTAGATCGATCTGCATAATGATATGATTGCCCTACTCTGTATCGCTAAAAGAGCTGTCCTTGCTGCTTTTATCTCAGCTTCCTTTTTTGTCCTTGCTGCAGCTCCTATGTATTGAATTCCACCAATCTCAACCGTACATGTAAAAGGAGTTGCTCCAGAGGAATTTTTGGTGCATATATCGGATGGGATTGCATAGTTCATTTTCTGTGCATACTCTTGAAGTAGATTCTTGCATAGGCCGGTTTCGTGCCGGAGAAAATAGCCCAATTTTTTTTTAAAAAAAAGAGATTACTTAAACTACAAGAATCTTGATAACATGATAAGGAATTAGCATAAAATGATTATCCTTATACAACTTCCCCCCTCACTATTGAAACAAGTTGCATAGGATTTCTAATTACCAAATCATGTGATCTTTAATGTAAGCGATGTGGGTTAAAAACTATAAAAGCCATCCAAAATCCAAAAGTTTGATGTATAAGTCACGGAATTGAGCACTATTCACACAACATTTAATATAAAGCCCATGAATGCACCTAAAATACAAAGAGAGCAGGTCGCATACAGTTTTTATTTATCGAATCATGCAATATTTAACGTAAGAATGACAGGCAAAAACTACAAATAACAACTTAGGGTTCCAAGTTTTGCTGGATAAGTTGGATTCAATCAAAATTCAAAGTTTACAGAAATCATTAAATATGAAGCTCTTGAATGCTCCTATGGAACACAGAACAATGCAGGATGAACCACAAAGAACCATACCATGATCCATTCTGAGCATGTAGCTTACCTGTTGAACAAGTAGGATAGAAGAGCTAACCATACAAGATTACTTGAACTTACCCATCAGCTAGTTTAACCATAACCGGCATTGCTAAGGGCATATCTAGGGTGCACTTAAGGTCTCCAAGACTCTCATCTTGCACCTCACCAGAACTGAGGTTCAGCGGCTTCAACAAGACATATAGGATGTCTTGTATAAAGGTAATCACATGCTGTCTGTTGTTTCGTTGTATATTCTATGATGTTTTTCAATGAAGTACAGATGAAAATTATGAAGGGAGAAACTCTCATCAATTCTGTTTGTGGAAGAAAAGAATTAATCTTATAAAGTTTTTGCTGCTTTATTGTCCCTTTTTAATTTTTGTTCCTTTTTTTTAAATCAATTTTACTGTTATGTATTGATCAGTTTCTTCATTGTATTTATATTGCTCTATTCTTAGTTCCTCTTCATTATTTTTGCCATGCTTTTTTGTTGCATTATTGCAGCTACTTTTTGTTTTCGCTATGACATTGTCACAGGAACTTCTTTTCCTTCTCGAACCTCAATTTCATATACATTCATTCCACAATGTACACAAGGCTCAAACATTTGAGGCTTTAAGCTAATAAGCAAGAATAAATGTTTAGCTATTTAAATACTATTAAGTAATAAATTAATAATTCATTGCTTGATTTAATTTTTTAAATAACATCTTCAGTAATTGTCATTCTAAGTGTGCCTCATTTAGTTGAGGTAAGTGTTTTTGTCTTGTTCCTCAAGCTTAGGCTCGAATAGATCACCAGTGTCATAATGCACGTTCACACCATCGATAATTTTGATCACAGTTATTTGTCTTCAAAGTTGAGATAAATTATCGACAATAGGAGAAGGAGTGCAACTTGATCAAGTCCAAATATTGGTCGGCTTTATCTCAGATTATGCCAGATCAGGCCAATAATAGGTTTGGGATTCTTCTGTTGTTCTTACTTTCTAGTATTCAGATAAATTCTTATTTTAGAAAGCTCAACATCAGGTTATAGTATTCTTTTTACAGGTACTGGTTATTCATAAATCCCAATTCTCTATCAATCAACCACCTCTAAAAGGATCACTCCATGTGTCAATACTGACAGTTCTAATGTGCAATGATTATGAGTCGATTGACTGGAACAGATGCAATCACAATTGATTTTAGTAAAGTTCCTGGAAGTTTATATTCAGTCTATTAATAAATACAGGCAACAGTATGAATTTTAATCAATACAAAGGCTATACTTCGAATGATGGATTGCCCATTGTTGCAACCTTCGTCTCTTTTATTTTTATGACATCCTGTTTTAGCCTAGCCTTGTTCCTCTATTGCAAATCTTCCTTTTTTTTATAATAATGTTATTTAAATTCCATCTCATGCATGCTATTTTGTGTGTAAATTTTAAATTTTGGGTTAGAGTTCTTTTGACAATGATGTGGACGTGGAACCTTCTGAGAGGTGGTAAGAACGCAAGTCCAGGGTACACAAGGCATAACTTTAATTAGTACATTATTTTGATTCGTGGCATTCATTATAAATCATTTAGGTATTTTTACTGCAGGAAAGAAGTTATTTTGGCCACAACTCTTAACTCTAACCCAGGTTGTGGGAGAGACAAACAAGTTTTTTGGATGTACAATACAACACTAGCAACTGCAATATAACAAACTATTAAGAACAAAAGTTTCCACATTATGTGTTTAGTACTAAATGTTGGCAAGGAAGACCCAAACAAAAACTAAAACTCATTTTAAGCTATTGTTATCCATGCAAAGAATCATACTTAAATATCTTACACATTAAAAAGCCATAATAATAAATAAAATAGAATACTTAATCCAGGATGTAGCATCATTTGCTTGTTTATTTTGAGTCATAATATTTTCTAAATAAACTAACTTAAAATTATAAGGTAAAAGGAGAATACAACTGTAGGCATATTTTCAGTCATCAGGCCAGACTTGTGAATTTCCATGAGTGCAATCTCAGCAGCAGACTGTTCTGCAGCCTTGCGGTTGAAAAAACCAGGAAGAGAATCATATCTAGTATTATTAACAATAACCGTTGACTTGAAAACAGGCTCATGGGAAGGACCTTCCTTGAGGGTCTGATACACAGGTGTAGGAATGCCTACTTTTTGTGCATACTCTTGCAAGCGACTCTTGAAAACATAGCAGCTTGCCACCCCTAAAACGGTTCAATAGACCATATAAATTACCATCAATCCACAGGATGAGGTAGCTTTTGAGAATCATGCAAAATTTGCTAGCGAACTCACCTATGGATACCGTCACATGATTTTATAATTTCAGAAATTAAATTATGGGTGTGACAAACTTCGACACAGCAAGATAAAATGACTAACAATTAGTAATAATAGAGGGTTTGCCCTCAGCCAAATTGCTCCCTAGTTGCTGTGCTGCTATGATCATCAAAGTTAAGCAGTAGAGCAGTTAAAAGATATTGGCATCTCTGATGCACATTAGCAAAGTTAAGCAGTAGAGCAGTTAAAAAATATTATTTTTTTCCAGTGTATACAATCAAGGTAGCCATGAAAACCAGCACTGATGCATGTTAGCAATGCTGGACTGTTCCAAGAGTTTGTCATCTTTTGAGAAGGGGAAGCAGACCATAGACCAGTTTTGGTCATTAAGTTTGTGGCTGCCAAATTATATCTGCAGTGAATTTATAGAAGCCAAAAGCGATAGATGTCTGCTGCTATGAGATTTCTTTGGTCTTCACTCTTCATGATCAACACCTTGCACCAAGAAAGATTGTAGGTTCTCTTCTATAAAGATGCACAGGTATCATCACTAAAATTAATACCTCTGTGCATCTCTAAGTTTCATTATACAAGTTCCATTAACCATATAAATGGTAACTGCTCAGTTCCTCTGAGCTATACTGTGCACAATCCATAAGTTCTTTGCTATCTTGTGTCTGTAATACCTGATTGAGAACTAATTCACTTCAATCTTCTTGATGAAGTACTCTATTCTCCTCCAATACCTTCCTACTTAATCCTGATATCGAAAGGAGATCTTGCCATCATGTTCTAATTGATCAATACTATTATGGAAAACAATACACAATACACTAAAATCCAGACTATCAAATGATAAAATCCTGGATTTGAATGCTGATCTATAACAATTTGACAATTGTAAAAATGTATATTTTTCAGCATTCTATGAAAACTCTAAATAATAATGACCATATCTTCATAACCAAAGTAAATTCACATATTAATATTTATTTATATCTTCCTTCTTAACCCACTGAAGCACCTATTTTGTTCCTCATCAAGGGTTCTCCATGTCATTACAAAATTTGTGTAGGCTTTCTTTTTTGCTCATATTTCTATTAAATCTGCTTATGAGGAAAATAGGTTCTAACCTTTTAAATACTAAACTCATTGGTCATCTAAAATGGCTGTCTTGCTTTCCCTCGATTCTGTTACCTATATTATAGTTTCATTAAGTAACACATAATGAATTCACCTGATGAAGGTTTCATACTCTTTATCATTAAATAATCCATACTTTGACAACCTGAGAACCTGGCTTCATCTAAAAGGTCAACTGAGCCTAATCTAGTTAAACGCTCAATTGAGATTTCATATATATGTTTAACTTTTATCCAGATCCAGAATTACACAGTAAGACCAAATATTGAGACATAAAACTTACATAAATCTAAAAACTTGTCATAATTCATACCCTAGGATAACTGACAAATGATTCAGCAGAAAAGCCAAACCAAGAAGCAACAAGAATAAATAATTATAGAAAATAAGAAAAAGCAATCAGTATGCTAAACGATAAAAACTCTGCCTCCTCTCTATTTATGGCATTTTACCTTTTGTATCGTCGGGATTCTTTTTGCTTGTTTTTTCTTTATTTTTTTCTGTGTCTTCTCTCAGGATAACCACCTCCAGATTCATCTGCCCCTCAAGAAACAGAAGTTGTAAGAAAACCTATACACCTGCACAAAAGATCATAATCTCCTTAGAATCAATCGCCAATCCAAACTGAACTAAACCAATGACGGATGCAAGTCTCCATCGTTAGTGACAGGACAACAATATGACAAACTGGACAACGATCCAACAACACGAAAAAGATACGATCTTTGTTCATCACTCGGGCGATGATGACAAAAACCACAGAGCGATTAAGCGTTAAGAAAGACAACAAAACGAAAGCTCAAATCTTTGAAGCGGAAACGGCCCTTCCCAAAAACTAACAAAATGATTCTACCAGTCGAACACATTGTCGCAGGAGAGAGGCTTTTCAAGAACAGCACTAAGATAGTTAACTCAGCGCTCGCCGATCATGCAGGGATTCCACCTTTAAGATTCCTTCTTTACCGCTCCTCTCCGTTGCCCCTGGCCCCCGCTCCGCCGCGGCGGTCACGCCTTCGGTACTGGAACCAGCGGTGCACGGCGCGGCGGAGAGGTGGAAGGCTCACCGCTGATGCCCTAGCTATTCTTCAAAGGACGGGGTGCTGCTAAAAACCACGCTCATCTTGGTGACCGTACCCCCATGCGACTTCACATAAATCAGGTGGTTTCAGACTCGGGCGAGGTCCATGACTCGGTGCTACCAGTTCCAGACTCGACCGAGAGTTTCTCAGACGAGTTGAGCTGCAGCTTGCGAACACACCTGGAGATCTCACCGTCTCCTCCCGAATCTGATTATACTCTTCATGTGCGTCAGAACATCAATTCCATCATCACATTTAGATCGCAATAACAGCAACAACAAAGCCAATATCCCAATCGTTCCAGCCAACCTTCTAAGACGACAAAGTTCTTGTCGACACATCCACAAACACCTTGGACGCAACCACATTTATTCATCATTGAGACTTCCTCTGGTTATTCGGAGGCATCAGATTCATACACGCTTCTTCGATTGCTTGGCGTTCGAACCGCGGGGGAAGGAAAAGCTCTCCTCTTGGGCCGATTTCGCGGCCATGCTCTTCTCCTTCAACGTTCGCCGCGTGAATCGACTCCAGTTCTGGGCTTTCTGGGAGCCTGGTCGGTGAGTTGGGACACACGGTAGAGAACCTTATAAAGGATTGATAGTCTGGTTGGATTATGCATTGTGTGTTCTGTGGATTCATTCTCTGGCCTTCGTTTAACATATATATTTTTTTCGATCGATCGATCGATCGATCGATCGAGCTTCTTTTCCTCAACAGATCAAATCAACTTGACGATCAAAATTGACCATTGTGATGTCAATATTCTCCGGCCTTTAGTTGCATGATTTTTTTCGATCAATCGAGCTTTTCTTTTGGTCTTCCAAAACGCGAGAGAACACCCAGAAAATAACATATCAAATAAATTTTGCGATGTCGGATTGACGATCAAAATTGACCGTACCACGATGTCGATCTTCTGCGATGCGATTCTTCTGGCTTGGAATGTTGATTGGAAGTCATGTTCGATTCTATTAGATGATCGACAAAGATGCGACAGCGAAGGTCCAATTTTGGAGTGACAATTGAAGTGTGGAAGCAGCTCTGGAGGCCTCTGCTAAAAGAATCTTGTAGGTTTTCTCTCTTTACAGTGTTTGGCTGCACACACTGTCGTCAAATGAACAGAAAACACAGCAAAAGATACAGAGCCAGATGACAGGAATCAATCTTTGCGGACCTTTGTGCTGATCCAGAAATGGCTGCTAATGGTGCTGCTGCATCTTCCTGTGGTGCTACAGAAGGAGATGGTGCCTGTTTGAAGCCATCTTCATCTCTGTAGCAGGAAGAATCATAGTTTCTGAGCCAGGCATCGGAAGCTGCATCCAGAATCGGATCAGTTGTGCCAGAATGAAATAGAAATCATGAGATGATGTTCCTGATTGCAGAATCCAAGCAAACACATACCTTGTTTGGATATTGTGCGGTTTGAATCATCAAAATTGATTGGCCAGAGAAAGTATCCCAACAAAGTGTTGTGTTGAGCAAATCTGATCTTGTCTTCCGCAACTTCAGGACTGTCAAAGCTCACCCACAGATCTCCGGAGTGGAGGTAGGAACTCACAGTCTGGCTGTCATACACAAAACCAGAGCGTGGATCCTTCATGAGCTCCTCGATCTCTGAGTAGGCCATCACGCCAATTCGGTCGCTCATCTTCTGCCTGGGTCCTGCAGCCACCACCGGATCACCTGCCTTGTTCTTGATCTTGTTCCTGAGAAACCAAGATCTGCCTTGCAGTGGCACACCCATCACCAGCTTGCTCGCAGGGATGCCTGCGTCCAACCACGAGGTGATCCCATAGCTGGTGGAGAAGTGGGAGGTCTTGTCGAAGAGCGCAGCACCGTGGGCAGTGACATTGCTGTTCTTGTGGTAGCCGAAACAGAGAGCATTGATCCAATCCAGGTTTCTTGAGATTGCATCCGTCGGGTAGTCGAGGTTGTCAGTGGCTTCATCAAACAGGTGGTTCGAGAAGTACACTGTGGCGGTCAGAAGGAGAGCCGATGAGGAATTCCGAGCTTCTTCGCCGATCCGAGCTCGCCATTCGTCGAGCAGGATTCCGAGGTTGGTCATGTCCGATGGCGAGCTCGGGAACTGCCATGCCAAGTCTAACCCGTCGAATCTGTTTGCTCTGGCTAATTCTAAGGTGGAGTTAATGAAGGCTGCTCGAAGCACTGGATCCGCTGCCATGGCGGAGAAAGCGGCGTTTGAGTCATTAGCTTGGTGATCATCGGTTGCGATGGATAACAGGGTTCTGAGGGAAGGGCTACTTGACTTGAGGCTGTTCGAGAAAATGCCGAGGAGAGGGAGCTGGTCATGAGGCAAGACCGAGACGCCGGCGTTGGCTTCATCATAGGAGAGGGGGAGGGAGTAGTAGTAGAGATGAGTGTAGAGGGATGCGTCGATGCTCGAAACAGGGAAGTCATGGCTGTACAGGGAGAACCAGTAGCCAGCTCTGACCTGAGCTGAGCCTGCACCAGTGAAGGCACATTGCTGCTGGCCATCGGAACAAGGGGAAAAGGAGAAGATTAGCATGGAGATGAGGAGCGCGGAGAGGGCTCTTTGTCCCATTTCTTCCTTGGGAACAAAGAGCTGGTGATGGGCATGGTCTTCCTGGGAAAGAAGTATTGACTTTGACGTCTGCAAGTGGAACTTCTGAGAAGAGACATTTGAAATGAACCTACCTTTACTGCTGCTACATGGTGAAGGATCAGCAGATCTGGAAACAAAGAAGAAGGAATTGTTTAGGCCCTCTGTTGCTGAGGTTTTACTTCATCTCTTTCACAAGAAGCTCATGGCACTGTACAAAGTCAGCCTGATGCATGTGCACCCCACCACCAACTGAAAAAGAACTGTTGTAGTTCATGCAGAGCAGATGGGTGGGTAATTTTTAGATAGTGCAGTCATGTGTGGTGTGTGAAGAAATGTTCTTCATGTGACTATGGATAGATTCATTTTGATGATTCATGACTCAGTCAATCAAGCTATAGTTGACTCTTTGTTGTATTTGAAAGATTCTAATCAGATTTAGAAGATTTACCTGTAAAGAAAAGAGATTACTTGCCCTGGTAGCTGAGAGAGGAGAATTTCTGGATCTGACTCTCTTATTTTGATGGGTCAACTTCGATCTCCTTTGTTCTCCAGCTCCAGTTTCACCTCAGGTGATTAGAGTCGGTCAATAATGAATGGTTCATGAAATGTCTTCTAGTGGTTGTCATCGTCTTTACGGTGGCGAGTGAGTCGGCGTCGATGATGAGATCGTGATGTTGTTACGAGAACGGGTGGTGTTCTACTATGTAAGCATGTAGTTAAAACCTGAGTCATCAATGTGGACCGGTTGTCGCCGGGCAATTGGCATCTTGCTCAGAACAGCCATTCTCCGTGTACCATAACTGCTCCTCCTCCATGGCTTCCGAGGACAGTGTGAGTGTCTGCTCCCCCCCCACAGCACACGTGAACATGGGGCAAAGCAGAAAGGGTGAGCGTCTTTTGCGAAGAGAACTGCCTGGGGAAGAAGAATCTTATGGAGCCACAGAGCATGAGAGAAGGGCTATTGGCTGTGTTCTTGCAGCTCAGTTTGCTTGGCTGGGAATTTGAAGTCCCTGTAGTGCGATTTGGTTTCAGATCTGACGTTGCTGGAGTTCTTCTCCATGTCTGTGGAAGCTTATGGTGTCGGTGAGCACATTCTTCTTCTTCCGATGGTTCGGCATTGCTGCATGTGGAAGCTGGGAACAACTGGGATGTGATCATTGATGATAGTGATGTGAAAGGATTGAAATGGATGATTTGAATGATTGGAACAAGTAGGTCAGGTTTCATTTGGCTCATCACTGGAAGATCCATTTTGGAGACAATTGATGTTGATGTCATGTCATGTCTTTCTTTTTCTACTATTCTTTTCTAACATATTTTTATATTAATTATGTGATGTAGGATAACCCTAAGAAAATGTTTAATGTGAGAGATTCAGTTGGAGATGATAATAAATAAATAAAAATTAAAACATAGAGAGGAAATATTTGAAAAAAATATTAATTTAAGTAAAAAAATAAATATCATATTAAAATGATAAAAGTGGACTCGCTCGAAGTCTCTGATTTATATTAGGAAAAATTATCATCTCTCACTACTCGTATATTTTATGAAAAATAATAATATTATTCATTTAAAGATTGATGATCGATTATAATTCTTATCCTTTTTATATATATGCCATAAATACAAGAAAAAAATAAATTAAAAGAAAATAAAGATGATTTAATACATTATATTTTGCCATCTTCTAAGAAGATAAGCTTACAGAATAATCTTATAAAATAGCTCTTTATTTTTATAAGATGATGATTCTTACAATATTTATTTATTTATTTATTTATTCTTGATTATAGTATGATTTCTGTTACTGCTAGTGATAGAATCTTGATGCTTGTTTTTCATCATTAAACTTCAACTTTCTTGCACACAGAGTGAAGAATATTAATAATCATTAAGAAAAAATATTATTATATTCGCAGAATAAAAATAATATGTATCGCTGTTATTCTTCTTAATCGATGCAAATGAAAAGTCAATCAATTATTTGTATCGTAAATACGTATAGTTTTTGGGTTTTGATCACCACTCCACTACAAACCCGGTCCGGTTCGACCGGTTCATCGACAGGATCACGTAAACCCGCGTGACTGCCCTGCGAACCATTTACTCCTCCGCGGTATACCATAACCTCTGTCGCCTATTAGAAACTCGAGTGGTCCCTCCCTCACCATGCCCATTCCCCTCTCCCGTCTTCGCCGTATCATGTTAATCTAAAATACTCCTCAGAGCCACTGCCTCCCTCTCTCTCTCTTCCGGCGCCGCCGCCGTGGCGACTCCGAACGCCAACCGAAATGCTGCGATCCAACACTTCCTCCGCGCCCTCGCTCTCTTTCGCTTCCTTTACTCCGCCGGCGTGGCGCCGCGGCGATGGCGGAGGAGAACCCTTCCGGCTTCCATTCTCCGGAGCGCCGGTCCTTGCCGTCCGATCGGACCCCCTCCGGGCGTTGGCAGAGCTGGTCCGGAAGCGGGTAGGCGACCGGGTTGCCGTTGCCGCCGCGCCTGAGCCTCGTACACGCTCAGGTTCAAGATCGAGAGCCCGGAGCAACCTCTCCCTCCTCCTCGCCCCTCTACGAGGACCGCCACCGGATTCCGACCCCTCCAGCGGAGCTCAAAGACCCAAAGTTGTACCATTTTACCATCTTCTCGGACAATGTCCCTGCTTCATCCGTAATGGTGAACTCCGTCGTCTGCGATGCTTCCGTGAATGCCTTCCATGTCGGATCGGATGTACCTTGGGGCAGCGCAGTTCATGTTTCCTTTGAAAGATCACTCCGGCTCCCACATCGAATGGAGAGCCGTCGAGGGGTACAAGTTCCCCCCAAGTGTTTTTATGTGCGCGGTTCTCCAGCAGCTCGAGTCTGCAAACCTCCAATGGTCCGATTTCGACAACAAGCTGGAGAATGCCACCCAAAGACACAAACATGAAGTTTAGGAACCCCAAGTACTTGTCAATGCTGAACCAATTGAGGTTTTCCTTGCCTGAGATGTACCCGAAGCTTCACAGAATTCCTTTCTTCACATCACTGTGGAAGATTGATAAGGACGGGAAAGTGAAAGGTTCAGTCGATTCATGTTTCAGATTGCTTCATTCTCATTATCAGTATATGAACTTATCCCCTATGAATTTCTTTGATCTTGACGCATGGAGGAGAACGATGTGCACTGAGTAGTACATTACTGGCAGAGTCTGGTGAGTTACTATTTTCTTAGCTATCTCCTTTATGTGTAATTGTATCTTCCGGAAATTGAAATTTGAAGCTACTTTGTATTTCTTATCCAAACAATAAAGGAACAAAGAAGGGAAAAAGTAAACAAAAACTTGTATGTGAAATTCTTCGAGTAGGCTAGAAATAAACAAATACGAATCTGTGATTGAAATAAGTGCAAGTGAAGGTATGCTTGATTTTGTATTCAGTAGACATTAGTATCTTCTCATCAACTTCATATTTGTAGACATGATCTTATTCAGGAAAACTTTGTGCTTGGTAAATTGCATGTTATTCAAGCAAAAAATACATAAATCAATATACATCTTTTTCTAGCATTGTTAATCAGTAGAAAGTCCTTGTTTTAGAATTTTTTCCCACTAGCATCACAATAAGTAGCCTAGCAAGAGGATTATATAAAGAATTACTTAGTCCATTATGTATAGAAGTTTTAGCCTACCAGAATCCATTGTGTCTTCTGGATGAAGAAGAATTCTTTGATGAATATGACAAGAAACATTCTAGCATTTATGAACATGATGTAATATTAAGGAAGCAATCGCATCCCACTTTGACATGGTATGGATTAAGTTGTATGGCTGCTGAGTAAGTAGCAGATTGCTACCTAAATCACATCCCACATTGACATAATATCTATAGACTGTCTGATGTGGTAATACTGTCATCGATTAAATTATGAACCAAACCTTTAGTTGATTCCCAAGGGGCATGTATTAAGAGTAATCATTAGTAAATTACGTATCATGAGAAAAATTCTCAAATAAAGATTGTAAAGGGCATCATAAACAATGAAAAGTGCCACAAGGTTAGATTTGACTTCGTTTAGGTCAAGGACATAAATGACTATTTTTTGTAGGAACTAACAGAGATCAAATTGTCAGCAGACCAGGTGCCTTGAGAACTTATTTACTCCCTCATCATGTAATGGTCCAGCTGGGTTATTCATGTCGCCATGAAGAAGAAACTTAACCATGGTGTTAACACTTGGTTTGATTCTAAAACATGCTTGACATGGTGAGAAATTCAACCTGAGGAGTCATATATGCAAAAAGGTAATTGCTGCAATAATTGTTGCAATCCTGCAACAAAGTGTTTGGACACCTCAGGTGGAGCTTGATTAGGAGATCAAATGTGTTTCTCGTTGGAACATGTATTGAATCAACATCTTTTAACATTTGAATCTTAAGTTTTTCAGAGAAAACAATAATAATCTTTTAGTCGAAATCATCTGTATATATCATCCCATTATTGCACAAAAAAGTGTACAAATCATATGTTATGCCTAAACGATAACATTTTTATCCTAGTCTTATGTTGTAGCATATTGAGAGATAATTGTGTAAGCACTTAATACAGGCTGAAAATGGATGTGATTTGATGGATGCATTTTAATCATGAGGCATAAGTTTGTAATATTCATAAAGCACTTATGTTGTATGGTTCAGTATTTTAACTGCTCAAGGTGTCTGCAAAGTCCCTATGTGATAGACCTGGTAAAAATGTGGTGAAACATAAAGAGTATCACAGAGAATGTAGAAGATGCAACAATCTTAGTGTTTTGTGATAGGCCAAAGGTCAAAGGTGTGGATATTCCATTGTCATGATGTGGACATGGCATTAATACTGTTTTGAAGGGCTACAATGTAGGTGAGGCTGAAAAGAATACCACTAGCAGCGACTAAAATTGAAAGGAAATGAAAAAAAGGAAATAACCAATTACAGTACTAGGTATTGTTCATGGATGTATAAGCCTTTCAAAGAGTTTTGTGAAGGATATGTAGCTGAAGCAACTATAGTGATAATAGAATGATAGTGGTGTCGACAAGGCATGCCTTTTACTCATTATTTACCAATGATTTTAGGTCCTGATCTTGGGGTTCTTAGAACAAAACTGCAGCTATCTATGCTTTAGTGCGTCTTTTGTGGGTGTCAGGGCAGACAAGCAAGCTGATATTCTTAGTAGTAGTTGACATGATAGTCTATTCTGAAAGGATTCCTTTTTCTTGTTCAAATGGTTGAGAAGTATGATCACTCTGAATACTGAATGCTACTTCTTAGACAATGAGTTCATGATAGTTGCTTTGTGTTGTTTAATTTAATGATTAATGCTGAGTTAACTAAAGGCATCAGATCTGGGATTTCAGATTGTCACAAATTGTATTTTGCAGTTGGTCCTGAAACACAAAAGGACATGTATGTTGACATTAGATCCAAAGTCAATGGGATTGATCTTAAATAATAAGTTTAATAGGAACAACATAGAAGGGAAATTAAGTTATTGCGTAGTTGCTGCATCTGGGTTTGGTTACTCAGTAACCAAACTTCTACCTGAGTTGCTGCCTCAATGTTGGTTTTCTTGATGTCTGTGTAATGGTGAAATCCTATAGTAACTTTACCAGCTACACTTTGAAGTGTTATTGATGCTATAATGCTGATGTGCATGTAGGAAACAATGCTTGTAGTCTATATGGAGCTTCTAACCAAAGCAGAGGAATAGAATTATGCTCTCAAGTCAGAGAGGTTTAGGAATCAGAATCTGTTAGCTTTTTCTTCTTTTTTTTGCCAATGACACTTTTCTGCAGAGGCTTTGGATTTTGTGCAATCAACACAGAATAATGTTTCACAGAATTTTCTCTCTGGACTTCATATCAGAGGGCTTTATCCACACTATTTTCTTTTCCTTATTTTTGGTCATTGTTACAGTCTGTATTTTATATAGCAATTGGCCTGCAGAAGAGCACATTAGCCAACCTGTGTTTGCATTGTGTTTTCAGCACATTTCTCATCCTAAGCTTAATAAACGATGTAAATTCTGTTTACAGATCCTCATCCTGGTTGATCTCAATTCCAATCCCCATGAAGAACCCACTTGAGCTTGCAAAGGAAGCAGATACTAAGGTATGCCTTGTCTTTGATGTGATTTAAACAATGTTACCCTTCCTTGAATTAAAAGATTCCACATTAGTTCAAACTGGTGAGGCATTCTTGAAGCAGGAAATCCCCACCCTCTTTTACAATTGCAACTGCAATTTTTATTGCACCAAAGATGTCAATTAATTTAAGATGTTCAAATCAAATCTCATCTATATTGATGATCCTGTTTCTGCTGGGTGTAGATTTGTGAAGTAGCAAAGCCTGCTATTTTACGCGGTCATTGCATTGAGGGAAGAACTTCAGATGTCGTGATGTGGCAGTTGGTTTCAGATTTATCATTCTATGAAGTTGTTATTTGAATTTTGCTTAAGAAGAGCTCTATCCTCCTAACTGTGTATAGCATCATTGAATATGTAAATTCTGATGAGTATGAAATCGCTCATGTATATAGAGAAAGAAATGAGATTGGCAACTGAGTTGTAATACTAGAATGAGCTTCTCTTGTCTTTAGAGAGGGGAGTGGAATTCTCCAATTTTTGTGCTTGGAGTCCAAGAGCTTTTTTTTTTTTGTAACGTTGTACCTTATTTATCCTTCTTGACAGAAAGAAAAAGATCAAATCTCCTCTCCATCATTTAGATTTTGCAAAATGAGACTTGATGAGATTTTGAATAGTTTTGGAGGAATTCTTGTATGTAAAATACCCATTTCCTCATTACTTCACACACAAAGCTAATTGAGCTGTCATTCCCAACTCAACCACATACCAATGTATCCTCTTTCAATTTTTTCTTTTCTTTTTATTGGTGTTATTTGCGACTCCTAAAATTGAATGGTTTTGTTTGAGCTTAGTCTCAGGGTACGCATACTCTTAACCTGTGCTGACACACGCCCTGCGATCCGACGTACCACATCGTCCGGATGATCATAACAGGTTCGAGATCTCCATCGCATGTTCTTGTTCGTTACGCCCGCCCGCGGGACATCGTACCGCAAACCACCGAACGCACATGCTTGTTGGACCGACGTCATCGGTCACGTGCCAATCCTCCCGGTTTAAATTGATGGAAAATGGAGTTGTTCTTCCGCTGCCCTCCGTATCAGATCCGGAGCTCCAAACCCTAGAAAAGGGAGACGAACGAGGGAGAGAACCGCCCGCAATCAATAGCGTTTCTTTTCCGCGGATCGATCCCCTATTTTATCCATCGTTCTCACGTCGATCGATCTTTCCGGTCGGCGACCTTCGGATCCATCACTAGGGTTTCTACCGTCCTCGCTTGCTTTCCTCGTCGCAAGATGGCCGCCCATCCGTCGAGTGCCGAACGATCTCCGCTTTCGGCTCAAGTGGTAGCGGATTCGTCTTTGTTTGGCCTTGCTTTGATATCTTGTCTTTGTTGTATCTGATTTGGAGGTCGGTGGTTCAGGTAGGGAACGCGTTTGTTCAGCAGTACTACCATATCCTCCAGCAATCGCCTGAGCTGGTGTACCGATTCTACCAGGAGAGCAGCAAGCTCGGGCGGCCGGATGCCCATGGCGCCATCAGCTTGGTCACCACCACCAATGTGAGTGCACATAGCCCTGAGTTATCTAGTTGGGTTCGATTATCTTTCAGAATGATGATCATTTGTTTTTGATGGCAAACTTATTACCCAAATTGTTCGACGGATGAGATGCAGGCAATCAATGAAAAGATATTGTCTATGGGCGTTGTTAGAGCGGAGATGAAGACGGTGGACGCCCAAGAATCTCTTGGTGGCGGTGTGCTTGTGCTCGTGACAGGGTACCTCACTGGCGAGGACAGTATTAAAAGGGACTTCACCCAGTCCTTCTTTCTTGCTCCCCAGGACAAGGGTTATTATGTCCTGAATGACATACTCAGGTTTGTAGAAGAGGCCGATCACCAGCAGGGACACCAGGGTTTGGCGAATGGCACTACCGAACCTCATGTAGTGGAACATGGTTGGTCTTTCTACGGCTTAAGGCTTCATTGTCCTTTCATCTGTTGTCTTCATTTGGGAATTTTATGCTTCTTTCTTTTTACTTGCAGATTTACCTCCAGAACAAGAGCAACATGCTCCGGACCAAACTATCTCATTGCCAGTAGGAGATGAGGAGATGAACGGGGGAGAAGTTGATAATCCTGAAGACAATGGGGAGATTGTGGAAGAGGAAGACCCTAGTTGTGAGGTGATCGATGAAGTTCCAAACACTTCTCAGGCAGTTGTGGTTGAATCAAATGTCAATACTGCCCAAGAGGAAGCGCCAAAAAAGTCATATGCTGCAATTGTAAGTGTCCAATTTGAATATATTGTAATAATTACATCTTTTACATTGACTCTTATTCTCATCAGAATGCCAATTTTACTTAGTTTTAAACAGATGAATCTGAAGGGTATGCTTTTAGCTAGTGCTCCGGACATGTGTGGACTGCTGAAGAGTTTATTAATGATATATATTAATTAATTTTTTTTTCCACTACTTCAAGTCTCCAACCGGCATTCAGAAAGATATAATTCGCTTATGAAATTTTGCAGAACTGTATTTAAAGAATCTAGTTGTGTAATATCTTGTTCGACTTTGGTTGCAGTTGAAGGCGATGAAAGATAAAGCTTCTGCACCAGTTACAGTATATGCTCCTTCTAGGCCAGTATCAATTAAAACAGAACCACCGGCACTCCCTGTTCCTCCTGCAACTCAAGCAACTGATATGCCCACATCCAGTTCTGCTGCTGAAAGCAGCAATGTCCCAGAAACAGATGGTTATAATGATTATTATCTTATTGATATTTCAATTAATTAACTTCAGTGTAGCTCTGTGTTCTGGGTTTCATTCGTTCTATGCTTCTGTCCAGCTGATGGATATTCCATATATGTGAAGAATTTGCCTTTGGATGCCACACCGGCTCAACTTGAGGAAGAGTTCAAGAAATATGGTCCTATTAAGCCAGATGGCGTACAAGTTAGAAGCAATAAGGTTGTTTTCTATTCATTGTCCTTTGATGTTTACTTCAGTTCTCATTACCATTTTTTGTTGCCAATTATCTAAGAAAACCATTTATTAATTATATGCAGCTGCAAGGTTACTGTTTCGGTTTTGTAGAGTTTGAGGTGGCTAGTGCTGTTCAAAGTGCAATAGAGGTGACTCTATGAATACTATCACTAGCTTTTTCCTTGTATTATTATTTATTCCCTGCATGCTACTTGTAGTATTGGTGGGTTGCTATTAAATTTGGTTAAGAGCTCAATGAATCCTCATTCAATTTTGTAAGTGTATAAGATTCATGCCCAATAATTTAGCTATTAACTATTGAAATTGGTTTGTGCTTAATGTAAATATAGGTTGTGCATCATGGCAACTATGGTATATTAGATTGTACGTACAGTTTAAGTTATGTTGGAATCATTCCTTGGCTTATATCATATACCAATGAAATCATGAAGCAACCATCATCTTAGATTATTATTTCACAAAGTAATAGATATCAAGATTAAATTTATTGGATTGATTTGTTTGATTTACTAATAAACTATTGATTATAAGTTGAGGATCTATTCAATAACTTGATGGATGGTATCATCTTGCGTGTTGACTAAATGTCATTTACTAAAAATGCTTAGTGAACTTGTGGATTATCAGTATTGCTTGGGTACTTTGGTGCATCTTGGTACTCTATTAGAGGATTTGGATTTGAGAGTAGTTATTAAGAAGTCAACTTTTGTGATATGTGGAAGATGCTTATATGAGTACTTCCAGGGAGAACCTTGTTTTTCTTGAGCTTTGATATTTCTTAGACCTTTGATGTTGTGCTTTCTTTTTGTTCCCTTACGATGATACAAAACTTAAGTGAGAGATTGTAGTATCTAAGTGTAGTCCCTTTATTGGAAGTAGAAGAATTGAGTTGGTTTGTAGGGCTAAATTAGACTACTACTTTTGATTTTGCTTAAGCAGCTTGTGTGGATGGTTGAGGCTTATTAAATTAATTGATAAGCTATTCCATCAATTCATGTTT
Source organism: Musa acuminata AAA Group (assembly GCF_036884655.1). NCBI lineage: Eukaryota > Viridiplantae > Streptophyta > Magnoliopsida > Zingiberales > Musaceae > Musa > Musa acuminata. Next base: position 38,284,960 of record NC_088356.1, on the reverse strand, counting down.
TGGTAATTCCTAATTTTATGACATCAATTTTATGAGGAAGCATTGTAAGCGTTTGGGAGGAGAGAGAAGCATTTTCCTCATGGCCACTGGGGATTCCTCATTGGCGGCAATGCCTATATCACATGTTCCATATGTTGGCTTGGTGGTCTCTAACTCCTCTTACGTTCCCACTTTTGTGGGCTCCATGGACATTGTGTTGTTGAAACCTTCCTTTTAAAGCTTCCCATGTTCTCATGACGATGTCGCTGTTGGAGGCATTTCCTTATCTCGTGAAGATGCTATCACTCCGATGGTCTTTATCACCATTGCCCTTTCTATTACCAACATTAGTGGTCTATTGCTAAAGCACCCCCGTGGTTGCCTTCCCCTTCTAAGGTTGCTCGTGTCCTCAAAGAATCTGATACGGTTAGGGTTAGTGGATGACTGATCGTTGTAATTCCTTCCTTGACCACCCCATCAACGATTCGCCTTCCTCTTGTTGGTGTTTCTTCATTGTTGGTCAATCTTGTCCCTTCCCTCCTAGTTATGATTATGGCCGATGTTACCCCTTCTCTATTGTCCTACATCGATTTTGATTCTTCGTTGATCCATCTTTCTGGCAATTTGGGGTCCTTCGTCGACAATCACCATTGTTCTTCCCTTATCGGTCAACACCAGTGGTGCCTCGTTTGTGACTCCTCTTGTTGTTGGAGTGATTTTGCAAACGTTCGTTGTCTCGTGTTCCTCGCCTTATTCGTCGGTCGATTCTATCTCTTCAGTGATTAAGGTTGGTGGAGGGGTATCGGTTGCGACTCCTTTGTTACTTGGCGCCTAAACTATGACTCTTGCCATCAATGACTCTTTGCAGGTGACCACGATGACCATTGATTCTTGCTCGTCGTTGATGGTCTCCACCGTGTTGGACCTTGCTATCCTCGATGGAGTGGTCGTCCCTCCTGTTGCACGAGGAGCTACTTCATGTGATGCTACAGTGCTCTCTATGTGTCCCTTCTTTTGGATGAAGTTGCGACTTCTTACTCCCCTTATTCGTCGAGCGCTTGGGTTGGCCTCACACAAAAAGCATGCAGTTTTTTGTTCACTCTAGTCTCCTAGCTTGTGAGATTTTTCTTATTTCATGAACTACTTTTTTTCTTGTATGGAGTTCTCAAAATCCAAGCATTTTAGGAGGAAATCCTTAAGGGAAAAGAGTACCAAAAGAATTTGCTGATTGGTTACCTTGTTGGTTCTCCGGGTAAATGCTTCTTAGAAGCCTTCTGGTTCCTTGGAAGTTCTCTTTATGGATGTTGGATTCTTGATCTTTCGCTTTGGGAACCGAAATGATCTTAATAGGGTGTTGGATTTTGGCCCTTGGTATATTCAGAAGAAATTCCTTATCCTTCGACCCTAGGATTGTGATTTTAATTGGAGAAGATCGATTTTCTTTTAATTCCAATTTGGGTAAAATTATTCAACATTTATATATTTTTGTGGATGCTTAAATTTCTCAACTCTATTGCTAGTGGCATTGAGAAGTCTTTGTTTATGGATCAACTAACTAGTAAAAAGAAGTGTAATAGCTTTTCAAAAGGTGTGCATTGAAGTTCCAATAAGTCGAAAGCCTTTTAGAAAACATTTATGCAATTTTTGACAATGAGATAGGGCAAGTGAGGACCAACAAAATAATCAATTAGTAAATTCTTTCAATACTCTTCCCCCTCAAGGATTTCCTCCTTAGAAGCTTGGATTTTAAGAACTCCATGCGAGAAAGAGAGAGGTTCATGGAATAAGCAACATCTCTTAGGCTTCGAGATTGGAGTTAACGAAGAACTCCATGCTTTTTGTGTAGGGCCAAACCAAGCATTGGATGAGGGGAGCAAAAAGTCACAGATTCATCCAAAAGAGGGGATGTAGAGAGCATTGTTACATCGTGGGAAGTATAGCTCCTTGTGCGGTAGGTGCTATCCCTCTGCCAAAGGTGGTAGGTCCAACATGGGGAGACCCTCGATGAAATAGTAGTCATCGTAGTCACCTAGAAAGAGCCACCGAGGTAGGAGGAGAGGTAGCACATGCATCAAGTAGCAAAGAAGCGGCAGTCGATACTCCTCCATCGGCTTTAATCGCCAAAGAGATGGAATCGGTCAGTGAAAAAGGGATCACCAACGAGGAATGTGAGACATCAACCATCTATGAAATCACTCCAACAGCAAGAAGAGGAGCCATAAATAAGGCGCCATTGGTGTTGGGTGATAAGGGGAGAACAACAGTTATTGTTGGTGAACCCTCGGTTGCTAGAAGATGGATCGTCGAAGAATTAGAATTGAAACTGGATGATAGAGAAGGGGCAGCATTGGCCTTGATTGCAATAGGGAGGGAATGGATTGGATTGGCTTATAGTGAAGAAACACCAACAACAGAAAAGGGAATCATGGACAAGGTGGTCAAGGAAGGAATTGCAGTAGTCAGTCGTCTAGTGGCCCTAATTGCATCAGATTCTTTGAGCACACCAGCAACCATAGAAGAGGGAAGGCAACTGCTGGTGCACTTTGGCAACAGACCATAGCATCAGCAACAGAACGGGTAAGCAGCGGCGCTAAAGACCATCAGAGAGAGAACATCATCACGAGAAAAGGAGATGCCTCCAACAGCGGCATTGTCACGGGAACGAGGGAGGCTTTGAGAGGAAGGCCTCAACAACATGAGGTCTGTGGAGCTCGCAGGAGTGAGAGACCACCGCATGAACAGATAGAGCCTGTGAGATGGGCACTGTTGTCAAAGAGGGATCATTGGCGGCCATGAGAAAAATGCTTCTTTCTATGTATTAACTTTAGCAGAGCTTCTCTCACTTCATCTCAATATTATTCTTGTCTTTTTGCAAAAAAAACATCAATTTTATACACATCTTTCTATGTATGTTGTGGTAAAGAGGCTCAAGTACTGTAAAAATCATGTCTATATCTATATCCAGTAAATGGAAAGTTATTTGGATATGGATAATAGATGTGTGCTAAATTTTTTAATCATATTTCTTTAAGATAGATATGGAATAAATAAACAGAGACCAATTAAAATTGGATTTAAGATGGATATGAATGTAAGTTCGACATAAATCAGATAAGTTGCTGACATGTAATAAGAAATGAACCCAAATTTATCAACAACAGTTTGTAGATGGAACAACTTGAAGGTGGATGTAATAGAAAAAGAAAGGAATGAAAAGATGAATTTATTATACTTAGGGAAACATATCAAACATTTGTTTTGCTTTTATGAGTGCAGATAATATATACTTCTATACTGCTGATTGCTGATGGAACTGTTCTATATCTATTCCCATAATTGGTGGACTTGCATTTGCAGAATTTGGATAATGACAAATATGACATGAATACACATTTGTGAAAATATATCTTTCTCCCATTGGATACGAAAACAGATTTAAACAAATGTTACCCTATCCATTGTATCCATATGCTATCTATGTCTTTTTATTTATATCTACGAGACCAGAGTGAGATGGTACAGGTTGATCTATGTTCCTGTTAACTATCTTCATTTTGATGAATAAAAAGGGCATCTGTGAAACTGTTGGAAACTGGTCAGAGTAAGCAAATACTAGGGCCAGAGTTGCTTGCTTGATATTTAAGATTGGCAAATAAATTTCTATAATGGGGCTTGTTCAAATTGCAGGCCTCGCCTGTAACGATAGGTGGTCGCCAAGTTTATGTCGAGGAAAAGCGGGCTACAAGTTCAAGAGGCAAGTGTCGAATAAACTCTCTATCCTAGGCCTTTTTGTATTCATAGCGACACTCTTTAAGTTTTCATTTGTAACATTATTTGTTTGATTTTTTTTTTTTTTTGAAACAAAGGATTTAGTTGTTTTAATTCATTATCACCATCAGCAGCACATTTATTGCAAAATTTGTTTTTCTGCAGTTAGTAACAGAGGAAGATTTCCACCTGGTAGAGGGGGTGGGTTTCGCAATGACTGGAGAGGCCGTGGTAGTTATGGTGGGAGGGGCTACAGTAGAGGGGACTTCAATACCAGACCTGAATTTGGAGTCAGAGGTAATGGTAGGGGAGCCTCTTCAAATCGTGGAAGTGATGTTGGGTACCATAGGGGTTGATCGTATCGGATGAAGCCGGTGGTTTAGGAAGCCGTGATGGTTCATCAGCCATCAGTAGATCTACCAATAGTTGAACCAAGGGACTCGCCCTCGGGATTGTGCTCTTTTTGGTCCTTGGATTAGTTGGAATATTGTCTTTCCTATTGTTCTAGCAACAACTCAAGAGTGGGAGGTTTTGTTTTGTTTTGTTTCTTGCACTCTATTTTTGCTAGTAGCCAACACATAGAAATGTAGAATATAAATGTCATGAGGATGGTGTTTGATTTCTACATGTCATGATTAACTTATGATGCCCCCTTTTTTGAGTTTAGTTTTGTTTCTTGCACGCAGCCAATACATAGAAATGTAGAATATAAATATGTCATGAGAATGGTGTTTGATGATGATTAGCTAATTGCACTCCCTTTATCATAATAGGGTTTCCTTTATTTAGTTTAATTTTTGTTTCTTGCATTCTATTGTTGCCAGCAGCCAATATATAGAATGTAGAGTATAGATGTCATGAGAATGGGTTTTGATGATGATTAGCTAATTGGTACCCCCGTTCTGGAATAGGGTTTTCTTTATTTAGTTTTGTTGTGTTCCTTGCACTCTTATATTTTTTTCTAGTAGCCAATGCATAGAAATGTAGAATAATAAATGCCATGTGAATGGTGTTTGATGATGATTAGCTAATTGTGCCCCCATTTTGCCATTACGGTTTCCCGTTTTCTCTTTCCCTATTAGCTAATTGTCTTCTTCCCACTCTGCCATCGATGAGTGTGTGTCAGTGACGGAACTCTAGGATTGACATATTGTTCAGGGGATCTGCTCGTAAATTTAGTTGCTACTATTTAGGACTTCGTAATTTTGCCTTGGTTTGCTAGGGTTTTGTTGGCAATTTACCGGTTCAACCATTGATCCGAAAGGTTTTGGTCCGGTTTGGCTTTTAACGTAAGTTTTCTTTTTTGCGCTGAGGCTCACGACTTCACTCGAGATTCGCCTTTTCTATCTCCCGCATCTCTTTCTTCACCGTCTCCTGTTCCGACGTATTAATGTCTAAACGAACCAACCTTGTACTAATCTAACTGGACCGAGACACTACTACTACTAGTGTAAGATCATCATCATATCACTCACATATTTGATTGCACTAGGGGCACTGACAACGGGACCAGACACTTTTTTTCAATGACCACTTGCCTCTTCATCCTGCCAACAAACTGGAACAAATTAATCAATTACCTAAAGATACTACCAAGTCTTCTAGTTTGATGCATTATTGGTATTTTGTATGGTTTTTCCTTTTATTGCCACCGGTGGTTCTGAGAGTTGCTATTATTCTACTCATACATATTACCTAAGGAAAACGGTGTTGGATAGTCACTGTTTTCTTTTTGGTATTTGCTTGGAGTCTGCGCAAGTTATACATATCCTCAGTGGGGAAAAAGTCTGTTTGAGTACGATTATAAGCGCCATTCATACATTTTGGGAAATAAAGTAAATTGCAGTATGCACATTGCTCAACCAGAGTAATATTTGGAAGGAAAAAAAATCAGATGAACTATTATGACAATGGTGGATAATAAAATAGAAATTTCCAGATTGGAACAGCTTACAGCTACATTTCTGAGAAGATAAAAGAAGAATTTCTGAATTTTTCTTCTACTACTCGTCAGCTAAATGGTGTGTTTTACGGATAATGTTCTTCCAGTAACTTGAACCATGTTTCTGTGAACTTTATCAAATTTCCTTGATGCAGTTGGATCTAACAATTCAAGGCATGCAAGTTAGGAGAGCACCAGTGGATCAAAATATGGCATGAGAGCACCTTGATTAAAAGGAACTTACACATATTCATCTCTCACCAGCTTTTGATGTACCCAATGCTCAACATTCTTCGGCAGGAATACTACTCGTCTGATGTTTGCCGTAGTTCCACAAATCATTCAAGTCTCCTCTCAGCCACCCTAGTATAATTGTAAGCCCTAATTCGTGGAGCCACAAAGTTACCATGTGTTAGCTAGCATTTGAATCAAGAGAGTACATGTTTTGACTCAGGTAACAGTAGGATGATCGAATTTTGTTACCTAAGGTGCAAGGAACCAAATATAGCAAGGCGGGTTGGCCATGCCCATCCATTAGATATAGCGCAAGATAGGTGAGGAACAGACCTGCAAAAGCAAAACCACTACTCAGAAAATATGCAGCAATTAGAGAAAACATGATGTGGCACAAATATTGCGCCAAGAATAGCTCAAGTGAAAGTTAGTGATAAGCCAGCAAATGGTTTTTTTTATTTTTATAATCATGTACTGAGAACAAGGAAACATGGTTCAGTTGCAACTGGAACCAAATCAGAGCTGCAGGCAGTCAATGTGAAAACTGGACTATGTGCATGCATATCAGAAATTAGGGTTGCTAGTGGGTCGCACCAACCATAAGTGAGACCAAAGAGGGATTATTCTATCATGTACATTACAACAGACTTGATGCTTGCATCAAGCAATCACTGACAAATTTGTGCACCATACTCATGGAGATCTCTAGATCCACAGACATCGAACGATATGCATGAGCCATATGAACTGATAATTACTAAAGGCTGCCAAACTTCTGAGGCAAGTCTTGCCTGTGATCCCAACAAAGAAACCAAAGAGAGGCCTTGGCAGCCAAGAATTGCTGTACTGCTAAAAACAGTACGGTACGTACCGGTCCGAGCATGGACCGATACACGGACCACCCCATTTCAGGCGGTCCGAATTAAAATAATAAAAAATTGAAAAGTGAAGGGTCCCAGTCCATTTCAGCGTTAAATTTTTTATTTTAAAAAAAGAGCAGAGTAGGGCTCTTCTTGTGCTTCCAGCTTTTCCTTCTTTTCTTTATTCTTCTCCTCCTTTTCTTTATTCTTCCTCATCTATTCCTCCACCAGCCCTTCCTCTTCAACCTCTTTTTCTTCCTCACCGAAACACTGGTACGCACTGACATACCATGTGTTGGTACACCAGGACAGGCTGATACATACCATTCCAGCAGATTGCCGAAATGGGTCCGGTACCCGAGAAGGCAAACCTTGTTGGCAGCCATCTAATACATAGAAATCAGCTAATAGTACATTATATGCCACCAGGCAATTCAAACTCAAAAACCTGAAAATTCCAGATCTACACTGAGATAAATGAGGCCATTACAAAAGCTAACCCAGCCTAGTAACATCATCTCTTACATTATAGGAGCAAGGCTTAATTTATACTAACCGAATGCGTATCCAATTGTCAACCAAAGAAAGTAACCATTCAAGATGCCCTTCTTCTTTGATCTTTCATATCTGGAAAATGCAAAAGTTCAAGATGTTTCCTGTTAAAAAAATTGGCATTTGGAATACTATGCCTTCATTAGAGAACTGCTAGCAGAATACTATATCAGTCATGACAAACAACGTACTGCTCATGGATGAAAACAGACATCTATCAGCAGGTAAAACATAACAGGGGAAAACTAATCTAATAGACTAATTTCCAGGAAAAAGAACATGCTAGTGTGTTGACAGAGTAAACTAAGATGCCAGAGAATCTAGAGCCATACGATTAACAAAATCATGTTTCAAGAGGCAGTTCCTTGTTGACAAGAACAGGCAAGGTGTGCAATGTTTGTAAATGGTAAGATTTATAGGGTAGAGTCTTTTAAGATTAGGAGTTTGAATCTGTTTCTTTCATTTATTTAATCATTGATAAGAACTAATAAATCAAGTTCGCTTTAATGTAGACGATAAGTAAAAGAAACACAAAGCTAAAAGCAGTGTGATTGATAGTACACAATTTTTTAGAGAACATAAGCAAAATATCTTATGGTAAAGCAAACTGCCTACAATATATGGAGTTATAGGCGATTCTAATATTTCATTTTTGTGCAGCAATGAAGCTGCAAATTCTGGTGCCAGACAAGAGACACTATGTGCAATGCTTGAAATGGGCCAGATTCATATGGTAGTGTAGGTCAGGAGCCGCAGCAAGTGACATAACTGATATCGGCACAAGCCATAGAAAAACTTGAGCAAAAGATGACATAGTAGAATTGAACAAATCAAGACAGCATTAAAGCCATGAGGTCAAAAATTAACCAACAAGATATGGAGTTATTGATGAAATCCCTAAAATAGAAGAAAGGGCCTTTATGAATTTTAAATTTTTATAATTTAAATTTTACTTTTTATTCCTGAAAAAAAAGGCACAAGGTTCCTGGCAATGCAGAGTTTAGGAAGGGCAAACGTACCCAAATTTACCCATATCAGCAGAAAGAACAGTATACATTCATTTTTGTCTTGGTTTGATATAAATGAACTTTTTTCTATTTTCATGTATTCAATTGGATTAAATTTTTAGAATTGGGTTACTAGGCCACCTACAAAACATGACAGATACACTGACTAAAATGAAAGAATGTTTTATTTTGGTCTTTGATAGAGGGAATCAAAAAAAGGAAAAATGCAATTAGAGCCATGTTGTGAAGATAAACATGTATCTTTATGCTGACAATAATAGTGAAAATAACCAAGGAACTTCATTGACCACAGCAAGCATGATAACAATTATAAGAAAACATAACAGTAAAGATTTGCTGACAAGTTGAAACAACTTGGCAACTAGTCTTAGTCTTGGTTTAGACGAGTGATATATCATCAGGACATTAGCCAAAAAGATGTGGCAACAAAAAAATCAGAGTCCATTGTCTTGGTAATGTCTGCAAACGAGTCACAAGAAAACTCAGCAAGGTCAGACCTTTCTGCAGACATTGACCAAATCAGTTTTCCAATACTGTACATATCTGATATTCACACTCAATGTAGGTTGGTGAAACAACGAATTCAAGGTCTTGATTCCCTTTCTATGTATACTGTTATTTCGAGTTTGAAATAGTTACATTATCTTAATAATCAAATTATTTAATTAATTACAGAACAATAACTGGTCACTACATCCAAATCTAGGTTGAACTGGATTAGAAGCAATTTCCTTGACTAAAAAAGGAACCAGGCATTCCATGATAATAAAACAAACCATATATATATATATCATGGTTTGCAATATCGTACCATAACGCATAGTACGGGTGGTACGTATCAGTCCAATAGAGAACCGGTATGGGTGGTACATTGGTACAACTTAATGTATCATGCGTCAGTATGCTCGGTATAGCTCAGTACATACCATATCGACAGTTGATTAGTATATCGATACGGTATGGTATTCAAAACCTTTATATATATATACCAAGAGTACTATTGGCATTTTCAAATTCAAACATAGATGACGAACAAACTACCATGGTTTATTTTTCCGTGCCACACACACACACATTGTAATATCCAGTTTTTAGATAAATATTGAAGTAATGGTAGAACATACCTATAACTAAATGCAACAAGCAAACCGGGAAAGAGAATGTCCCCAAAGCCAATCATATCATAGCCACCCCAAGGGTCAAAAAAGCGAGGGATTCTTAAAAGCATCGGAATAGCTTCTCCACCACTATTGTCACCACGAGCTACCTATAAAGCAATAAACTTTGGTTATCATCTAAGAAGCTATTTGCAATACAAGTGATAATATGAATATCTTCTGGACTAGTAGCACTATAGCAGAGAAAAAACTTTGATAGGAGAAAAATCTGGCAAGCAATATAAGACAGAGAGCTTACCATTGTTCAAAAAATTCACTTCTAGTAGTAAAGCTAATTGACACAGTTAACACTAGTACAAAAAATATAGCATTGCTAGATCTCACACGGTTAACAAGATCCAACTGCTGCTGTTATCATTTAATTCATGAAAGAAATGTATTGCAATTGGAAGGGAGATTGAGATGTGCTATGAGGACAAAGAATATACATGTTAAACCAACTGGTTAGGTCTATAGATGGTTGTCCATTTCACCTTGACAGGCTTAAATGTCTGAATGCCTATGGATGTGGTACATAAATATTTAGTTTGGTAACTCGTTCTGTTTGGCAACTCTTGAGTGCCAGCCTTACTCTTAAGAAGGCCATCACACGATAGTAGTTATTTATTTCTAATTATAGGCTTACAACGAATACATTCTTTAGTATTGGTAAAATATTCACCTTTAAAACTTAGTAGATAAACATCTGACAATCAACACAAAATAATGATGCTAAGATTGAAGACTGAAGAACATCTTTAAAATAATGATGCTAAAATTTTGGAATTTTACCTTAGGTTGATCATCATAAAGTGCAACAGCATTTTATGATCATCTAAATACTGAAGAATGCAAACTAATTTAACATAAAACAGATTCTTTGAGACTTACAACATATCTTTCATTACTCTGTCCACAAGTGCTACAACTAGAAAAAATTAAACAGAGAGTTTGCGTAATGCTCAAGAACAATATTAGGACTAACATGATGAGATAATAAGTACTGTATTTCAAACATGGACTGTCATACTGGTCCATACCACTTGGTACAGGCAGTAGATAATGCTCTGATAAAATATCAGGAGATGGACTATGTTGTACTGGTAATTACTCAGACAAGGCAGACCATGGTATCCCAATCAGTACAGGTTGATACAGGACAGATTTAGGTGCGTACAAGTTCAATACTGATCGATATTGTCCCGTATAGGTTGATATAAATTTACACCTTTTTTCAACCTAAAAGTTCCCAGGTCTAGGCCAATGCTTGGCTGAGACTCTCGATTTCATCCACTGATCCACATACATCATTTGGCAGGCATTCATCATCATCAAGACATGACATGTGTAGCTTAGACAAAATCACAACTTCAATCAAGAATTTAAATCTTGATTAGAAGTGGATTTCAGTAACTAGTCGAACTGGTACAATACATAATACTAGGCGGTATATGCCGCTTCATATTGCCAAGTATCACCAAAGAAACTTTAAAAACAAACTGAATATTAACTGGCATCAATCTACATAATTAGAACCTGGTCCTTGGTCAAGACCAATATCTACGGGTCAATACGCACCAATCTGAACTTGATTCTCACTTTGTGATTTTAAGCTTATAAGGTGATGTTGCATTGCTCTGATGACAATATATTGTGTTTAAATCATTGAGGTACCGTGTACAACCACGAGAACAATTCAAAAATGGATATTTTTCGAAAATCCAAAGGACACAAATTGCAATAACTTGAAGATAATTATGACACAAATGTTTGAACAGGTACAGTACACCTATTTATTCGAGATTCAAATGCAACTATTATGTATAGGTGTGTGTATATAACACAACCATAGATGTAGAATTTTTTTGTCCATTGAGCAGTATCCGGAACCAATGAAAAGATTCTTCAAAGAGTCGCAATTATCTGTCAACTAGTTATATCAATATTCTCTTTTTCCATGACTTTCTTTGCTAATCAAATCTTAAGCAAACACTTTCTTGACTATAAGTTTTCGGGCGTGTCCTTGTTGTAGATTTTACTTTGTTCACATCAGTATGATCTTGAATAAGATGCCCTTTTTTTCATGACTATAGAAATACTAAAATAGAATGCAGCCTTTTGGACATAATAATCTTCTAACACATACCAAAGCAACAATATCTTAAGTCTTAGTCCTTCTATGTTACGGCATCTTATTTCGATACTTTGAAAGCAATGATTATTTATTTACTACATTTGTTCAAATCGTCTTTGAAATTCCACTTTGCATTATGACCACTCCAACTTAGAAAAGATTTGTTTTTTAATACTAATACATCATATCCACAGAACACAAACTTTCCCCAGAGTTGATGCTACACAAGCTTTCCCCAGAACACAAGCCACATGCAATATTTTTCATTAGTTTAATTTCAAATTAACCATCTGTCTTAACATCCTCATCATGGATACTCTTAATATTTTCATCTCCCAGTACTCGAATACCCTGAAGTTGTTGATTGATGTCACCTTGTTGACTGGACGCTACTTTTAATATCCTCATCATCGATACTCTTAATATTTTCATCTCCCAGTACTCTAATGCCCAGTACTCTTGATTGATGCCACCATGTTGATGGGAGGCTCCTCCTAAAAGTGAGTTATTTGTGCCAATCTTTTTATTGTTTCGACAAAAGTTGCAGCTATTAACCCTTCTTTTACCAAACTTACTGTAGCAAGCAGGCTCCCTATTTGAGCTAAACCTGAAAATTCAATCAAATTTCTGTGTGTAGGAAGTGAGCTCCAGCATAAGGCTAAATAAGGAAGCGGTAAAGAAACAAGGATGTTGTTATAAGGAAAAAGGAAAAGAAAATAAAAATGAGAGAAGGAAAAGAAACAAGAAAAGGAATGCAGTAAAGAGCCTTCTAAGGATGTTTTTCTTTCAAATAACTAATTCATCACAACTTTATCTAAACCAGTTATAATATTTTCTATTATCACTGGAATCAAGCAAATAAGCTAAGCTTGCAATTCATCACTATAAGCATGATCTCACGTCTTTAGGAACAAAATATTGTTTATCGAGAATAAACATTTTACCGATAAGAAAATATATAAACACAAATATTTCTAGGTAAGAATTTATGTGAACATATAACAAAGATGATCAGCTAACCAAGAACAAAACTGTCGGTGCAATTCAGATACATTTTATCAATGCAGATAGTGCAAAATTTTCTCCTACACAAGTATCCAAGGTGCAAAAATTTCAATAGTCGACAGTAGCAATTAACAACAAATACTGCTACTTCTTGGGCAACATCACTAATCTCATTATAGCAACAATACAATGAAAATCTAAGGAATTTAAAGAGAAAGTTAACACAAAACATAGGACCATCCATTTGACTTACGGCAATCATGACGCTTTCATGGAATATAAGCGGTGATATGAACACCCAGAATACGTCATACACAAAAGCGCAGCTAAGAAGAGCTGATGCAACCTAAGAACATGAAATGTCACATGGGTCATGAGTAGTCGTTGCCGCAAACATTATATAAACCAGTTCTTGAAAATGAGCCCACTGGTAAAATACTTACTTTAATGTTGGGTAACCGAACCATTTGCAAAACTGTAATCATCAGACAGATGCCCTATAATAAACCAAAGAGTGTGCATTAGATGAAATAGGATTGAATAATAACTTGCAGTATATAACATAAAATGAGGCATTACTAGGAAAAATGAAGAACTAGTCAAAAATGATGGCAATAAAGTACCTAGAACTCTAGGTATCATATAAGTTCAAGTAGGAAAATCCATTTATTATGGGCCCTCTAGTTCAAGAGGGAATATTTGAAGCCAGATAACTACTGATGATATGTCCATCAAATCGTTATTATGCAAGTTACTATAATTTTACTTGTTCAAAAATCTTAGCTGTGTCTATTGTAATGTTAGGCTGATACCTTCTGCTTTACTAACACATGAAAGAAACAATCACCTTAAACTGACAGTTGAATTACCACAACTATGACTGCCACTATCAATGTTCTATATGTGTACGAAGGGCTAAAAAAAGACAATTCACAAGAGCTGACTCAGGAGTGTTTGAAATAGCTTTGACACAGAGAAGCCTGGAAATCTGAATTAGTTACTGACAGGACGACTAGAAGGACCTTGTGAAGTCAAGATTTCTATTAGACATACTCCATTCATTCTTTCAGGTCCATCTTTCTTATTGCACCACAGACAAGCTGACCCAATGTTCTATATAAGAAAAGATGTACCATGATAAATTGTCCACTTTTCATTGAAACTAAAGGTTAAGCTTCATCAATATGTCTTGAATTGCAGCATCAAAGTCTACTTTTAGCTGAAGAAATGAATGGCAATCATATAACCCAGACTTAAATGTGCATTTATGTCTACCAATTATATGATAACACGTATGCAGCATTGAAAAGTGTAATTGGTTGTTTTTTGCAGCTATTGATCATGATGGGCTTGAGCCAAGCACTAGTAGAAAGCACATATCATCTTATACTGCTTGTCAGTAACATAATTAGTATTCAGTAGGATACAAGGTACATAATAAATGCAGATCATTATGACATAGCTGAGAAGAAAATATCTAAATGGTAGATTGGATATACATTTAAGAAAGCAGTAAGCCTCCAAAAATTAGTTTTAGAAAATAAAGAATGTGATAGTACTAGCCTGATAAAACAAAATTAAGAAGCCACTAATCAGATGAATGAAGAATGGAAATAAATAGATGGAGATTTATTTGAATTTTTATTATATGATTTAAACTATAGGCTGATTTGCAGAATTTCCTACCATGCCTTATAAAAGATATATCAGCTAATATTAAAACCAAAAGACAGATTAGCAGAAAGAACTCGTGGTCGGGTAAATGTCTCTTACAAGAATATCTTGTCCAATCCAAGAATATGAAGCATGCTGATTTGCAGCCCACAGAATGGCAAAAGCAGCACAAAATGGCAGTACTACGACTGAAAGGATCAAGACCTCGCCAATAATGGGAAGATTTACAGTCTTCTGTCCACAGTCTTTGCAAAACCTATATGTAGAACATAATATGATTAATCAAGCAGAATTAGAAAGTAATTTAATATAATCAACAAGTGAAATGCAGTAAGATGGAAAGAGATAGCCAGATTACATCACAACCAACTAGATGTTTTACCTTGATATCAGAGTCACTGAACAAACATGCATACCCTGTAAAAGAAAGCCTTTTAGTAAGTACGTATAAACTATAAAGCACATCAAAAGAAAGATTCTTTGATAGTTTAAAGATAATCCACTAGGAGATATAAAGAATCCAAAACTGATAATAACTTCCAATATTAACAACAGTTTGTAATAGTCAGGAGAAGGAACTGACAACAGGATGCAGGAAAAAAGTACCATGATGACATGCAGGAAACACTGATAATTTGCCAGTAGCTATAGGTTTCCATAATGACAATACTCCATGTAGGATAAGAATCACGATGAGAATATAGGATACAACCAGACAATCTATTGCCTCAATCACATAGAAAGACATAAAGGAGTTCTGTCAACAGGTCCGGAGGTTCACTAGGCCAAGCAAATGCCAGCATTCATGACAGTTAGCATTTTAAATTAGGCACATAGGGTTCATATGATTAGATCTGCAGATAACATTTTTCACCTGTCTTGTGTCTCCCATTGTCATGGAGGTAATGGTTAGTAAAATGTACCTCACAACTAGTATTTAGATGTCACAACTCACAAGCACAACCAAGCAATCTTGC